>NW_020954802.1:631261-665474 GCF_900497805.2 Vombatus ursinus
TTTTTTTTGGCAAGGAGGACAGAAGGGGCAAGAACAGCACAGGAAAACAGGGTAGGGCAGGGGAGGGGTCCTGGGTCCATTCTGGGAAGGCTGAAATTCTTGCCTCCCCCAAGAAGAAAGCTAACTCCCTTAGGGGGAATCAAACCCCACCCCCAGCCAACCACACCTTCTTCCCATCATTAACTGTGGGGTAGCCTCCCCACCTTGATGGCAATCCCAGAGACAAGGAGGAGAAGGAGACCCAGGGGTCTAGTCTTCCAAGCTCCTCTGTGTGTGTGTGTGTGTGTGTGTGTGTGTGTGTGCTTGAGGGTATTTGTGCATGCCTGTACCTTTGAGCACCCCTATCTTGGAGTACGGGGGGAATGCTGGAGAAAATGGTTTCCCAGAAACAGTCCAGGACCAGTAGTAGGAGTCTGGAGGGCTGATTTCTTGCCCTGCTTCTTGGTACTAACTCAACCAAATAATTTCCCCTGTCTAGGCCTCAGTTTCCCCACTTGAAAAACAAGGAGTCTGGCTGAGACAGTCTCTGACTCTTTCCAGGGAGGGGAAGTCAATGCTGGCTAGGAGCTTGATGGTGATGGTGGTGGTAGCGGCAGCTGGGTACGGAGGCTCCCCCAATCCTTCTCCCCCTGGTCTGGGGAATCTTGGACAGGAAGTGGGTGGGGCAGGGCAGGTGTGTGTGAGCAGGTCTGTGGTCCCTCCCTCCTTGCTCACCAGGGGACCTGGGGGGGGGGGGCAGCCTGTGGAGGGCGGAGCTGGGCCCCTGCCTGGATGGGGAGATGGAAAGCAATCAGAGCCAGGCGGAGCAAGAGCTGCTAAAACAGGTGAGGAGCCCGAGGTCCCTCGGCCCTCAGTGGCTGACTTTGGCTCATCTCGGGGTCTTGGGGTCTCTGGGGAGAGTGTCTGATCTCTTCCTCTGCTCTTTGGTGATTTCTTTGGTGTCTGTCTTAATGTCTGAATGTGTCTCTCACTGTTCTCAGTCTCTCTGGATCTGGTGCCTTTATCTCTCTGCTCCCCCCCAATCCTCCCCCTCCCCACACACATACATACTCACTCACACACAGGCACCTTCCCTGTCCTTGGCTCTGCATTCACAGTTCTGGGCCAGATCAGGCTGAGATGGGAAGGGGAGGGAAGGGAAGGGGAAGGAAGGGGAAGGAAGGGGAGGAAAGGGGAGGAAAGGGAAGGGAGGTCTCTGGCTACAATCAAACACGCAGAGACCATATTAAAGAGAGAGCAGACATAGACCCATTCCCTCATTCACCCCCAGAGCTTTTTTCCTAGGCACCCGTCTCCCTCACGAATTCACACAACAGCCATACCCACAGACAGCACCCCGCCTCCCAGCACACACAGAGGCCCTCATCCATTTTAACCTGTTCTCACCTTGAGGGCTGGTGGGAACCTGGAGCAGCCCGGGGACTCAAGCATCCTGCCCTTCCAAGCCTGTCACAGCTCCGCCCTCTCTATCCCTCATCATCACTCTTACCCAAAAGCCCCTCCAGCTGCCCCCTGGGGTCGGGTGGCAGAGACTGGATCTGGGGGGATTGGGGGTCGGACTGAGCTCCGCACATGTCATAGGGCTTTCTCCTTTCCAGGCCCCTAAAGTAGAGGAGAGGGGCTGGACCCCAGGATCCCCTCTGTAACCAGCATGCTGAGAGTTTCCACGGTGTCAGGTAAGGTTCCCACCACCTGTATGGCATGGCCAGGGGGGCAAAGGCAAAGAGAGAGGGGAGGCAGTGAGGGACAGAAACGGCATAGGGTCTGTTTGGGGCCCATTGATTTGAAGGCTTAGGGGGAGGAGTGTGGGGAGGCAGTCAAAGAGCCCAAGGTCAGGCCACTACCCCACCCAACATACCCAATTGTCTCAGCATACCTTGTCCTACCTAGATTCCATTCTCCTAGGAGTTGGAATGTGGTGGAGGCCTATGGCCACTCCAAAATTTGTTGGGGGTGGGGTAAGGTAGGAGCATAGTGTGAGAAAGAAAGATTCTAGAAATGTGGATTCTTGTTCCCCACACCCCAATGCACAATGGCAAAACTCTGCCTCTTGTCCTGTCTACCCAACTTTAATGGGATGGCAGAGATGAGGCATGCCTACTAGGCAGATGTGAAGTAGGTGGGCATGCAGACTAATGTGTGTGGTGTATTGGATTTGGACCTGGGTTCCAATCCTGCCATAGCTACCTCCTACCTAGGTGGGTTTGGGCAAGCCCTACCTGGGGCTCAGGCAAGCCCTACCTGGGGCTCAGTTTCTTCCTCTGTAAAATGAGGAGATTGGACTTGGATCCTATGAGTGATGTTTGGGCAAGATCTTTCTCCTACCTGGACCTCTGTTTCCTACTCTGTAAAAATGAGAAGGTTGAACACAACGGCCTCTGAGCTCTCTTCTAGCTCTTAGATCTAGGGTTTCGTGAGCCTATAAATGAGTATGAGTCTAATCCCCCACTCTCTAACTCCCCCATCCAAGGTTAGCCTGATCATGGTTCCCTGATCATCCTAACCTTTACTTCTGACCCTGAGAGGGGGAAAGTATTCTCTGAAACCTCTGGCTCAGACTACTGGTAGTTGTTATTTGGTGTGGGAACAGAGGAAGGAAGAAAGCAAGGGTACTCAAGGCCACCCCCCCCAACCTCTCTAAATTAATGCCCCTGCTCAGCCTCACAAGGGGATCAGTGTGGTTCAATGTGGGGCAGAATTGGACCAAGATCCTCACCCGCCTCCCTCTTATCTAGGACCAGGGTCCTCATTTCTCCCTATCTCTCTCTATTTCCCAGCAGTCCCTAGGCCTGTCTCTAATGGCAGCCTTCCTGACAACAGCAACAGCAGCAGCAGCAGCGGTGAATCTCGAAACCCATGGTTGGCCCAGGCTGAGGTGGCACTGCTGGCGGCCATGTTTGTGTGTGTGATGTTGAGCAACATACTGGTGCTGGGGGCCCTGGCCCGCAGGGGCAGGCGAGGCCGGTGGGCCCCTATGCATGTCTTCATTGGCCACTTGTGTCTGGCTGATCTGACTGTGGCCCTGTTCCAGGTGCTTCCACAGCTGGCCTGGGACATCACAGACCGCTTCCAGGGCCCTGACTTTCTGTGCCGAGCTGTCAAGTATCTGCAGATGGTGGGCATGTATGCTTCCTCCTACATGATTCTGGCCATGACCCTGGACCGCCATCGAGCCATTTGCCACCCCATGTTGGCATTCCGCCATGGTGGGGCCCGCTGGAATAGACCCATCCTGGTTGCATGGGCCCTCTCATTGATTTTCAGCCTGCCCCAACTTTTCATCTTCAGCCGACGGGAGATAAAGGATGAGGCTGGGACCTTCGACTGCTGGGCCCTCTTTATCGAGCCCTGGGGAGTCCGGGCCTATGTTACTTGGATCGCCCTAATGGTCTTTGTGGCACCAGCTGCAGGCATTGCTGCGTGCCAGGTGCTCATCTTCCGAGAGATCCATGCCAGCATGTCCCCTAGGGCAAGTGGTGTGGGGCCTAGTGAGGGTGCCCGGGTCTCAGCAGCCATGGCCAAGACAGTGAGAATGACCTTGGTGATAGTGATTGTGTATGTGCTGTGTTGGGCACCCTTCTTCTTGGTGCAGCTGTGGTCAGCGTGGGACCCCCAGGCACCTGTGGAAGGTAAGTTTAAAGGTACATATTCTCAGACCAAGGCACACAAAACCACACAGATGCAGGCAGGCATACAGATGTGCCCAGAGGGTTGTGCTGATGGGCACTGATATGTCTGCCTCTAGACACCCTTACACACACAGGCACACATTCACAGACTTCCCCAAATCCTTCTCCCCTATCCCTGTGCCCAGCCTTGCCTCCTCCTTGGTCTACTTGAGGGAGACAGGGAAGAGCCCATAGATCTGTATTCTGCTTTGCCCCCGTACCCTTCCTGCCCCTTGGCCCAGGATTCCCATAGCTCTGTCATTTCTTGCCTGTCCCTTCTGCACCTTCCCTCTCCCCGCACCCACCTCTCTTCTGGCTTCTGCCTTCTTCCTAGGGCCACCCTTTGTGTTACTCATGCTTCTGGCCAGCCTCAACAGCTTCACCAACCCTTGGATCTACGCCTCCTTCAGCAGCAGTGTTTCCTCGGAGCTGCGCAGCCTCTTCTGCTGCTTCCGGGCACCGGCTTTGGCCAGCCTTGGTCCCCCTGATGACTCCTGCGTAACCGCCAGCTCCTCTCTCACCAAGGACACATCCTCCTGAGGTCCTGGACAGACCAGGAGCAGGTCAGCTCTCTTCCTGGACTCCAGAAAGCTCCATTCCGAAGCCAACATCTCCCACATGGTGCCAACTTGTCCTTCCTAAAGCAAAGGTCTGACCCTGTCGTGACCCTGCTCAGGAAAAGCTTCCATGGCTCCCCAGTGCCTCTAGGATAGCATAATATTCTATTTGGCATTTAAAGCCCCTCCCAGTCTGGCTCCAGCCTGTATTTCTGGCAAATCATCCATTGCTGCTCTCTACCTTCCATACCATTACACAGGCTGTTGCCCATGACTGGAATGTTCTCCCTCTTCCCCTCTGCCTCTTGGAACCCCTAGAAAGCTCAGCTCAAGAGCCACGTCCTTCAAAAGGCCTTTCCTGGTTCTCCCAGGTTAGTGCCCTGCCCCCAAACTCTGTATTTATTATATATTTCCCATATTTACTTCTCAGGGGGCATGTCATATCCCTAGAATGTAAGTTCCTTGAGGGCAGGGACTATCCCACTTTTTTACTTGTATCTCTAGTGCCTAGCACATAGTAGGTGCTTAATAAATGCTTGTTGATTGATGGGGCTTGGGGGGAAAGGACAAGAGGCCCCTGGAATTTCTGGGAATTAAGTATGATGGAAAGAGCCCTGTACAGGGAATCAGGAGCTCTGCATTCTAATCCTGCATCTGTTTTTTACTTGCTTGGGCTAATCACTTCCCCTCACTTAGACTGAGTTTTCCCACCTGTAAAATAAAAGGGTTCAACTAGATGCTAAGGGCCCTTAGAGCTCTGCCATTCTCTGATTATTGTCCCTTGGACTATGGATAGGGGTTGAGATTGGGAGCAGGGGGCATAGATGAGAGAAGGAATGTCACTTCCTATGGCCCAGGGGATGAAGGGCCAGCTCTTTCTGTTCAGGCCTCCTTGTCCAAGACATCTGTAAGTCACCCCTTCCCTTGTTTTTTAATCCTCACCCAATGCATAGGCCTTCCCAAGCCTCTAGCCTCCCTCCTCCCTTCTATATATGGCCCACTCTGAGGTATTAGCTGCATAAACTCTCCCTAGATCAAGACTTCACAACCTGGGAGTTTCCTTTCATTGGGAAAGGTGGGTTGGGTACATGGAGGTGGACATGGACAGACACACGAACGTGTTGGTGAGCACAGACATTTTGATATAGACGGGAAGGAAATACCTACTCACAAGGCCATAGGCACGAGACAACACTGAGCCCAGAGCAGGCCAAAATTTCCATACATGTGCGCGCACACACACATGCACACAAACACACTATGCACCCATCCCTCTGTCCAGGAAGCCTGGCAGGTCTGCCCACATGAGGGAGGATGAGGGTGAGGACCTTAGCAGGGCCTCTATAGATTTCATCTGGGAGTCACACAGGCCTCCCTCCCCCTGCTTCCACTACCTTCATCCTATTGTTCTCACCCTATTTATAGCAGCTTCAGCCTCTGCTCAAATATTTTTTCCATGACTTGGCCCTGACCCTGACGTCAGGGCTGGCCATTCCACCCCACTTCTCCTCTGCCAGTTTACCTGATGATTTGAGGTTCCTGACCCCTTCCTCCCCAGCCCCACTCCCTTAGAAAATCTCACAGCCTACTTACTGGCCATTCACAGATGGAATGGTCTGAGATTTAAGTAGTCATATTCACACCCACTCACCTACCACTTAAATGAGCCTGAGTCAGCTAGGATTAGGACAGGTAGAGAAGAGAAATGGCCTAACAAATTGGAAAGGAGTGTGTGAGCTAAGGCACAGAGATGGAAATGAATAAGCCTGCTATGCAAGGAGCTGCCAAGGCCTGATTGGAGCAGAGGGCACTGTTAGGTGGGCAAATATCGAAAGACAAGGAGCCGATTTCTGAGAGCTTCTAAAGCCATGTTGACTTCATCCTGTAGGCAGTAAAAGGCTTTGGCTCATGGGAGTGACTTGGTCAGGCCTATCCATTAGGAAGCTTGAATGAGCTAGCCTGGAGTGGAGACAGTGGAGGCAGCCAGAGTAGCTAATTTGCTATTAGGCTGTATTAACTGAGGCTGAGTGTTCGGAAGGAGGAAGCTGACAGTGCCCCCTCCCTGGTCAGAGGAGGGTGGCCAGCTAAAGAAGGGCCTGGAACACATGCCCCATGAGGATCAGCTGAAGGAGAGGAGTTAGGGGGTCTTCAAGCATCCAGACCACTATCTTGAGGCCCGATTAAACCTGTTCTATCTGGTCCCAAGGGACAGAACTGGGAATATTGGTAGGTGAGTTTCCTGTATACTTTAGGTTAGCTGAGTGACTCCTTATTGGGGACACTGTAGAAAGTACATTATTGGTCAGATAGGGTTGAACCAGATGACCTCTGAACTCCCAACCCTTTAGATTTTGTGATTCTATGAGGCAAGAGACCGGAGAGACCACTGTGCCACTAATCCCAATGAGCTATAATGAGGGATATGAGGAAGGACAGATGTGAGACACACTGGGGAAGTTGAATCAATGGGATTTGGTATCTGGGCCAATTGGGAGTGATGGCATTTTTGCCGGATCCTAACAGTCTTTGCCCCTTGACTCATCCACCATATTGGGGACCTCTCCCTCAGTGTCTTCTCCCAGAATCCACTCCCTAGAGGCCCTGCCCCCAGCTCTGAGCTCTCAGGACCGGAATCATCCAACCCCCACCAGCTGGAGGCCTTAGCTTAAGAGGTTGAATGGGAATTTCCCTGCTGTTGAGTGCTTCAATGTGACCTGCTTCCAGGGGTTACCATCTCCTTCTTGGTCTTCCTAGTTGCCTTTCCTGCCACCACCATATGTACCAGCTGTCCCACCAGCCCTCCAGCACACACCGATGTCCCCATACCTACCCTCTATTCCCCAACCAACAAGTAATGTCTGCTTCCCATACACACTGCTGAAGATGGTATGTGTGGTGGGGTAGGGGTAGGGTGGAGGGGAGGGAAGGGCAATGCCCTTTTTCTGCACATCTGGAAACCTCTGCCCATTTCCAGTACCCTCCAGGAATGTCTGTGGAAATCTCCCTCACCTTCCCACTTGGGTACCTGCTCCCTAAGGGGTTAGGGCTCCTTCACCTGAATCGTCAAGCTCTTCCTAGGTGACCAAGTGGTTAAGCCTGGAGTCAGGAAGACCAGAGTTCCCATGTGACTTCAGACACTTACTAGTCCTGTGTCATTTAACCTCAGCCTGGCTGGGATCATAGCAGCGTCTCCCTACCAGAGACACTGCGATTCTACAATGATATTAAAGCACTACATAAATGCTAATGGTATTCCTGATACTAATTGTAATTAGTCTGGAGCTTCCAGCTGGTGGCTCAGTGGACAGAGAGCTGGGCCTAAAATCAGGAAGACTCTCAACCTCACTCACTAGCCATGGGACCCTAGGCAAGGCACTTGTTTGCCTCAGTTTCCTCAACTGTAAAACAGAGACAATAACAGCACCTACCTCCCAGGGCACAAATGAGATATTTGTAAAGTGCTTTGGTCATTACGTGGAACCTAGTAGGCAATTAATAAATGCTTCCTTCCTTCCTCCCCCCTCCCCCACCCAGGCTAATGAAGGAGACTCCCGTAACTCTTTCTTTGCTTTGGTCTTGGTTGGGAGCCAGGATGCCAGAGTTCCTATAATTAGGTGATGTTTTCTGTGGGAGTCGAATGCACAGGGCTGTTATGGGGACCAAATGAGATGTGTGTAAAGTGCTTTGAAAACCCTAAGTCACTAGAGATGTGGGCTATTACTGGTTTAGAGTAATGGAAGCTTCAATCTGTCCCGTTCTAATGAGGCTACAAAATCTCTCTTGCACCAGCAAAGAGATGGCGCAGAGGTGAGGTATTTGCCCAGCAGAACCTTCCATTTTATTCAGGTTTCTTGAGGGAAAGGGATGTGGGTAGAGGGGTTTGGGTAGAAAGGCAAGTGAAGAACACAGGTGAGGTCCAATATACCTATGAAGAAACAGCTGCATGCTGGGGGTACATGCCCAGCCACAGCGGGGATGGCAGATGGGGAGCTCAAGGTAAGTCCTGGGCCCCAGTACCTCTGAAGAAAACCTTGTTTTTCCCAGTTCGACTGGGTCCTATGGGCCGCCTGCTGTGTTGAGTGGAGCTGGAGGCCTCAGGGGAACTCAAGAGGGTATCGGAGGTCTTCTGCACCTGCCGGGCATTGGCCTTCCCCAAGAGCTCCTTAAAGACAGATTCCATCCTCTGGGCCACGTTCTGGGGGAAAGTGCAGAGGGGAGGGGGGGAGATGTCAGTCATTGAGGAAGATCGAGGAAGGTGAGGGCTCCTTTCTCTTACTCCGACCCATTTCTCCATCTGCCTGCCAGTGTCTGAGAAAGAACCCGGCTCCTCCTTGCCAATGCCCCCTCCTCTTGAGCCTCTGAGCCTGTCACCCAAACAATCAGCCCCTCTTTCATTCCTCTTACTTCTCCTTCCGGTCTAGCAATCTGAGATTTAAGTAGTCATATTCACACCCACCCACCCACCACTTAAGTGAGCCTGAGTCAGCTAGCATTAGGACAGGTAGAGAAGAGAAATGGCCTAACAAATTGGAAAGGAATGTGTGAGCTAAGGCACAGAGATGGAAATGAATAAGCCTGCTATGCAAGGAGCTGCCAAGGCCTGATTGGAGCAGAGGGCACTGTTAGGTGGGCAAATATCGAAAGACAAGGAGCCGATTTTTGAGAGCTTCTAAAGCCATGTCGACTTCATCCTGTAGGCAGTAAAAGGCTTTGGCTCATGGGAGTGACTTGGTCAGGTCTATCCATTAGGAAGCTTGAATGAGCCAGCCTGGAGAGGCAGCCACCCATGAGAGAATTCTCCTTATAACTTTCTGCTCTTTCAGGCCACGGTGTTCTTATGGGCCCTCTGGCCACCAGGCTTTTAGAAAGAGCCATCTTGGTTCATTTCACTCCCTACCACCCTGAAGTCTGACTTTGGTTCCTCACCCCTCTCTGAGGTCCCTGATAACCTCCAGATGGGCAGATCCAGCAAGCTTTTCTCAGGCCTCTCCTGGATTGACCTCTCTGAAGCTTCCTGGTACTGATGACCATGCCCTGCCCTCCTCTCCTCCTTACACACACACACACACACACACACACACACACACCACACACGGCATCCCCCCCCCAGAAACTCTCCCTCCGTGGTTTTTGGGAAACACCCTTCTTCTACTCCTCACCTCCCCCCTTGGCAAATGTCTCCTTTGATGATTCTTCTTCCCAGGAGGCATCACCCCGTCCCCCAGATCCTTCCCTTTTCTTTTTGGGCAGTCTCATCCACTCCCACAGCTTCCCAGTGATCACAGCCCTAGGCAGGAGGCTCCAGGACATCCAAATTTGAATCTCTAGCCCTACTGTGGTCTAGCACTGGGTCCAGGCTTCCAGTGGCCTGCTGGATGGCTAGCCCCACTGAGCACCTCGAAACTGTAACATCTGATCATCTTCCCTCCACCCCTCACCCCAAACCTTCTCTTTCTTCTAATTCCCTGATTCTCTTAATGGCACCACCATCTTCGCATTAACCCAGGCTTACAACCTGAGTCATCTTTGGCTCCCCCCCTCCCCCAATCATATCCTGTCAATATCTCTTGTAGCCATCTCCATTCTTTCGGCCATCCCCCTAGTCCAGAGCCTCATCATCTCTCGATTGGACCAGTGCCATAGACTCCTAATGGGCCTCTCTCTGCCCCATCGAGTCTCCACTCTAATTTATCCTCCATAAGCTGCCAAAGTGATTTTCCTAAAGCCCAGATCTGGCCATGTCACCTCTTGGCTCCAGAAACTTCAGGATGAGATCATGACTCTGCAGCCTGCCAGTGGGAGACCCTCCACCACCTCAAGCCAGCCTCCCCATGTGGCCCTCTCTCCTCTACCTCTACTCCAGCCAAGCCCATCTCTTCACATGCCAGGCTCATTTGGGCTCACACCATTTATTCTCTTCCCTCTCCCTCTCCAACGTCCTGCTCATTCTTCAAGGCCCAATCCAAGTGATGACTCCCGTAGACAGCCTTTCCTGACCATTCGGAAGCTCCCACCTAGGCACTGTGTTCTACAGCCCAGCACCCAGCACCTAAGTAGTCCTGCCACTCCTCTTTGCTTGAGGGTGAGGCCAATGGCCCCAGCCAGACTGGGAGCTCCCCAGGGACAGGCCTTGAATATCATCTCGTCTATGACTTCCCTCCTTTCCCAGCACTCCCTAGCACAGGCAATCAGTCTGCTGAATGGAAGAGGAAAAATTGGGAGAGAAGAAAGGAGCCAAGAGAGGAGAATAGGAAGAGAGGGGGAGATCAGAAGGGGGAGGATAAGGAGAGTCAAGATGAAAGGGGCATCCATGTCAGGTCCCTGAGAATACCCTGCCCATTCCAAGCTAGGCTGGCTCACCTTGTCAACCTCCAATTTCTTATCACTGGTGATGATGGCTGGGCAGCGCCAGTTGCATCCGGAGGGACCTGGCATCTCCATCGTGTTTCGACGCTCTGGTCTGAAGTGGAAAGTGGGGGTGGGCACAGAGAGTCACCCTGGGCACCCAATATGGTCCCAAAAGGAAAGAGTGAGCTTGCCTTTCTCCCTCGGGGGCCCTCCCCCAAGGAGTTTATGCCCCACGGGCTGACCTGTCACCAGGTATCACAGCTCGGCCAGCTGACGTCAAGGTCAAAGGGTGGTGGGTAGGATCCAGAAAAGGTGAAGTCAATTTGCCAACTGGATTGCCACTGCTTGCTTGGGGGCGAGCCCTGCCATAGCCACCTTCTGAATTTGTGCGCATGCTGGCATGGAGTTGGGGGGGCCTCAGGTGAGAGCCTGTTGCCATCCCTTGACCCGTTAATGCCCAGGCTGGATCATTCCCTTCTCCGGGAGGCCTTTCCACCCTGCTGTCCCCCAAATCTCTCCAAGATCTGACTCCCCAACCTGACAGCCAGGAGTCTGGTTAGCTCCTGCCTAGTCAGTTTCCCATGGAATTTGAGAATCCTCAAATGCCAGGGCCAAAGGTTCCTTGGAACCCAGAGGATTCAGGTTGCTTATTTCACAGATGGGGAAATGGAGGCCCAGAGAGGGGGCAGGGCACTCCTCAAGTTCACCCAACTGATTAGTTGTCTCCTGCCTCCCAGTCTGGGCCTTTTCCATCACACCAGAGCACTGCCTTCTCCTGGTGAGGAGAACCCTTGGCATGATGAGGGACCTTGCTGCCACACTGTCGAGTGAGCCCAGGAGGGGAGGGGGGAATGGGGGGGGGACATGCTCCTTCCCCCTTCACTCACCGGCTCATAGGCTCCACTGTGAGGTCCTCAGATTTGGAGACCAGTTCACCTTCTCCCTGTCCTTCCTGCAAAGTCACTCGATTCTCTGGCCTAGGAACACAAGGGGGATGTTGCGGGAAAGATTCAGCCCCCAGAAAAAGCTAGGCCCCAAGGGGGATGGATAGCAGAACAGGGATGTGGAAATGAGGAAGGGACCCAAGGGAAGGAGCTCAGTGTGCTCAGTCGTCACTCGGCATCTAAGCAGTGGGGTCATGTCTCTTAAAGACAGACTGGGAGGCAGCAGCAGGTGGAGGGAACTGGAAGACCCTGGACCCGCAGTGAGGCTCGGGGCCCATTCCCAGCTGCTCCGGGTTGATCTCACTCACTTTTCGGGCACCTTGATGTACTTGTGGGGGATGAGCCCCAGGGTGCCTGCCCGCTCCCCACGCCACCACTCTCCAGAGGCCCGGGTATGCAGCCATAGTAAGTCCCCACGCTGGAAAGTTAGCTCCTGGGGTGTCCGGCCCACGTAGTCAAAGCAAGCCACAGCTTCCACAGATCCCTCAGACTCAGGGACTGGGGCAGAACTCTCTGGGGGTGACCCAGAGCTCTCTAAAGGTAGAACAGGAGTCTCTGTGGGGAAGAAGACAGGACACTCTGGGGGAAAATATCAGGCAGCGTGTGTTGGGGGGACTCTGAGGGGGTAGAGGACATTCAGGGGAAGACATTGGATGAAGCTTGGCACACTGTGGGGGATAGGACCCTGTCTAGGAAGATGGGGACTCTAGGGGTCATCTCATGGTGTTCTGAAGGGAAGAGGGCACGAGGCCCCCTGCTTCACCCTCTTTATTAGCCGATGTCTCCACGGGCACATCCTGCTCACTCTCTTCTGCTGTGGCATCCAGTTGAGTATCCCTGAGACAAAAGTCAGAAGGTCAGACCCAAGACAGTGAGGGGAGCATCCCTACCTCCTCTGCATGTGGATGATGCATATAGATACAGAGATAGACACAGATGTGTTTCTACAAGTGGGGAAAGCTGTACTGGCTGTCAGTGGGCATCTTGGGGATGGGGGTGACCTTATATTCCAGCCTCCAGTAGATCACCCATGGGACAGCCCTCCTCTCCCCCAGGTTTCTGACAAAGGCGGAGGGGATGAGGCTGTGGTACCTGCACATTTCCCAGATTTACCCAAAATCATCATGTGGCGGGGTCATGCACTTTTCATAGAGGGGCCCTGGCAGCACAGCAGAGGTTGGGAAGATCAAGTCGGGCTGCAGGATGAGCGTCTGAACCAGCTGGTTTACCCGGCCCTGCACCGCCACAGGGTCTTGCTCTGGCGGAACAACCACCAGCGTGGGCCCAAAGCACACGGCCAGGTTGTAGGGGTCCATCATGTTTTCATCACTGTACTGGGCCAGGCTGAGCACCAGGAAGACACAGGAACAATAAAGATGAACACAAGAAAGCATGGATGGATGCTTGCCAGCAGGGGGAGACCAAGGAGACACCCCACACCATCCCTGCTCCCCGGTCTCCTCTGGCCACCTTCTGCCTTCCTGAAACTAGGGGCCATCTATCCGGCTGAGAAACTCCGAGCAAGTCTGCAGGGGTCAAACAAGATCACCCTAAAGTCCCTCCCAGCTCCCTCTGGATGGTGCCCCAGGTGAGGGTGGGGAAGAAGAGAGCCCTGAGGGATGGGCATTGGGGGATGCTACTCACTGATTGAGGAAGGTAAAGAGATAACGGAGGACCACCAACACTGGCCCTGGCAGGCGGCCCAGGATGCCTTTCACAAGCTCTGCCCTCTCTCTAGGGCTCTCCAGCTCTGGAGACCCCAATACCCCATCCCAGGTGCCTCATTACTCAAACTGTTCCCTCTCCCCTCTCCCAGCCCCCTTTCTTTCTCCTTCCCTACCCAGCCTAGCCCCCCTGCCTCACTCACCCACAGCAGCCAGCATCTCCCCAAACATCTCTGATGGAAAAAGTGGTGTCTCCAGGCCACGGAAATAGAGCTTCAGCACACCAGCCACGGAGTCCAGGTCATGGGCCGAGTAGCCCTCCACCAAGGGGTCCTCACCTGGGTGCAAATTCAGGGGGGATTCAGGGATGCCCAGCCCCAGCCTTCTGTCCCACCCACTATCCCACCCTTGCTTCCTTCCCTGCCTACCCACCTCTCTCAAAGGCATTCCGGATTTCTGTAACCCTAAGTTGTGCTCCAGGTACTCGGAAAATGCCCTCATGTTGGAGACCTGGAGGCATTGGAAGGGCCACACTATGTGTAGCTAAGACAGGAGGAGGGCCCCCCCCCCAAATCCCAGGTCCTGAGGCCCCCAGCCCCCTAGAGCCATGGTGCTTCCCCTCTTAACAGTCTGAGACAGGCATTTACCCTGTCCTGGGGTGGGGGTGGGGGAGCAGGGAAAAGAAAGGGTAGCAGAGAGGTGAGCCAAGGGGTGAGCAGAGGCTAGGCCTGCAGCTGGGACACATAGGGCCTTACCATGCAGGTTGATGAAGCGGATACAGCTTTCGACTACCAAGGGAACAGCTTGACCTGAACTCTGGAGGTGGGAAGAGGAGAGAGGAGCCAGGGGGATTAATGCCATGCTGACTGAACCTTCCTCTCTGGATGTCCAGCCCCTCCTCTCCCAAAACAGCCAACAACCTGTCTCTCTCCTAGGCCTCCTATAGCAGTGGGCCCATGATGGACCCCAGGCTATGGGAAGGAGAGAAGACAAGCCCCATTATCCAGAGGGGAGAACTGAATCTTCCAGAGAAGGGGGCGTGCGGACCCAGCAGATGCATACACACATATCCAAAGGGTCACAAATGCATTGACACAGACACAACCAGGCCATTTTTCTATTCCCATTGCTTAGTTACTGGTCCTTCTGCTGGTAGTGCCTTCCTAAGGCTACCATCCCCATCTCCCCTGTATCTGGTTATTTATATCTTATCTTCCCCATTAGAACATGAGCTCCTGGAGGCAGTTAGGTGGCACAGTAGATAGAGCTCCGGCCTTGGAGCCAAGAAGCCCTAAGCTCAAATCTGGCCTCAGACACATGATACTTCCTAGCTATGGGACCCTGGAAAAGTCATTTAACCCTGATTGCCTCACCAAAAAAAAAAAGCAAAAAAAAAAAAGTTAAAAGGGCAGCTAGGTGGCAGGCACAGTGGATAGAGCACTAGCCCTGGAGTCAGGAGGACCTGAGTTCAAATCGGCCTCAGACACATAACACTCACTAGCTGTGTGACTCTGGGCAAGTCATTTAACCCCCATTGCCTCAAAAAAAAAAAAAGTGACAGAAGTGAAGACAATGATTGAAAAACCACTTTCAGGGCAGTTAGGTGGCACAGTGGATAGAGCTCTGGCCTTGGAGTCAGGAGGTTCAAAATCCAGCCTCAGACCCTTGATACTTACTAGCTGTGTGATCCTGGGCACACACACACAAAAAAAATCAAACAAACAAAAAGAACAGGAGCTCCTTGAAAGCAGGGGCTGAGGGACCTTTCCTTGTACCCCCAGAGCTTAGTACTGGGCCTGGCACACAGCAGGTGCTTAATAAATGCCTGTTGTTCACTTGGGCCTTCCACTTGTACTGTTAGCACTTTCTCTGCAGTGACCTCCGGCACAGACATATCTCTACACAGAGGCACTTGGAGGCCTGACCCTGAGCCCTTGGCCCTTCCCAGAGGCCCCTGGGCCTGGGCCTGACTCCTAGACAGAAAAGAGAAGTGGAGTCCTTGCCCCGTTCTCTGTAGCCAACCTGGCAGGGGTAGGGTGGCTAGTACCTGGATGAATTTCTCCATGTCTCCTGAAAAGAGTTTGTGGTTGTACTGGGAGCTAGGCCGAGGGCGCCGATTCCTTTGGGATCTAGTCATAGCACAGCGGGCCCTGAAATCAATGTGGAAGAGAGTGGGAGGGCTGAAACTGCAGCCTGGCAGGGTCAAAGGGGATCACCTGGGGAGACTGTGCCCCTCCCCGCCCCAAATACCTCGGCCTTCTTCCCCTTCCACCCCTCAGAGCTCGAAGCCCAGGGAAAGTGGTTGAACGAAGGGCTCTGGAGAACCCTGTCACCCTCACCAAATGCAGCTGAAACAGAATCAAGTTCAACTCCTTCATTTTACAGGTAGGGAAGCTGAGGCAGCCCAAGAAAATGGAGTGGCTCAAGGTCAGGCAAAGCCAAAGGTGGGACTAGAATCCTAGCAAAGAGGAAGATGAAGCCTCCCCTTTAGAGGCAGTATGGATAGTGGGAAGAGTCCTGGCTTGGAAGTCAGAGGACCTGAATTCAAATGCTGATTTTGCCGCTTATTTGCCACTTTGAGACCTTGGGCCTCAATTTCCTCATCTGTAAAATGAAGGTTTTGAACAGATGATCTCTAAGATCCTTTGTGGCTTTTAATTTGTGATTCCCTTTTCAGCATAAACCAGGGGATTCCTCTGGGAGACTTACCGAGACCCATCACAATCTTCCTTGTTGCCTGTGAGGACAAGAGAAAAGCAACTTAGGACTGAGCCCTTGGGTGTCCTCTGTGCCCCAGCTTCTTCAGGAGGACACACTGAGCCCAAAGGATTAAGGTGGGGAATATCTGAAGTTGGGGGGATTCCGGTTGGGTGGCATCCTGTCACAATCTCTAAAAGTGGGGATTAGGCCCTCTGGGCCAGAAACAAATGGACTGGAACTGGCCTTGGACTGGAGAGCTGGGGAGCAGGGGCTGGGGCTGGAGGAGGGACTGGGAGAAAGAGCCTGGGACTGGGAGGCAGGAGCTGGGGGACAGGGACCAGGGGAGACAAGGGCTGGGGCTGGGGGGCAGGCTCACCTCTCTGAATGGCCTCCTGTAATTTCTCATGTTTTGCTTGTAGCTTGGTGAGGATGCTTCTGCAGCTCAGATATTCTTGCAGTTTCTGTGAGGCCCAAGGGATGGAGTGGTTGGTCACGAATCTTGTGACCCTACCAGCCCTGGAGCCCCAATTTCTGAGGTCACTCCCTACTCCTCTGGCCCTCACCAGGATATAGAAGGTCTCCGTCTCCTGCTGCTGGCCACGTCTCCGTGCGAGCTGCCTACAGCCAGGATCAGATCCCGTGGACTTGAGTGATTCGGTGGATGGGCTGGCCTGGAAGGCATCTAACACATCGCTGTCATCTGAGGCGGCCTGATCCAGCAGGGACTGCAGGCTGGCCTTCAGAGTCTTGTTGACCTGAGGGTGGGAAGCAAAGAATGTCTCTGAGGGCCACATTGGGTGGAGGAAAGGAGAAGAGGCTTGAGAGAAAGCAGTTACGTCAGGCAGAGAGAGTGTGGAAGGGCTGGTACCCTGCCGTGGGCGCCCAGCTCCATCCCTTCCCATCAGGCACCGAGCCACTGAGACACCTACCTCCCCGGTTTCAATGTTCTGTTGATCCAGGCGGGCTTGGATATTCTTGGCTCGAGGAAGGATTTCATCCTCCAGGTCTACAGGCACCTGGACCTCAGACACCTGAAAGGTTGGAGGTGGGACAACAGCAAACAGCCAGTCAGAAACACGTGAAACATGGAGAACTCAAGACAAACCATGAAGAGAGGGGAATGTGACTTGTTTCAAGTCCTGTTCGGAAAAGCTACGTTATCTACTAGTCTAGCTTATAGAATACTTTCAAATTTTCTGAAGGAAGAAAGTCAGGGGGCAGCTAGGTGGCGCAGTGGACACAGCACTGGCCCTGGAGTCAGGAGGATCTGAGTCAAATCCAGCCTCAGACACATAACACTCACTAGCTGTGTGACTGGGCAAGTCACTTAACCCCGATTGCCTCACCAAAAAAAAACACTAAAAAACTAAAACAAGAAACAAAAAACTGAGGATGAAGGAAGAAAATCTGTAGCTTGGACAAAAAATCCAAGTGACAACAAATTGTCTGGGCCCCACGAAGAGAAGGGACGGGCTACTTCAGTTCCCCTCCTAGAGCAGGAAGGGAATCCCCAAAATATCTGCATCTGATCAGAGAGAGATAGCCCATCATGAGACACTAGCTTCCTGCTTCCAGAATGGAGGCGAGATCAACAGAAACCCAAAAACCATACTGCATTCAGAAGGCTGTGATTCTAATCAGGGTCTCTGTATGAGATTGCTGTTCCTATAAGCTGCTAAAGGAAAACCCAAGGGGAAATAAGAAAGATAATTAACAAGTGACTTTTCTTTGTGTGTGCATGGGGTGAGGGTGGGGAGTGGGGTGAGAAATCAAGGACCAGGTAAAAAGGAAGCAAGAGGCGAGTACCACCTGCCCGTCCACTAATGGTCACTCTATCCTATGGCCTGGGGTTACGAGCTTAACAGCTGGTCGCCATTCCCAATGACCAGCCCAGTTCCCCATCTGCTCTCAATCATAAACTTGCAGAGGTTTGTTCTCAATGATAGAACCTAAGCAACCCCCAGTGACAATGAGTTTTCGATAGCAGCAGATTCAGTACTTGGACCAGAGGTTCCGCCAGAGGTGCCCGTTTGGAGAACACACCATCCCAAAGGATTTGTGCGACATTTGGCTGAACTAATAAGGAGATCTACACATTTGAGAGAGAAGAGGTGGAATATTCATTGTCAAGTTCCATTAGACTTGGGGAGAGAGCCACCCATTGTGGACTCCATGAAGGGTAATTAGTGACAGTAGCTTACTATCTCCACCTGGTGGCAGCATTTCCAAAATGCAAGGAGCCCATTATCAAGGCAGAGACCAGGGTCATTTTTCTATTCCCATTTCTTATGGGGAAAAAATCCTTGCATTTTATTGATGAGGAAACTGAGGCCCAGATAAGGGTGGGCCCTGTATGCTAGTTTCCTCCCTCTCTCTGGATCACTGGCATGGGGGAGGGGCCCATTTGGACTCTTCCTAGGGGGTCAGAGATGGGGACCTGGGGTTGGAGCTCAGGAATTCTCTGGGACAAGAGCCTTCTTCACCTCATCCCCTTCATAGGGTTGGTATTCAAATCGGAAAGGTGGACAGTAGGCAGAGGCGTGGAACTCCAACACTTTGCTTTTGTCTCCTTCCGGGTCCAGGGTGTCCACGGCTATGTCCAGTTTGCTCGGGCCCTGACCAGGGGAGGTCTTGGCCCGGGTCACGGCTGCTGTGTAGCCACGAAGAACCTTGCTCAGAGCCAGGTGGAAGCCCAAATCACTGCACTACAGGGGACAGAACCCAAAGAGCCCCTAAGCAGGCTGGCCTGCCCTCTTGGCCCACACTCCCCGAAGCCCCCATCCCAGATACCCACATCCATGATGGCAACAGCATCTCGAAGATAGTAGTTGCTGACTGCTGCATTGGCACTGGCCAAACTGAGCAGGTATTCGTTCCGCGCCTTGGTACACTTCAGTTTGTGTTCTAAAAACTTGGCCTGGCGCTGCTCAGGAAGCAGAGAGGAGCCCCGATGAGGATGGGGGCAGAGGGAAGGCCAGGGGGCAGGGAGGGAGGGAGGGAAAGAAGCGATGGCACCATTTTTAGAGGCAGGCGGAAAAAGGTTCACAGAGACCAACAAGATCAACGTCACACAAGCAGTTATTGTGACCCCTGACCCCCCCCCAAAGTGACTGAAGAGTACACACATATGCCTCACAGAATTCCTCATTTCTTTCCTCTACTAAACCAGGCTGCCTCCCATGAAGGCAAGCAGGCCTCCCACTGCTCCCAAGGCCTGTCCTGGCCCCTTAACCCCTTCCCTTTCCTTTCTCTACTAGGCTGGGCTGCGGCCATAAAGGCAAGTGGGCTCCCCCTGCCCCCAAGACCTGCCCATTGGGCTACCCTGGCCCCCCAGCCCCTTTCCCTACCTTCTCTACGAGGCGTCCGCCTTTCTTGAGGGAGGTTCTTCGAGGAGGAGCCCAGCCATGACCATCTATGCCCTGCGAGGTGCCGAATTCCCCGCAGCGGCCGGCCCGCTTCTCCTCTTGTCGCTCGGCCTCTCTCAGTTTTCCCTCCGAGCTCACGCTCTCTGCCCTGTATGTCTGGTAGGTTTTCATGGCCTGGGGAAAAGCAGAAGTACAATCAAGGCACTGACCACTCAACATTCTGGCACCTCCTTCCGCAAGGGTTTCGTCCATCCATAAGCTACACGCCCTTACTTTTTCTTTTTTAGGGGGCCAGGAGGGCCAACCAGGAGGGCCAGTAATTCAAAACCACTTCCTCCAGGACCAGTGCAGTGAACTGGTCCAGGCAGCCACGGGTCAGATTAGAACAGAATCCAGTGATATCATAAAGGACCAGACTCCAGAGCCTTAGCGACGGGGAGAGTCCTTAGAGACCAGAGAGCAAAGGCACTGGCTGAGGTCATAGCTGCCCTTAAAGGCACCCCCTTCCCCCCAGGCCACCCCCTTCTCACCATCTGCAGCTCTGACACCACTTTGAGCAGGTCTTCTTGTAACTGCTGTTCCAGATCTTTACTCTAGGGAAGAAGGAGGGAAGGGGGGATCAGTGCCCACAGGGAGGTTCTGGCCCACCTGTCTCCAGCCTACCTGATAAAGGCCATAGGCTTTGGGCTTTGGAGGCTTTGGACTGAGTCCAAGTTTTACAGTCTAGCCCCATCACCTACAGCTCCCACCGTGCCCACCCTACACTCCTATCAGTCTAACCAGTGTCTTCTCTGAATCATCACAATCTTCCAATACACTCACGCTCACATAAACACTAAAACATGCGCTTATATACAAATACACAAATATATACCCATACACATACAAATATACAAACATACACACAAATATATACACAAACACACTTAAACACACATATACACACAAAAATACACATACACACTTAGGCACACATACACACATACACACTCAAACACACATAAATACACAAATATGCACATAAATATATATACACACACAAAAATAAACACTCAAATACATACAAACACAAACATACGCATACTCAAATATATACATAAAAACACACACAAAACACACAAACACATCCAAAAACACACACTCAAACACACATACATAAACATTGCTGCTGCAATACCTTGGCTCATACTGTTTCCCTTGCTTGGAATGTCATCCTAGCTACTCTGTGTCAGGCCCACTGGTTTTCAAGGCCCAGCTAAGGTACCATCTCCTCCTTCCTGGAGGTTGCTGGGCTGAGGACAGTCTCCTCAGGGCTCTCTATCCCAAGCAGGCCTCCATATCATGGTCTCAGCACACACACACACACACACACACACACACACACACACACACACACACACACTCACACATGGCTGGCCTGCCTAGCAGGACCAGCCTCCTTTTCTGGGCCACTCCCTCCTGTTCCTCTGGTCTCTACTCTCAGCTCAGCAGATGTCTGCTGACCATCCTCACCCTGGCACTGAGCCCTCTCTGCCCCTGCTCCCCCTCCGCCTAGGCCCGGGCGGTCACCTTCTTCACCAGACGCCCTACGTCCTCTCCAATGTGACTGAGCTGCTGGGCCAGGGGCCCGGCCAGCACCTCGCTGAGGGCCCCGTGATCCCGGCTCTCCTGCCGAGTCTGCTGCAGCAGCACATACCAGCAGTGCAGGGGAGACAGAAGGGACGGCTCCTTCCTGGGGGGGTGACATAAGGGATGGGCCAGGGGCATTGAGGACCCAAGGCCCCCCATCACCACCCACGGGCCCTTGGCTTCACCCAATTAAGGCCAGGCACTCTGGGGTGGGACCCTACCCCCAACCCCATTCCCTGGTCAGTCCTCAGATGAGGTCTTGCCCTGATACCGGAAGTTCTGTTGGTCTCGGTCCTTGCCACTGGTCCGGCCCCCTCGGGCCAGGAACCTCTCACTGAGCTTCTCGAGTCCCTTGGAGTACTCCAGCTCCACCTCGGCCCTGCGCCGCATGAACTCGCCCAGATCCTGAAGCAGCTCCCGCCGAAGTTCCCCCTGACCGTCCAGGCTCCGGAGCTGCTCTGCCAACTGCCATCGGATCTCTGCAGGGGCACAGTGGGGAGAGCGTTAAGGACACCCACAGGGACGGAAGGGCAGGGAGGAACAGCGGGGCTAGGGGCGACTGGGGGTGGCATGGGCTGATAAAGAGCACACAGGGAAGCCTAGAACCAATGAGAGCAGGAGCAGACTCGGCTTCCATCAGTATTCCTCATGGGGGTACTCAACTCAGAGGCTCATGGATCTAGGGCTGGAAGGACCCCAGAGGACTAGAGTCCAAGCCCCTCATTGGACACATGAAGAAACTAAGTGATTTGGCCAAGGTCACACATAGGAGCATGGGTCTACATAAAAACAAAAGATGTCAATCAAAATGTATTTTAGTTAAATTATTATTTTTTTTTTAAAGGAACAGCCTTGATCTAATACAACCCCCTCATTTTATGGGAAACTGAGACCCAAAAAGAAGTGACTCGCCCAGGGTCACACAGCTAGTAAGTGTCTGAGGCCAAATTTGAACTCAGGGCCTCCTGACTCCAGGCCCAGCACTCGATCCACTGCAGCGCCACCTAGCTGCCCACTTACTATGATGTTTCCCTGCTCTCTGAGTTCCAATGAGCCATAAGGAGGCAGGGTGAGGTGACAGGGGTCTTGTTCTCCAGGTCCATCCAAACCCACCCAGCCCCCCCCACACACTCACATACACAGTAACACACTCAACACTTCCTCTTCTTCCCTTATACAGTTATGCCTTCCACATCACAACTTTCCCCATCTTGGTTTCACTATATCACAGGAAGGCTTAAGAAATGGGAATTTTGGGGGGAGTTTTGAGGAAGCGTCAGACCAACACTCGTAAGACAGCAGACGATATAGAAAAACTAAAAACTGAGCTTCTAAACAGAAACTCAGAAATACATAAAGCATATGTGTAGTATTGTATAATATCAAGCCAAATTTTACAATAAGGTACTGTAAACATCCCATGAAAGCAAAAACAAAATTTAGACTTCTCTGGATTACAGCGATTTTCCAGATCACGGAGGTGCTGTGTCCCTGACCCCCACGATGTGGAAGGAAGGAGTAACTGGATGGACGATGGTCTGTCGTCATATTTGCTGCAGGCATCTAGTGACTTCCAGGGTACTTTCTCTAATTATTTCAGGCCCAGGCTTACAATCTTTCTCCCAGGGGTGGGGAACGCGGGGCCTCAAGCCACATATGGCCCTCTAGGTCCTTGGGTGCGGCCTTTTGACTGAGTCCAAGTTTTACACAACAAATCCTTCTATGAAGTGGATTTGTTCTGTGAAGTTGGGATTCTGTTACAGGGCCGCACTTGAGGACCTCAAGGTGGCAGGTTCCTGACCCCTGCACCGTCTTCTGCCACAGTAACCTATGGCCTCAAGATGTATAATCATTGCTTGGGGCCCAGTTTCTCTAGCCATCTCTCAAAACTATCACGATTCACAACAGGGAACACAGGACACCATGCCTTGCAGGCTGCTTACAACATAACCAGATGGTTCCAAGGAGGCAAGAGATATGGCCTAATGAACAGAAGACCTGAGAGGGCCATGGGAGAGGAACATGAGAATAGGGGGCGCTGTCCTGTGGAAGGAGTTTTGCTTGCCTCTAGAGGGCAGAATTGGAAGGAAGCAGTAAGTGACATTTGCAGAGTTTTAGGCTTGATGTCAAGAAAAACTTGCTGATGATCTGGGCTCTCCAGAAGTGACTCATCTACCCGGTGGCTCCCCTGTCCCTGGAGGGCTTCAGGAAGGTAGGATGCCCACCCACCAGAGTCAGAATAGAGGGGATTCTTGTAAAAGGCCCTGCCACCAGAGGCCATGTAATCTCCCGGCCTCTCCAGTCTTGAGTAGTAGGCCCGCTTCATAAATATGGAGTGGAAGGAAATTTCACTGGGACCTAATAAGAGGTCCAGTTCTAGGCATGTGATCCTCTGACCTTGGGCAAGTTCCTTCCCCACCCCAGGCCTGTTTCCTTTTCTGAAAATGAGGGGGAGGTGGGACTAGCTGCCTCTGAGGTCCTTTCCAGACCTTCACATGATCCCCCGTGGGACAGGGAGCAGTGACCTGATGATACCTGTCCCCCTCTGCCTGAGACCTGTGGCCTGTGTGCTACTGATCCTATTATCTTGGGTCTTACCTAAAGTTCCCATCTCTCCAAATCCTATGACAGTACCCTGTATATATTAGGCATCTAAGGCCTACATCTCTCCTCCTGGGCTGCCAGGAAGTCAGGAGCTCCTGGATATCTTTGGGCACACTGAAATTTTTCAGTGAGACGCTGGGTCTAACCTCAAATGCCAACACCCAGTTACTGAGTGTAGCATCCTAAGCAGAGCCTTGCGGGAGACCCAAAGACGAAAAAAGATTCAGTCCCTGTGTTTGAAGAATTTCAGTCTAGGAGGAAGCTTCCACGCAAGAGGCCTGGGAAACAGGAATGTGCTGGGTTTGAATCCTGCCTCTGATACTTAGGAGCTGTGTGACCTTGGACAAGTCCTGTAACTTCTCTGAACTTTGGTGTTCTTATTTATGGAATAGGGACAACAGTACCTAAGTCAGAGGGGTATTGTCAGGACAGATTGGGAATGTCTGTAACGCGTGCCTTGTGAACCCTAAAGCATCGTATAAATGTCAGCTCTTATTACTAATAAAAATTGATGGAATTGCATAATAACAGGCTTCATGTCTATGGTATTTAAAAGTTTACAAAATGCTTTATTTACAACTGCCCTGTGAAAATGGTAGATAGTATCATGGTCTCCTTTTGTAGATGAGAGAACCAAGGCCTGGAGAGATGCCCTGACTCCCAGTCCCAGGCTGAGGAGTGGGGGGAGCCCAAATCTTCTCACTCACTCTTCCCTAGGCACAGGATGCCCTCCCTTTCCCTCCCCTCTCCAGTGAAGCTATCCCTTATCACCTTCTCCAGGAAGGCTTCCCAGACCTACCTATGAGACCACCCCACCCTCCTGTGTCCTCTAACTAGCTCAGTGTATGAGCTCCCTGAGGGCAGAGAAGAGGTTTTAGGCCCATTCTATATTGTCTCTGGGTAGCCAGGTGAGGCTGCAGTGGATAGAGGGCTAGGCCTAGAGTCAGGAAGACTCTTCTCTCTTCCTGGGTTCAAGTGTGACCTCAGACACTTAGTAGCTGTGTGACCCTGGGCAAGTCACTTCACTTCGCTTCCCGTATGTAAAAGGAGCTGGAGAAGGAAATGGCAAAACCACTCCAGTATCTCTGCCAAGAAAATCCTAAATGGGGACAGATCAGACACGGCTGAAAACAACTGAACCACAAATGTTGTCCCTAGTGCCTAGCACAGGGACCTGCTCACAGCAAATACCCAACCAATGCTGCTCAGGTTTTGTTCCAATTCCATGACACCACTCTCCTCTCTCAAAGAGCCTTTGCGGGCTCTTTGTTTAAAAATGTCTATGTCCCCCAGTTCTGTCCTAGGCCTGCTGTAGTCTCCCTGGTGGCCAATCTTACCAGCTCTTGTCCCATTTAACAGAAAGAATTGTCATTTCTACAGCCCTCAAAGGGTTACAAAGCACTTTCTCCCTAGTCTGGGGTATGCTGGTAAATGTTTAACTGTCTCTAGGCAGGAAACACTTGGAAATTTATTCTGGATTAATAACATTCTTTAGTCTAGACCAAGGGCAGGGAACCTTTGGTTTTGAGGCCACATGTGGCCCTCTAGGTCCTCAAGCGTGGCCCTGACCTAGAGGGCTACATGTGGCCTCAAGGCCAAAGGTTCCCCACGCCTGATACCATCAACAAAACTATAAATCAAGCCCTGCTTTTTAGGGGTTGCTGATTTCCAAGGTGTAAAGGTTCACACTGAAAACTGAACAATCATTCCCAACTGTGGACTTGCATCAGCCCCTGGAAGGCTGCTGGAACTTCCATTTCAGGTCCAAACCTGACTGCTTTCCTAACCTGCCCCTCTCTGTTTGAGGCTTGGCTTAGGAACGTCAGAGGCATCCATCACTGGCTGGTCCACCCCTGGCATCACCACCCCCTTCACCACCCCATCACCAATTCTATCTCTTCTTATCCCCAGCATCCTTACTCCTAACTCAGATCCCCATTACTTCTTATTAGAACTATTACAGGAGCCTCCTAACAGTCAATCCATATGAATTTATTAAATGTCTCCTGTGTGCGAGGCACTGTGCTAAGCATTGGGGATACAAAAAGAGGCAAAAGTCAGGCCCTGCCTTCTAGGCGGTCTCACTCAATCTAAAGGGGCAGTCAACATGCAAACAAACGTATAGAAAGCAGGCTCTTATACAGGATAAACAAGAAATAATGAACAGAAGGAAGGCATCGGAATGAAGAGAGTTGGGGAGGGCTGCCTGGAGGAGGTGGGGTTTTAGGTGGGACTTGAAGCCAGGCAGGTTAGTGGTCAGGGCCGAGGAGGGGGAGCATTCTGGGCATGGGGGACAGTCAGGGAGAATGGCCAGAGCAGAAGAAATGGAGGGTCTTGTCAGTGGCCAGAGTCACTGAATCACAAAGCATGTAGGGGCTGGTGGTTACGAAGGGCTCTGAAAGCCAGATAATGTCTCAGGGCCTCCGTTCTTTGCCTCTGTTCTCTCCCTCCAAATGATCATCACACTTTCAAGGCTGCAAAGGGCTTTGCCAGACATTATCTCATTTGACCCTCATGACAACGTGTGAGGTATATTATCTCCTTCTTACAGATCAGAAAACCAAAGCTCATTGACAGTCTAGGATTTGCTCGGGTAACAATGCTAGCTTGTAAATAAAGAGACAGGATTAAAACCCAGGGCTCGGGCCAAGTCCCCCACTTCTGCCTTTATACTAAATCGCTTCCTACTTAACCAAACGCTTCAAGTGTGTATTCAAATTCAAATTCAGGGGGACTTTATTGAGTGCCTCCAAGTAGATGTGGTGGGGCTCCGCCTCACCTCGCCTCGCCTCCCCTCCCCCTGGGCCACCACACTCCAGATCTGAAGCCAGAGAGAACTCTTGCTCAGCCTTACAGGAAGGTAAGAGTGACCATACTGGGCAAGAAGCCCAGCCATAGGAGACCTCCTTGGGCCTCCTGCCCCAGCCAAACTCCCTTCCTCCTTCATTTCCTGTCCCTAAGCTCTGGAAAGCCCCTGGGCTGCCTTCCTAGACATTACGATTTCCTTCCCCTCAGGTACCAGCCAGGGCTCACCCCTCACCCCCACTTGTCCTGAAGCTGGTCTCATTATTTCACCTCCCTCTCCCTCCCCCCACAGCAGGACCCCCTAGGCCCCCTGCTTCCACCAAATGCCCTAAAAACTCTCCTTCCACTGACACCTAACGGTGCCTACATCACACCAAGATAAGGCTAGCCAAAGAGCCAACTAAGGAAGAACTTCAGCAAAAATAAGATTTGAAATTCCAGGCTTATAGTTCTGTTGTTAAGGCCAGAGAGTCATTTGTTAGCTCAAGTAAAAGCCCCAACTAGTATGTGTCCCCTCTACCAATACTGAACCACACCTCCAGCAGAGGGAGAGCATGGTACCAGAGAGTCCACTGGCTTCAGAGTCAGAAGACATAGGTTCAAAAGATGCTTCTGATGCGTATCACCTGCAGGAGCTTAGGCAAGTCACCTCTCTTCCTGGGCCTCAGTTTCCCCCCCTTACAGAATGGGGGTGTGGTGGCTTCTGAGGTCCCTTCCAGTTCTACAGTTGTGAAATAGACACATTCCCTCCTCCACTGACAGGAAGAATCCTATTGTAAGGAAAGCAGGAGACTGCCAAACCTCTGCTGAGGCTTTATCAACCAAGATCTTGGAGTGGTGGGGGACGCTACTGCTCAGGTGACAGCTGGACCAGGAGCCCTTTGAGCTCCCACCTGCCTCGGAGAATTTAGAAGGTGTCTACTGTATTATATATATATATATATATATTATATATAATATATAGTATATATCATATATACTACCTGATTGCAGAATTTGCTACTCAAGTCTTGTTTGGTGGATGCCCACACCCAAACACCCACTTTATACCCTGTTAGAAGGCCACCCTCCATGTTCACAGGACTTGGGGAAATTTCTAAACTCTACTTGCTTAATTACCCATACCCCACCTTCTCCTAGGCCCTAAAGAGATGGACACTTTTTTTTTTTTTGATTCAAAAGTAACTTATCGGGCAGCTAGGTGACACAGTGGCTAGAGTACTGGCCCTGGAGTCACGAGGACCTGAGTTCAAATCCAGCCTCAGACACATAATACTTATTAGCTGTGTGACTTGGGGCAAGTCACTTAACCCCAATTACTTCACCTCCCCCCCCCAAAAAAAGTGACTTAAAATAACTTCATTTTGAGAACCTTTTCTTCCTCTTTGAGACAATGTGATAGATGGCAAAAATGGTGGACTAGCAGTTGGTCAGTGCTACACACACACACACACACACACACACACACACACACACACACACACACGTATACTATATCACATATTTGATAATAGTTCTCTATATAGACACACCATAAACACACTTTCTGTGGACACTTACAAGCTAAAACTGCTTAATTTCCTTAGCAAGGAAAATCAATAGCAAACTTTATTAGCAAATGGTTCAGTCTTCAGTCCCAAAGGTTAAATAGGATTTTCCAGTATGCTTTAGGTGGCCTGGGCCTGGAGGACAGCAGGAGATTTGTGAATTCAAACAAAATGATGACATCCAGACTGCTTCTATTTATTTGGCACCAATGGCACCAGGACTGTGTTATAGGGGTTGCGGGGAGTGTGACATGTGAAACTCTGAGCAGGCTTCAGGCAGTTGGAGGGCGTTAGAGGGCTAGGGAGATAGGCCCCCAATGGGAAGGAAGAAGGTGCCCAAGAACAATCCTGGCCCCTTCAAATTTCCCAAGGGTCTTGCTCTCCCACCCATTTGTTATACCTGTAGCCATGTGCCCACACTTCCACTGAGAAGCACTGCAGGCTGGTGAATAAGGGGAGAAGAGTGGCCCCAGGGCTAAGACCCAGAATGAGCCCAATGACAAAGGGCCTTTTTTTTTTTTAATGCCATGTTGGGGATAGCTGGGGAGGGGCCAGTAGGCCTAATGCCAAGACCACATTTCAGCAAAGATGCTGAGAAATCAGAGTGGAGAACAGGAGAGTAATCTGGCTAAAGGACGTGTAAGATTGTTAAAGACTAGAGAAGAAAGGAGGGAAGGGGCAGTGGAAGTGCTAGCTAGCCTCAAGTATTTGAAGGGAAGTGGCAAAGAAGGATCTGACTTGGTGTTTTGGCTAAATTAGGTGCAGTGAGTGGAAGCTGCAGGAGGGCAGATTTTGGCCCAGTTGGAATTGTCCAAGATCAGAATGGGCTGTCTCCAGAGGTCAGAGGATCACAGGATTAAGAGCCAAAAGGGATCTTGGAGATCGTAATCCAACCCTCTCCTTTTACAAATGAGGAAACCAAGGCTCTGACTTGCCCAAGGCCATCCAGTTCAATGGTTACTCAGTCGCTACTGGAATCAAGGTCCTCTAACTACGAGTCTAGCACCTTTCAGGTCCTTGAGTGGATGACCTCGGTGTTGTTGGGAATGCTGATTCCTGATCAGGTATGAGCTGGACTAGATGGTAGGAACCATCTGACCTGACCTCAAGATTCAGACAGATGCCTCCTATATACCCAGTCACTGCATCCCATACAAACGGCAGGCCTACCTGCCTGTTCCCATTGTCCTGCCTGCTTCTCTCGCCGAACCACTAAAGGAGATGTTCGTGTGATTTGCATATGATTTGCATGGAGGAAGCCTAGCCCTAAAGAGAGGTGAGTTCCTCTCTCCTTGCCCTTGAGGGTTATGCTCTCTGGGGGTGGGGGTGGGGGTGGGGGTGGGGGTGGGGCCGACTGTGGAAACTGGGAGACCACAGAGCCCAAAGCATCACCATAGCAACTGGAGAGCCTTCAGGGTTCTGAGGAAGAATTAGGCTAATTTCTGGAGTGGTTCAGCCAGAGGTGCCAGGGGCTAGGCCGAGTTCTTCTTTCTCCCATTTGTATCTTCAGGCCGCCTCTATGCCCATTTGTGAGGCAAAGCAGGGAGACACAGAGGTCTAAGGAGGTTTGATCAAAGAAGACTAGCAGGTCATAACTTGTGAGCCTCCCAGGTGAGGCTTCGAGGGAGGATGCCTGGCCCCACTTCAGCCTTTCCCAAGGCTGTGTAGAGGCAGCTGGGGGCATCACAGTGCACAGAGCCCTGGGGCCTGGAATCAGGAAGACCTTGGCTCAAATCTGATCTCAGATACTTACTAGCTGTGGGACCCTGGGCAAGGCACGTAACCCCCGCTTGCCTCAGTTTACTCAACTGTAAAATGGGAATCATAACAGCACCTACGTCCCCAGGGCTGTTGTAAGGAACAAATGAGAAAATATTTGTAAAAAGTGCTGGGCACATAACAGGTGATCAAACGTTTAGTCCCTCCCCTTCCCCACTCTTATGGAATGATGCCTACCCTCAAATTCTTTCTGCCCGTTCATTGGCCCCAAATCGAAGCCAGGCCTGGAGGAAGATCAGCCCGGGGAAATTGGGGGGAGGGGAATGGGGTGGCAGGCCCCGGGGAGCCCAAAGAGGAACGAGAGCAAGCGTAAGGAGGAAAGGGGAAGCAAAGCGCCACAGGTCTCTCTCTTGCCCTGAGTTCCCGACCCTGACCGTGACCTGGACTGGGAGCCGGACAGCAAAGACGGCCTCCTGCCCTTCTCACCTTTGACCTGAGATTCATAGTCAGTCAGCGATCCCCGGTCCTTCCTCAGTTTGCCGTGAGAGGCCATGACCGTGACAGTGGAGACGGCGATGGCAGATGGCGCCTCGGGACGGGTAGCGCTGCGGGGAGCGGAGGCTGGCGAGCGCTCCCCGCTTCGGCCGAGGTCGCCACTCCGTCTCTCCGACGGTCGGACCTAAGGCTTCGGGCTCCGCACGTGCTCCCGCCGGGGAGAAGGGGGGCACGCTGGCCCCAGAGTGCCACCGCTGCCTGCCAGTCTGTGCACCCTGAGCAGGCTCCCCTCTCTCGCGGCCCCGGGTCTGCCCCTCCTCAGCTCAGCGCCCAGTGGGGCCCGCCGAAGTCAGAGAGAAAACAGAAATGAGATCGGGGAGGGAAGCAGGGGGAGGGGAGGGCAGGGGAGAAGAGGGGGAGGATCCGGGGCCCAAGAGGGGAGGGGCAGCCAGGAAGATGCTTAAGCTTTGGCTCGTCCTGCTCGATGTGCAGCTAGTGCCGGCGAGTGGCCGCCCCCTCTAACAAGGGTCCGAGGCTGGGGCACCCACTCTCACAGTCTCTTCCCCCACCCCCAGACACACACCCGGTTTGCTACTCAAACCCTGCTGTAGGGCAGTTGAACTAACCCCACCTCCCCACACACACACACCCCCACAGACCCAGTTGCAGAGGAGGAGACCCGCCGTCAGCCCCCTGGGGGGGAGAGGACTGCATAGGATTATTCCAAAGGGTCAGAGGCACTTCCTTTCCTGAGCTGGACCGCAATTTTGGGTGACAGGAGAGTTGGGGTGCAAGTTGATGTGCCCCTTGCCACCCAGTGCCCCCATCCCCCTTTGGGGTGTGTGAAAAGCTGCTTTATTTCTGTCCTCCCCGCCCCCCCCCCAAGGTGGTAACCACTTCCTGCCAGCGGAAGGAGCTCTTCTGCCTCCTCTGACAACCGTTGGGGCCCTGGCCCTCCTCCTAAGTGGGGGGGGGGGGAAGGAGGGGGCACAGAAGACTGCTGGCCAGTGGGCACCAGACAGGACCCTAGCAAAGTGGCTGGGGCCTTTTAAATAAGTTGGAGAATTCCTCCCTAACACTCCCACCCCAGGACCCCAACCCCATCTCAACCACTATCCTGGGCCACGAGGGTTAGAATCAGCCTCACAGCTACCCCAAGACTGGGGACGAGAAGGGAAGGAAGTCTAGATTCAGGCACAGAAGGACCGGAATGAGCTTGCTTCCCGGTTCCTCTGACTGTGAAGGGGATCGGGCCGTGTAGGAGGTGAGGAGGAAGGAAGATGGGAAGGCAATGAGGGAGCACAGAATGAACCCCACACGTTTTGTGTTCCTGGAAATCTGTAATCAACACCATCAACCACAAAGGGGAACCTCTTCTCTTCCCCCCCCCCCCCGCCCCTGCCCACGATCAGCACTGCTCAAGGACGACCCCTTCGGGGGCCCCACTCCTTCATCCAGAGGCCCCCTAGTGGCGAGCAGAGGGCAGCTGCCCAGGCTCCAGGAGCCCCAGGCCTTGCAGGGCTTCCATCAGCTGGTCTCGGGCAGCACCTATGAAGGAGTTCTCCAGGAACGCAGGGAGTCCTCCGACCCCATCCCGAAGCGTGTATAGAGGCACTCGCACGAGCCCCAGCACCTGCGGAGACATTGGCAGAGGAAGGGGGGTGGGGGAAGGGAAAGGAGGAGACAGTGACTTGCGGACTCAGGGTTCCGTCCTACCCCACCTGTCCAACTACCCCCCTCCCCCCAGCTGAGGATGGGAGGGCCAGAACGGGGCAAGAACAATGCAGTAGCCCTGGCCAGGGGCCGGCCAGCCTGTTCTAAGATCTCGAGAGATAAGCACCTGGGGCCCCGGCAGCCCCTCTACTTTTGGACAGTCCAGTATTTCTCCAGGAGCATTTCTCCTCCCTCTCTCCAACTCCCACCCATTGATCTTAGATCTGCCTTCTGGGACCACGCTGACCAAGCCCAATCTGCTCCCTGCCCTCAGACTCCAGGAGAACCTTCTCTTCTCCAGAATGTTTCATGCACCCATCCACCCACCCCCCACCCTTCAAAAGACGATCATTCGGGATGACCTAGAGATCGTCAGTCTCTAAAGCGACCACGGAGCCTGGCGCCTATGGCCTGAGCTCAACGGGATATAGAATCAACCAATCAGAGGGTGGGAAGATGGGTTGGATCCCACCCTCTCCTCGATAGCCAATAGTGGGGCTCGTCTCCAGCACAACCACGCCTACCCTCAGCCCCCCCTTCCCCATTTTGCCCCCTCCTCCGACTACGTAAACTCCCAACCTCCCCCTTCCGAGTTATCCCACAAGCTAACTGACTTTATATTCTAAACTCCATTCGGGTACCCACGGGGCTATCAGGAAAATCCCCTTCCCCTAACCCCAGCGTAACCCGTATCCCCACACTTCCCAAGGGCAAGGACCAGCAAGAGCCCCACCCTTCACCTTTTCTTTTTGGGTGGGGCAAAGAGGCTCACGTGAATAGCAGATAAGGATGGGCTGCGATCTGCATCTCAGATCTCACTGCATCATCTTTGCCCCGACCCACTCTTCTCCCAGTCACCCAGGTTCACAATCTCCAAGTCACCCTCCCTCACCCCACAGATCAGTCAGTTGCAGGTCTCACCATTTGTACCTTCACAACAGCTCTCCCATCTGGCACAGCCACCACCTTAGCTCAGGCTCTCCCTGCCTCAAGTCTCTCCCTATTCCAGTCTACCCTCCACAATGCTACCAAAGGAATTTTTTTCCTCAAGTTCGGGAACTGACCGTGTGGCTCCCCTATTCAATAATTAACTACTGTCCTCTTGTTACTTTTTAAATGCTCATACGACATAGCCCAACCTACTCTCTAGCCTCATTGGACATGACTTCCCCTCCAGAAGTTTTCGATCCAAGCAGACTGGCTTTTCTGTGTTCCTCCCTCACAATACTCCATCCCGGTCTTTGCACTGGTCAGACCCTGCACCTGGAATTCATTCCCTCCCTGTCACCTGACTCCCACTATTCCTTTAAAAAAAGAGGGGCAGCTAGGGGGTGCAGTGGATAGCGCACGGACCCTGGAGTTGAGAGGACCTGTATTCAAATCCAGCCTCAGACACTTACTAGCTGTATGACCCTGAACAAATCATCTAACCCCGATTGCTTATACCCCCCCCCAAAAAAACCGCAGGTCAGACAGCATTTTCCGCATAAAGCTTTTCCTGATGCCCCCAAATGCTAGTGCCCTCCCTCCCACATATTTAACTGTGTGAATGTGTGTACATAGATATCTATGTGCTTTATAGATTCTTATCTGTACTTGTCTCCTCCATTAGAACAGAAGCTCTTTGGAGGAGAAATTGTTTCACTCTTTGTACCTCTATCCGCAGTGCCTCGTACAGTGCCTGGCACATTAATAAGCACTAAATTAAATTATTGATTGATTGAATCACTTTTCTGTCTCCTTCAAAGGTTCCTTGTCCTTTCACTGACCCCCTGATGCACTTCCCCATGGGTCTGGCTGAGCCTTCAGTTTTCCCTTCCCTGGCTATCTTATTCACTCTGACAGTTTCAATGGGCACCTCCTTTCCGATGACTTGCAAATATATACACCCCACCTAGACCTCCGAGGCCACATTTGCAATTCCCTAAAGGAGATTTCCAAATGGCCAAAACTAAGCACATCACTTTGTTCCCAAAGAGTGCTCCTTCTTCCCTCTGTCTATGGCACCCTGTCTCCTGTATTCATCAAATTCACAAAATCCCCCAGGCCACTTAGCCCAGCCCATACCTCAGAGGGAATCCCCCCCCAAATCAAAGTCAAAATACCCACCAACCCACGTGCCTACTTTCCCATCTGTACAAAATCTTGATAAGGATAAGCCATAAGACATCAAAGGGGATCCTTGAGGATGGTATGAGAAGGGAACTGGCAGGATTTCTGAAACAATAATATTCTTCACCCAGTGACATCTTTATGATCACACAATTAACTGGATGATGTAGAGAAAAGGAGTTTCTCTTGTGCACAGACAGGTTTGTTGGGTTTTTGACTATTTTTGAAGAAGTGTTTGCCCCTATGGTAGGAGGGGCCTGGGGATGGGAAGGTGTAAATATCCTTGTGTGCTTCCTGATTCCATGTCTGGGTAGTCACACCTGTAAACACCTGTTCAAGGAGT
>NW_020954802.1:665532-676088 GCF_900497805.2 Vombatus ursinus
TTTTTTTTTTGGTGAGGCAATCAGGGTTAAGTGACTTGCCCAAGGTCACACAGCTAGTATACAGCAAGTGTTTGGTCTGAGGTCAGATTTGAACTCAGGTCCTCCTGACTTCAGGGCCGGTGCTATATCCACTGCACCACTTTGCTGCCCCTTCCTCTCACTATTTCAAGGTTTCCCTGCTCTTTGGGAAAAAAAAATGTTTTGGCATTAACATTGTTGAATTACACTGAAGGAGACACAGAAAAAAAGAAAAAGTGTTCGCTTCGCTCTTTTTGTGATGGCAAAGAATTGGAAATTAAGGGGATGCCTATCAGTTGGGAAATGGCTGAACAAGTTGTGGTATATGATTGTGATGGAATACTATAAGCAATGCTATAAGAAATGATGAGCAGGCAGACTTCAGAAAAACCTGGAAAGACTTATATGAACTGATGCTGAGTGAAGTGAGCAGAACCAGGAGAGTACTGTACATAGTAACAGCCACATTGTGCAATGACTAACTTTGATAGACTTAGCTCTTCTCGGCAATGCAAGGATCTAAGACAATTCCAAAAGACTCATGATGGAAAATGCTATCCACATCCAGAGAAAGAACTATGGAGTCTGAATGCAGATCAAAGAATACTATTTGCTCTCCCTCTTTTTTTTTTGTTTTTTTTTTGTTTGTTTTTTGTTTCTTCTTTCTCGTGATTTCTCCCATTGGTTCTAATTCTTCTTTACAACATGACTCATGTGAAAATAGGTCCAATATGAATATATATGTAGAGCCTATATCAGATTGCACTCCATCTTGGGGTGGGGGAGGGGAGGGAAAGGGAGAAAATTTGGAACTCAAAATCTTCTGGAAGTGAATGTTAAAAATTAAAAATAAATAAGTAAATGTGTTTGCTTCAACAGAGGTCTCCTCCAGCAAAGGGTCATACACACATCTCACAATCAAAAATGATTCTCTCAGGGCAGCTAGGTGGGGGCAGTGGATAGAGCACCAGTCCTGGATTCAGGAAGACCTGAGTTTAAATCCGCCCTTAGACACATAACATTTACTAGCTGTGATGACCCTGGGCAAGTCACTTAACCCCATTGTCTAGCAAAAAAAAAAAAAAGTTTCTCTGAAAGGTGTAACAACAGAAATAAGTCTACTAAATGACTCTGGGATTATAAACATCAATAGAGTTGAAGAAGGAAACCCTGATGTGATCTTTTGTCTCTACCTTCTCCTCTCACCTCCTACCAGTTACCAGACCCAGTCAATTCCATCTCTGAAATCTCGATTTCAGCCTTTCCTTCTTTTGCACCCGACCCCACTGTCACCAAGCTAGCTGAGATCCTCACTGCCACTAGCTTCCCTCAGGGTTTCCCCAACTCCTCTGTACCTACCACTTCCATCTTACTCTTAGATCTTAGATCTAGTCATAATGCTCCTCTGCTCAAAAATCTATTGTCTCCCAAGTAAAGCTCAAACTCCTTTAGCTGGCAGGATTGAAACATCTCCCAAGCTAAAAAGGGCTTCAAAGGCTGCCAGACTCAGGCTATAACTGACCAAGAATCCTCAGTGGGGCATTCTCCTCTCACTCCTGGTGGGGGGGGGGGCACTCACTACCTCCGGAGCCACCCCTTCCACTATGGGATGGCTCTTATTATTGGGAAATATTTCCTGATACACTGTAATTATCTGTCTCTTTAGGTGGAATTTCACCCAGCATTCCTGGTTCTCTTCTCTGAGCTCAAGAACGGGTCTCCTTCACATAACGGCTATCATCCCTCTCTCCCCAACCACTTGTCTTCTTCTCTCAGTCTTAGCAGACTCAGGTCCACTTTCTCCAGTCCCCTCTCCATCCTAGTTGCCCTCCTTAGGATCCCAGGCCTTCTTAAAAGGCCAGAGGCAGCAGAGACTGTCACTTCCCTAGGCCAGGGCACTGACCATCTCTTTAGGTAGCCCAGCGTGGCTCTAGTTTTTCTGGTTGCTGAATCACTAAAACCAGCAGCCCTTCCCCCACAGAAACTCCTGTCTACCTATGCTTGTCTCTCATGCTGTACTTAGGGATTGACTTTTTAAACTCAAGTTCAGGACTGGACTTAGAATCAGGTAGAGCTCAGTTCAAATCCTGTTTTTGATGCCCTTATTAGCTGTGTGACTCTGGAGCCTCAGAAAGTCCAAGGCATCAATGATGCTAGTGGTGCTGTGTTGGGGGAGGTAGCCCCCCCCAAAAACAAATTACACATTCTTGACCTATGGACATGAAATTCCATCTTATTAGTAGGTTTGGCCCATCGTGCCTATTGAGATGTTCTCACTTAGAGACTCTCGTCTCCTAGATGTCAACTGCTACTCCCAGCAAGGGATTTGGGTGCTTTCATCCTCTAAGGCACTGATTAAAATGCAATACCATGGGAGGTCAGGCATAGATAGATCCCTTGGGTACTCCCCCCCAGCACAGCCTGTACCAGATTAAAATGGAACTGGGAGGGGCAGCTAGGTGGCAAAGTGGATAGAGCACCGGCCCTGGAGTCAGGAGGACCTGAGTTCAAATCCAGCCTCAGACACGTAACACTTACTAGCTGTGTGACCCTGGGCAAGTCACTTAACCCCAATTGCCTAATCAAAAAAAACAAACAAACAAAATAAAGAAAGAAATAAAGAATATTAAGAAAAAGGAGCTGGGAAATATTTAACAAAACACATAAAAGTACAATAGAAGATGGACAATATCACATTTTCAGACTAAGCCAACATACAGCCCACAGGGCCTCTTACATACAGATTAATGGCCCCTGTTTCTATTTGAGTGTCATCCTCCTGTTCTAGGCCACATCTCTTCTCTTCATCTACGAGGAGAGCAGAAGGCATTTTGTCAAATTCTGTGCTAAAATCTTGGCCAAAATCTATCTGCAGATAGATCTACCTGTCTTTCCCCTGTGCTTCCATTCTTGTGACCCTGTGGAAAAAGGAAACGAGAGGGGTCTCGTGTGGTCAGTCCTTCAGCCGTTCTTCATGCTGGTGCTTAGAGATCACCGCTGCCTCTTCTAAATGCTCACCAACCATTCCTTTAATAACATAGCCTGGGAAGTTTCCCAAGAATCCACCAAATTCACCAGCTGATGGTTCGCAGACCCTGTTGCCTTCTTCCCCTTATAAAAATTTGGACACGTGATCTTCTCCAGGCCAGTGGCCTTCTCGAAGTATTGCAAAGTTCACATACAGGGTACTTTCTGTACCCTAAGATATGGTCTCACTTGGTCTTGTGACTTGAACTCACTGAGGGCTAGATATTCCTGTACTTATCCTGGGTTTCAACTCCTGGTTAACCATTCGTGTGCTAAGCCTCTCCAATCCAAAGATCATTGTCCTTGGCAGAGAAAATAAAGGTACAAAAGTAAATAATTCAGCCTCCTCTTCCTCTTCCTCCACCTCGGCAACATCTGTTAAGATTGTTACATGAACTTGTCTTTGACAATGCAGGTTAGTGTCCTGTACCTCTGATAGAGTCATCCTCCATAACCCTGGCATACCATACTGGGTGTCCAAGGCCTGTCCCAACCTTCTCTTACTTCATGTTATCCCCTTATACACACTCTTCTGTGCCAGCCACATTGGAGAACTTAGCATCTCTTTTTTCCCAAAGAAAATACCTTGTGTTCTCCTGCCCCTGTACCTTGATTCCCAGAATGCCTTCCCTTCTCCATCTTCGACAACTGAAGTCAAGTGAAACACCACCTCTTTCAGGAAAGATTCCCCCAACCCCTGTTCCACTTAGGACCTGGTTTTAGAACTCCCTTGAGGGCAGAGATCACGTGTTACCTCAACTTTGTACCTGGTATCCAGCAAGTGCTTAATAAATGTGGCATCTATGGAGTCACTCCCCCTGCACCCACCTTCGTTCAAGAACCTTGAAAGCCTCCAAATGAGCCTCTTTTGCCAAAGTCTAGAGGGAGGTGATGAGGGCCAGTACCAGGGTGGTGTCAGGGTCAGTGGAAAGATGAGATGTTACTAAGGGAGAATCAATAAAACTTGGCAACAGATTCCATGTGGGGGGTGACAGGTTGAAAGCCTAGGTGACTGGAAGGATGGTGGTACCCTCAACAATAAGAGGGGAGTTTGTAGAGTGGAGGGTCTAATGGGCTGGGCTATCCCATCCAGGCTTGACAGATTCATCTTGGCAATGCACAGCTCTGACCATATCTATAAGACCCTTCCACAATTCCTGTAGCCTAGAAGATAAAATACCAACTCCTTACCCTGGTTCTACAAATTGGCTCCAAACATCCTTTCTTTCCTGCTTTCTCTTCTGCTCTTCTCCTTCAGCCAGCCTGTCCCAGGTGGGTCTCCTCACTGCCTCTATATACCCAACCAATCCCAAGCCCTCAAAGCCACCATCTGCTCCCACTGGCCCCGACCACTATCCAGACTGCTCCCTGCCCCGACTCCCCCTTACTCAGGCGCTCCAATTCCTGGGGTCCTTACAGGGCCAGCACAGACCCAGGAGGCCACAGAAAGAAGCAGTCTTGGTGACCATCCAGTTCAACCTACGTCTGACCAAGGATCCCTCTGAAAAGGTGCTCTTTCAGCTTTTACTTGAAGACCTGGGGGGGTGGGGGGGGCATTACTCCTCAAAGCAACACATTCTACCCACATCTGGATAATTCGAACTGTTGCAAAGTTTTTCCTCGATGAAATCTAAACTTGACTCCATGATAGGAACTGCCTGTCTTGGCAAGTGAACCTTCATCTCTTTCACATCCCCCTTCTTTTCACCTATATCACAACCAACCTAGTTCAGGCCTCCATCACCTCTCTCTCACTCCAGTCTGGTGTCTCCCCTCTCCAAGACAGCCTCCACCCAGCAGCCAAAGTGGTCCTCCTAAGACACGGGTCTGCCCACATCACTCCTCTGCTTTTTACAAAGCTCCAGTACCTCAAGGAGCAATGGAAGCCTGGAATTCAAAATTCTTCAAAACCTGACTCCAACCTGTATGTCCAGACTGATTTTGCACATTATACTCCCCTTCATTCCCTCCCATCTCCAACTGCCAAATGGACATCTGGAACTGACTAGCCCATAGACATCTTAAACTCAACATGTCTGAAGCAGAATTCTAGCTTTCCTGGCAGACAAGTGGCTCAGTTGATAAGCCCTGGCGTCAGAAAAACCTGAGTTCAAATTCAGACTAAGATAATAGCTGTGTGACCCTGGGCAAGTCACTTTACCTCTGCCTGCCTCAGTTGCCTTATCTCTAAAATGGGGATAATAATAGCACTCACCTGCCAAGGGTATTGTGAGGATCAAATGAAATGTTATTTGTAAAGTGCTATGTAAATGCCAGCTATCATCATCACCCCCTCTTAAACCTTCCCCTCTTCCCAAATCCCCTTTTACCATTGAGGGCACCACCATCCTTTCAGTCACCCAGGCTCTCAACTTGTCACTCCCCATATGGAATCCATTGCCAAGTCCTGTTGCTTCTTCCTTGGTAACATCTCTTCTCTGGATCCTCATCACCTCACTCCTACTGACTGGTCTCAGTGCCTCCAGTCTCTCCCTACTCCAGCTACCCTAAATATTCAGCTCTCAACTCCCTTCCACATACTCTATGACCATGTAACCCGGGCCACTCCACTGTTGCTTTCACAGGACAATATAGCGGCATTTTCCCTGGTTGCCCATCCCCCATGCCTGGAATGCTCTCTCTTCACCTCCACCTTCTGGCTTCCTTCAAATCCCAGCTAAAATTGTACCTCCTGAAGGAAGCCTTTCTCTGGTAGGTCATTCCTCCTTAATTGGTTGATTATCTCCATTTCATCTTGTTAAATTTTGTTAAATTTGTTAAATTGTGAGCTCCTTGACGGCAGGGATTGTCTTTTACCTGGCTTAGCACCTTGCCTGGCACATTAGTATTCACTTAATAAATGCACAACTTGAGTTGACTTGACCTGACCAGAAGCATTATCTTCCTAGTCAAAGTGACCAGCTTGCAGTCCCTTGAACATGACATTGCACCTATACATCTTTCTACAGGGTGTCCCTAGTACCTGGAGGTTCTCTTTCCTTATCTGTCTCAGAATCCTCAGCTTCAAAGGAAGCAGAGGTCAAGTCACCTCTGGTCCCTTCCCCCACCCCAATTTTTACTCATCTGTAGGGAAGCTGTTTCTCCCCTAGTAGAATATAAGCTCCCTGAGGGCAGGTACTTAGTTTTTGTGTTTGTTTTCCTAGGGCCCAGCACTGCAGCCGGAATACTTCCAGAAAGCACTGGAACTGAACTGCTCCAGGCTTTGCCCTGGGGAGTCAAGCAGAACGAGCCTAATTGTCTTTCAGACACAAAGGACAGCTTTTATCTCAGCCGAGGCGAGCTGGGAGGGCCCCCACAGGCCAGATGGCCAAACCTGTCCATACTGCATACAAAGCAAGAATCCCTCCTCCCTCTAATCTTGCAGAAGAGTGTGGTCACGACCTCAGCCAGACCGACCTTTCTAATGAAAGGGAACACCAAGGCAGACAATTCCACACTTTTGGATAGGTCAAATGGTTAGGAAGTTTCCCTTAAACCTGACCCTAAATCCACTTCTCTGCACCTTCTCCCCACTCACTGGCCCTGGTTCCCATGCCCCTAGCCTAGCCCATTCCTCTTCCACGGGCTGGGAGACACTCGGAGACACAATCCTCAGATTAATTTCATTATTCTGCCCCTGACTGCCCTAGCCGCTAAGGGGATTTGTTCTGTGAAGTTTGGACTCAGCCAAAGGGCCACACCTGAGGACCTAGAGGGCCACATGTGGCCTCGAGGCCAAAGGTTCCCCACCCCTGGGAGTTCTGAATTTCCCACCTCTCCAACTGGTCACAGCAGAACACAGGGGCTTGGATGCCCCGACTGCTTTGTGAACAAGGGCTGAACGACTGATCTCGCCGCATCGGCCCGCAGCCGTGCCCCTCCCCCCACGAAGAACACCACGTGGGTCAGGGAAAGCAGATTGATTTTAACAGCTGCAAAAGGGAAACAGCATTACAAGCTCCTAGATTTAGAGCTGGAAGGGACGTCAGAGGGCAATCCAAGCCAACCCCTGCCTCGTTTTACAGAGGAGGAAACTGATGGCAGACAGAAGTGAGATGACTTGCCCAGGGTCACACAGCTAGTAAAAGTTTGAGGCAGGATTAGAACCCAGGTCTTCCTCACTCCCGAATCCCAAGCCTAATTCACATCTCAAATCCAGCATCACAAGACACATTCCAAAGACCAAAGTCCATGAATTAGGCTAGCATTTTAGGAACAATCCCCATAAGTAATGGCATTTCTATAGTGAGGTGAGATTTATGAAAAAGTACTTTACATTTCACCCAAAACCCCACAAGGGGACCCTAACCAGGATTATTATAGCCCTAGTCATCTATTTAAGAGCTATGGATAGGGTGCCAATCCTGGAGTCAGGAAAACTCCTCTTCCAGAGTTCAAATCCAACCTCAGAAACTTACTAGCTGTGTGAACCTGGAAAGTCATTTCACCCTGTTTGCCTCAGTTTCCTCATCTGTAAAATGAGCTGGAGAAGGAAATGGCAAACTATGCCAGTATCTCTGCCAAGAAAACCCCAAATGGGGTCAGAAAGAGTTGGACTTACACTGAAATGATTCAACAACACTCCACCTGCCTCATTTTACAGATAAGAATTGGACGCCAATGGCCATGAAGTGATTTGCCCAAGATCACACAGCCAGTGAGAGTCAGAGGTGGGATTTGAACCCAGGCCTTCCTGACCCCAGGTCCAGCATTCCTTCCACTGTGCCATGCTGACTCTGACAGATAACTGTGAGCAGATCACATTACACACTTAATTGGGCTGGGCAAGAGGGCAAACTCCAGCCTCAGGCGGGCCTGTGTTTCATTCTGATCCCTCTACCCTGTAACTTAACACCAGTCCCTACTTGGGCTCAGCTTGAACCTTCCCCGAGAGATGCACTGCACGCTGTGTCTCCGGCTGAAGGACCCAGCTCCAAACACCAGCTCTGCCACTGACTCAATGTGACCCTGGGCAAGTAACAACCTCTCTAGGTTTCAATCCCCTCACCTGTAAAATGTGGGGATGAGACCAAATGATTTTTAACCACCCTTCTGATCCTTATCCCCATAACATGGCTATCTCCATCACCAGGGGGAAGTGGAAGGTGAGTCTGTGAACGGCTTATTACAAAGGCATAACCTGACCTGCAGAGAAAGAATTCCATACCAGGGCTGAGCCTAGATCAGGGGTGGGGAACCTGGGCCTTTTAGGTCCTTGGGTGTGGCCTTTTGGCTGAGTCCAAGTTTTATAGAACAAGTCCTTTTATGAAGGGGATTTGTTCTGTGAACTTTGGATTCTGTCAAAGGGCCATACTTGAGGACCTAGAGGGCCACAGGTGGCCTCGAGGCCAAAGGTTCCCCACCCCTGGTGTAGAATTTCACAGACCACCAGGGGAGAGGAATACTAACCCAGAGGGAAAGGATCGGTCCTTTCTCCTCCAACTATAGACTTTCAGCACAGGAATGGGTATGTTCAATGACACCCCACCCCCACCCCCTCAGCCAATCAGCTGCCAGGTCTTAGGCGTTCTTCCTCTCCAGCCTCTCTCCCGTTCACCTCTTCTCCCTTCATGAGGCCCCCACCCCAGTTTAGGCCCTAGAGAAGCCTCCTAACTGGTCCCCTTGCCTCCAACTGATTGTCTACATAGCCTTCCAAGTGATACTAGAAAGTGCAGGTGTGACCAAGCCACTCAATTCCTCAGGATGCCCCAATGGCTTCCTCTTAACTGCAGAATCCAATAGACTCCTCTTGTTATTGGGTTTTTCAAGCCCTCCACAGTCGGGCTCCAACCTTCCTTCCCAGGCCCATCACCCTCCTTCACAAACTCTCCTGTTCCAGCTAAACTGGCCTGCTGGATATTTCCGGAACAAGACATTGAAACTTCCACTACCATATAGCTTTATGCAGACTAGACTATTGGGCTCCCCCCACCCCCAATGCCTTCCCTCCTCACCTCCACCTCTGGGAATCGCTAGCTCCCCTTCAAGGTTCTGCTCAGATGCCCCCTCCTTTGAAAAACCTTTTGTGATTTCCTCATTTTTTAGTGGCCCCCACCTGGAAACCAATACTTAACTGTGCATACTAATCGAGTAATCCAATCAGGAGAAGGTAAGTTTCTTGAGGGCAGGGAAAATTGTTATTCATTCAATAAACATTTATTAAGCACCTACTAAGTGTCCAGCATAGTGCCAGGTGTTTGAGGAAACAAAAACAAAAACAAAAAAATCTGCCTTCTAGATGCCTACATTCTCTTGAGGGAAGACAAGGAAACACAGAAAATCAAATCAAAATTGTATAAGAAGAGATTTCCAGAGGAAAGGAAGGCACTAGCATCAATAGATCACAATAGCTTCCTTAGGACTAGGTACATGAGCTGACATCAAATGGAACTAGGAATTGCAAATAGTGGAAATGAGAAGGAATAAATTCTAGGCATGGGACACTGCCAGTTCAAAGGCATGAAGGCTGGAGATGAATTGTCATGTTGAAGGAACAACATGGCCAGTATGACTGAAACACACAGTACATGAATGAGAGTAATGTGCCCCAACTTGAAAAGGGAGGCTGGAGTGAAGTTCTAAAAGCAAGACTGAGGAGCTGTCACGTGAGCATAGGGAAAAGATGGAACCCCTAGCCCAGGGGTTCTAAGCCTTGGTTGGGTTGTGGACCCTTTCTGGCAGTCTGGGGAAGCTTCCCAGAATCAGGCTTTAAATGCATAAAATAAAATATGTAGGATTACAAAGGAAGCAAATGATACTGGAATACAGTTATACAAATATTCAAAACAAGTTTGGGAACCCCAGGTTAAGCACTACAGCTTTTGGGACAGAAAAATTATATGGTGGCTGCTGGAGGGGGGCGAGGAGGGGGGGGTGTCGTGCCACAGTGCACTGTGCCTGGAATCCAGAAGACCTGAGTTCAAATCCAGCCTCAGACCCTGGGCAAGTCACTTCACCTCTATCTGCCTCAGTTTCCTCACCTGTAAAATGAGGATTAATAACACCACTTATCTCCCAGGGTTGCTGTGAGAATCGAATGAGATCATATTTGTAAAGTGCTTTGCAAACATTCCAGTGCTATCTTAATACTATCTATTACAGTCACATGGTCTGACTTTAGGGGCATCCCGTAGTAGCTGTGTGGAGGATGGATTATGAAGGGAGAGGCTGGAGGTGAGGAAACCAATTAGGAGGGGAGAGCAAAAGGTGATGAGGGTCTGAGCTAGAATGAGAGCTGAGACACCACAGAGGCAAAATCAACAGCAACTAGCAACTCATTGGATAGGAGAGGGAAGAGTTGAGGACAGTTCCAAGGACTGTGGTTCCCTACCACCACTCCTACCACCCCCGACAGAAGAAGGGAAATTTAAGAGGAGGGGGCTTTGGGAGGAGAAAGTGAGTTCTATTGTGGACACAGTGAGTTTGAGAGGTCTATGGGACACTGAGATAAAGCTATCCCCTAAGTATTTGGTGATACAAGATCAGAGACAGAGAAAGAGCCTAGGGTTAGA
>NW_020954802.1:676109-691847 GCF_900497805.2 Vombatus ursinus
CTCCCTTTTTTTTTTTTTTTTTTTTTTTGCCTATGTGCCCTCAGGATCTAGCACAATGCCCATGACATCAATGATGTTTAATAAATGCCCACTGAATCTGAGACCACCCGGTATACAATTATTTCTGACAGGTTCAACCTCTGTTTGGAGTAAAGCATTTCTCTGATACCTGTGCTGGCTACTAGGGGAATCCCCAGGGAGCGGGAAAGACCCCATTCCCTGACCTGGAGAGCTTCCAGCATGGCAAATCCAACTCCTAGGCAAAGATAACAGGTATTGTCTGACCCTGAATGGACAAGAGTTACCTGAAGAACCAGGCAATATTGTACTGCAAAGGAACAATGAATTTAGGGTCAGAGGGCCTGGGTTCAAATCTCTGCTCTGCCCTTAATATCTTTGGGATGTTGCACAAGTCACTATTCTCTGGCTTTTGTAAAGGTTGGACTAGACGACCAATCTGTAAGGTTCCTTCCCCGAAAATCCAGAGTAGCCAGAGACGGCAGGACAGACAGGGCTGAGAGGTGTCAGGGAGGTTATGAATGATTAGAAGGGGGAATGTATATCAAATGAGCATGCAGGCTGGGGTGAGGGAAATGAGTTCAGCTGAAAAGGCAGGTTGGAAATGAGATCATAGAGGGCCCTGGATTCCAGGCCATCTGAACTTTCTTTGGGAGGCAATGGGAGGAGGCCCTTTGAGTAGGGGTGTGCAGTCAATCCTTAGATTTACTGTGGCACCAAATGCAGGATGGCCTGGAGGGGAGGAAGGATTGAAGGTGACAAGACTGGTTAGAAGGGCTACAGCCGCAGGCCAGGGGAAATGGAATAAGAGCCAGGACTAGGGAGAAACGAGTGAGAATAGAAAGCTGGTTCCTACAGGCAACTGAGAGGCTACTGTGCACGCTAGGAATTTGACAGAGGGGAGGGGCTAGGGTTAAGGGATCTGCCTTCTACCTCGAGCCCGGAAAGGCACCCATGAAGGTGGTGGTGGGGTGAATGGAAAAAATGAAGATGAGTTGCCAGAAGGGTAGTCTGTCCTTGAGCCCGGGGTGACCCGAGGAAAGGGGTCTTTCAGCTGGAGCAGGCAGCTGTAAGACGTGGGGCTGAGTTCCCGATAGGCCAAGACAGGGAGAAGGGGGAGAGGGGGGAGGGAAGGGAGGGGAGGGGTACCCCACGAGGGAAGGGATCGCACTTCGCTCACCTCTAGCCCGTGGTCCTTGGCACGGTGGGCACCTGCTTCCAGCGCCAGCACCTGGTCCAGCGTCAGCTGCTTGACGTAGAAGTGGGCCACGACGCGGGGCGGGGGGGAGGCCGTGGCGTGGGAGCTCCGGTAGTCTCCCGGGCCCAGGCTGAAGGCAGCCGCCCCCTCGCCCAGCTCCTCCAGCAGCTCCCGGTTCAGGCCCGCCTCCAGACTGCCGTCCTGGGGATCCACGAAGCCGCCCGGAAAGCCGAGCCGCCCGTCAAAGCGCATCTGCATCTGCCAAGAAGGAGTGCAGGGTTAGCAGGGACCCCCCGCGATCCCCGCCCGCCACCCCTCCTCCCTGCGCCCCCAGGATCCCCGTGGGGATGGTCGCGGGGATCCCGGTCCGTCGCCCCCTCACCAGCACCGCGTATCTCAGCGGGATGCAGCCGAACAGGCGACCCGGGTCTGGCGCGTAGAGCAGCGCGTGGCACGCGTGGCGCCAACTGGGCCCCAAGTCCAAGGCCTCGGAGAGGCTGATCCGCTGCACCCCAGCCATGCCTCGATTGCCCGACGGCTCCTGGGGTCCAGGCGCAGGACGCCAGGGGGCAGGGGCGGGAAGCAGGGGCCGGGGCTCAACTCCAGCCCCAGGGCGCTCAGCCAATCCCCGAGGCCCCCACGCGGCCCCGCCGCTCAACCGCACAATGGCCGGCCTGAGCCAATCGGAGACGGGTGTGGCCTGGAAGGGCGGGGAAACAGCAGAGGGAGGCGGGCTTTCCGGCTGAAGCTAAGGCCAGTCAATCACCCCGATGGTCCGTCGATCATCCTGATGGTCCGTCAATCACCCCGGACCCTGGGAGGCCCCGAACAGAAGCCCATTGGAGGCCGATTCCCGTGCTATGGTTTCCATCCTTTAGGTGTTGAGACGGTCAAGTCCAATACTCTGATTGATTAGGAGACTGAGCCCCAGAGAGGAAAGGGACTGGCCAAGGGCGTCCCGAGCCAGGACCAGAAGCCTCCTGGGCCATTTTCCTCCTGGAAAAGTTATCATTCCATCAGACCCCTTAGTCTTCCCAAGAAGGAATGCATTTCAAAAGAGCAACAGGAACTTGCTTTGGGTGGGGACACAGTGTCCCCTAGAATGGACATACCAGCCAAGTCAATTGAATTCAGCAAGCATTTACTAATCTTCCCCACTCCAAGCATTGTGATGAGTGCTGGAGACAGAGACAAAAAAGAAACCGTCCCGGCCCTCCTAGAGCTTACGTTCTACGGAAAAGATAATGAACGTAGATACACATAAGATAATTAGAAGAAAGAGAGGAGACAGAACTATAGAGATAGAACACCTAAAATGAGCCTTGAAGGGGGATTGTTCAATATCAGAGAATCTGGGCTGAAACAGACCTTAGGAGCCAGTTAGTCCAACTAGTGCCCCCACTCCTCCCGCAAAAAAAAAAAAAAAAAAAAAAAAAGCCCCGTCCCAAGAGGAAGAACTCTCCACTTGCACACTTTGGGACAGCTTTAGAAATAGAGGAGTGTGCAGCAAGCCTAGAATGGGAGGCTGGAGGCAGATTGTGGAGGACTTTGAAGGCCAGCTGAAGAGCTTATATTTTATCTTGGAGGCAAAAGAGTCAAGTGAAGCTTTTTTTTTTTTTTTTGGTTTTTGCTAGGCAATGGGGTTAAGTGACTTGCCCAGGGTCACACAGCTAGTGAGTGTCATGTGTCCGAGGCCAGGATTTGAACACAGGTCCACCCTGACTCCAGAGCCGGTGCTCTATCCACTGCGCCACCTAGCTGCCCCATCAAGTGAAGCTTTTTGAGCACAGAACTGACACAATCAGACCTGTGGCTTAAGATTATTCTTATTCGGGCAATGATGGTGAAGATGTATGGGGCAGTGTATAGAAGACCAGCCTCGGAGTCAGGAAGACCGAAGTTCAAATCCAGCTTCAGACACTAATTGTGTGACCCTGGGCAAGTCACTTCACCCTGTTTGCCTCAGTTTCCTCATCTGTAAAGTGAGCTGGAGAAGGAAATGGCAAACCACTCCAGTATCCTTGCCCCCCCCCAAAAAAAACCCAAATGGGGTCACAGACAACTGAAAATGACTGAACAAAAATGAAGACGTGTGGAAGAGAAGGGGAATAAAATGAAACCAAGGGAGTCCAGATAGGAGGCTGCTGCGATAATCCAGCCTTGTGAAATAGGGTAATAGGCATGTGAGTATAGAGAGGAGGGTGCTAGTTACAGAGATGCAGGGCAGGTTGACAGCTGAATGGCTATGTGGTACGAGGTTGAGAAATCAAGTGTAACTTTGAGGTTGTGAATCTACAGGATCTGGAAGGATGGTGGTCCAAGTTCAGTGGTCTCGTCAGCTTTCCTGGATTCAGTTATCTCTGAGCAGAGAGCACCTCCACTATGGATGATTTCATTTGTTTCCATGAATTCAATGATCATCTCTACACAGATGATTCTCAGATCTATTTATCCAGCCCCAGTCTTTGTCGAGGACTGTGGCTTCCTCCAAGTAAGTCAGGGCAGAGAAACAGGACACTTGGGTAACAGGTTCCTGGGAGAGAGGTAGTCTCCAAACCAGGCCAGACTGGGGCATCCATTCTCATCGGTCACCTGGCAAGGATCCCAGCTTGATAGCAAATTTGGAACGTCACATCAGCTGCCCACCTGAGTCACAGATTTATCAGAGGCCATGTAGTCCATGTATGAACAGAAATCTCCTATACAAGACCAAGAACAGGTGGTCACTCAGCCTCCTATTCACGCCCTCCAGAGGCAAAATATTCCACTTTGGGCCAGCTCTTACAGTCATAGATTTAGGGGCCTCAGAGCTCAGGAAGAGCTTAGGAAAATTTGTTTATGTTGAGCCAAGATCCGCCTCTCAACAACTGATTATTCCTAATTCTAAATCCACATGCCAGCCCTTCAGATACTTTTGTCAGCTTTCACGGGCCCCTACATTTTCCCTTCACCAAATTAACCACAGCTCTAGTTCCTTCAATAAATCAATAAATTCTACTACTTACCCTATTTCTGCAGAGAGTAGCACCATCCTCTCCAAGTCCCTCAGACTCACAACCTAGGAGTCATCCTCACCTCATCTCCTCACCCCCCTCCCCCTTATCCATCTGTTGCCATGGCTGCTGATTTCACCTTTGCAACATCTCTCCAATGGGCCCCTACCCTGGTGCAAGCCCTCAACTTCTGGATTACTGCAATAACCTGCCGGTGGGTCTGCCTGCCTCAAGTCTTTCCCCACTTCCATCTGTCCTCCATTCAGCCACTAGATGATTTTTCCTAAAGCGTTAAGTCCAATCATGTCACACACCTCCCCACCCCCAACCCCCCCCCATAAACTCCAGAGGCTTCCCATCGCCTCCCGGATCAAGTACAAAGTGCTGTTTGGCATTCAAAACCCTTCATCACCCAGTCCCCTCCAGGTTTCTTACCCTTGCTCCCCAACACGTACTCTGGCTCAATGACTCCGGCATCCTGGCTATTCTGATAAGACCGTCTCTCAGCTCCAGTTCTCCGGTCATCCCCTATGCCTGGAACACTCTCCCTCCTCCCCTTGAACTACCAACCTCCCCAACTTTAAGTGCCAACTAAAACACTAGCCCCTACGGTAAGCCTTCCCTCTGGTCTTTATTTCCCATTTATCCGGTATAGGACTTGTTTGTACACGTTGGTTTGTCCCTTCATATATATATTCCCCTTCAGATGTTAAGTTCCTTGAGGGCAGGGCCTACCTTTTGCCTCTTTATAACCCTAGTACTTAGGACAGTGTCTGGCACACAGTAGGCACTTAATAAATGTCCATTGAACGTTAAAGTTGGAAAGGTTGGTAGTTCAAGGGGAGGAGGGAGAGTGTTCCAGGCATAGGGGACAACTGGAGAGAGAACTTAGTGACAGGGCTTTTGATTTCAGAAGCCCTGGGTGAGGAAGCTCTCTCTGCCAATGCAGGTTGGCACCTTCACTTTAACTTACAGTCTCAGTGAATTAGCAAGGGCACTGAGAAGTTGCAGGCTTACTGATTTCCCCAGGCTTACAAAACCAGTATGTCAAGAGGCAAAATTTGAACCTGGGGATGCCTGGCCAGCTCTCTAACCACTGCATCACACCGTCTCTTCATCTGTCAATGCCCTTTCTAAAATGAAGTGCTTGGCACGGCCCACTGTGCTCTAGCTATGTTTGCCTCCAGCCAAGGAAGAGCCGAACTATCTCCTCCCTCATTTCAAATCCCAGGCCTCTCAAATGCAGACTAAAAGAGCACTGAATTTGGGGACTGCCACATCACGGCTGACTCACTGAGCTGGTCATCTAAAGCCCTCCTCTGTCTTGTATTCTGAAGCTGTTTCTTGTAAACACAAGTGCAGGACCTCCAAATTCACTCCCCCCCCACAACACACACACACACACACACACGCACGCACGCATGCACGCACGCACGCACGCACGCACACTCTCTCTCTCTCCCTCCCCGCCCCATCCCCTAACAAAGGCAAAGTAGCACTGGCTCACAGAAATCCACAGCCCCCAAGGCCCCAAATTATTTAATTGGAAGAACTGATGGGGAACAAGGAGAAGAGAGATACAGAGATGGGGGTTGCTTATGACAGCAGAATCCCAGCCTGGGGACTCTAGGAAGCTGAGTCAGAGGCCTCTGAGCTGTCCTTGACATCAGTGCTCTCCGTGGTCTCGCTGACCTCGCTAAGGTCTTTGCTGTCACCGCCGCTGCTGTCCTCGGCTGTGGGGCCTAGGCCCTTCTCCTCACGGCAGCAGTCACCCACATGGTTGGCTTTGGGATCCATCTTGTTCTCCAGGGAGGCCAGCACCAGATGTTTGCCTTTCTCCTTCACCTCCAGTTGCTTCCTCAGCTACCATGGGGGTGAAAGGACGAGCAAGTAGACGGACAGGTGGAGGAACAGATGGACAGTGAGAGGACAGAAGAGGGGGGGAAAAGGGGGAAACAGAGAATCAGGAGGAAACAGAGAGACTATTCTGTGTCTCTAGGAAGAGGCAATGTGGCATAGTGGAAAGAGCACCGGACCAGGAGGGAGTCAGGAGACCTGGGTTCTAGTCCTGGCTCTGCCGCTGTGACCTTAGGCACGTCCTTTCACCTCTCTGGGCCTCAGTTTCCTCATCTGTAAAATGGGGACAATAATGCCTGCCCTGCCTGCCTCCCTCACAGACCTGTCCCAAGGAGTAAATGAAGATAAAGGAGGTAAAAGCAATTTGTAAACTTGCACAAACTATCCATCTAAGTAAAGGCCTTTCTTACAGGCCCTATCTCAGGTCCAGGCCCAACCCCCTCCAGGGACAGTCCCACCTGCCAGTGTACTCGAGCTGGACATATATACGTGCTTTACCCTCAGACTTGTGCTAACCATCCTTTAGGGCAGGGGTTCCAAATCTTTTTTTGGCAGTCTGAGAAAACTTAATGGAACACTTCTGTCAATCACAAGTTTTAAAAAATTGAAGGAAATGCTACATTTCTGTTAAAAGTAAGTGAAAATAAAGACAGTCATTTTCCTCCCCTCCCTGTCCAAGTCTGCCAACCCCCTGAAAGCCGCCCACAGACCCCAAGTTAAGAACTGCTTGAAGGGATTGCTCTTGCCACAGGCATCCACCATGGGCCTCCACGCTGGACCAGGGACCAAGCCCGGTACCTGTCTTCCTCCATTTCCTTCCCCTTCAGGGAAGTCCCTTACTTTGTCAGAGAGCCAAGTTGTACCTGTTTCTTTTGTCATAAAGGGTCAGAGCTGGAAGAGACCTCAGTTTATCTAGCCCAAACCCAAACCCAATCATTTCACACACATTACGGCCCACAGGAGCAAGGTTCCTTACCAAGATCACATAGCTAATAAGTAATAACAGAGCCAGGTCTAGGCCCCAAGTCTCCCAAATCTTAAAACACTCTATCCCACTGTGTGGACCCCAAGGAGTCTTTAAAATCTTTGCTGGGGGGGGGGGCAGCTAGGTGGTATAGTGGATAGACCACCGGCCCTGAAGTCAGGAGGACCCGAGTTCAACTCCAGCCTCAGACCAAACACTTGACACTTACTAGCTGTGTGACCCTAGGCAAGTCACTTAACCCCAACTGCCTTAAAAAACAAAAACAAAAATAAAATCTGGGGTCTCCTCCCCCTAACCCCCGGCTAGGGTTGCAGCAAAGCCCTAAGACTGCCCTCTACCAACCTCAGGGTAGCTTACCTCTTCAGCCATCTGAGTCAGATCCCGCTTCATAGCATAGGCGTCTTCTCCATCAGCATAATATTTGGGCTCCACCTCACTAATCCTTGAAAAGAGAATAGGGAAGGGGAGAAAGGGAGCATGGCGGGAGGAATTCTCCCTGGTCTCCCTTCTCTCTCTCTCTCGCCATGTGAGAACAGAGCCCAACAACATGATTTTGGATCCAGGCACAAGTATATTTTGCAATTGCCAAGGAGAGAAAATCAAAGGGAAAGTTGGGGGGAGAGGTGCAGAAGACTGTAAGTTCCCAGAAGACAGTGGTTCTCAACTTCAGATGAAGACAAATTACAGTCATGGGTGCTGAAGGGTCTCCAAGGAATAGCTTAGAGAGCTAAGCACAGCTCACATTTCTCAAACCACCAACAGAAAACCCCTCCCTCCCACTCCCCCTTAGGCAGCTGGGTGGTGCCACCATGTACTGAGCACTGAGTCTGGAGTCAGGAACCCCTGGGTTCAATTTCCACCTTGGACACTTACTAGCTGCAGGAGCCAGGGCAAGTCACTTAACCTCTGCCTCAGTTTCCTCATCTGTAAAAGGGGATAACAAGCGCCTATTCCCAGGGCTATTGTGAAGATGAAATGTGTGCTAAGCACAGTGCCTGGTACATAGTATGTGCTATAAAAATACTTATTCTCTTCCCCTCCCCTTCCTCCCTTACTTAGCTCAGCACAGGTTCCCTAGTCCTGACCTATGATCTGATCACACCTGGAATATATCTGGTCTAGGGGCTGAACTTTAGGAACAATGTAGTCAAGGTGGATCTCCATTAGGATGACAAGGGGGCTGCTGACTGTGAACTTAGCAGCTAGCCCCTAAATTTAGCTACAGAAAAGAAGCCTGGGGGGAGGGAGGGAGGGAGGATGGAAAATGGTAGCCACATCCAAGTGCCTGGGGGGCAGTCATGTAGACTGGCTTCTTCTCAAAGGGCAGATCTAAGAGCACCAGAGAAGACAGTAGAGGAAGATCAATTCTAGCTCAATCATAAAGACCTCCCTGGTAATCAGAGCCGTCCAGGAAGCAGTGGCCGGAGTACCATATTCCTGGGACTCCCGGCTTTCGGTTTCTCCTCAAGCTTTGCCCTAAGACCCTCCCGCCAGGCTTCCCCCACCTGGCTCTGCCTTTCCAGTTCACCACCACCACCACCCAACAGGCATCAGTCTATTTGGAGCAGTTTAGAGGTCATCCCTCTGCCCAGCAAGCATCACTAAGATCACTCTTGCAGGGAGTTACAAAGAAACACGAGGAGCACAACGCAGCTGTCACCCTGCCCTGAGAAAGCTCCCCACAACACATTTCCACATACCAAAGACCCCACACATACCAAAGCTGGATCGTCATTCACCATCCACATCATTCACATTTCTACGGCACTTGAAGGATTCCAAACTCTCTTCACAGCAGCCTGGTGAGGCAGGCAGCCCCACTTTACAGATGAGGAAACTGAGGCTCAGACACTTGTCCAGGGGTACAAAGCAAGTAAGTGTCCGAGGCAGGCATTTAACTCAAGTTCTCCTGACTCCAAAAACCAATGGTCTCTTGGTTTCATCATGCTGAACATAAGCATGAGAAGTGAGCTCAGAAGTCACTGACTCCAACTATCTCATGGTACAGATGAGGAGAACGAAGCCCAGAGGCAGGGAAGGATTTGTCCAAAGGTCACTGAACTAAAGTGGCCCAGGTGGAGTGAGAACCCAGGTTTCCCAGCTCTTCGTGATCTCTCTGTACGATCCCCCCTCCAATCTCTTTGTGGGAATGGGAGTACGTCTGCGCTGGCCAGCAACATTTGTACTGCAGCCAAATGGGCTCCAAGCAGTTTTTTGTTGTTCTTGTTGTTGTTGGTTTTTTTTTACTCCAGCCATATGGAAGGTCAGAGGATTAGGAGTCTTTTCCTGGTCTCCCCCTCACTTATGCCCCACCTTGCCTAGTGCTGGCCCAGGCCTTCCCATCTCCCTCAGGAGGGCCTGGGATGACTTACTGAAAGTTAAGTGTGTTGGAATACAGATGCAGAGCTGCCCGGTTACTGTAAGACAACAAAGAGCAGAATTTAGAAGGGAAGAAAGTCAACACTGCGCCCTCCCCCCACCCCCCAACCCCACCTCCCAACACAGCCACCTCTCCACTCCTCACCGCAAACCAAGACCTTTGCCTCCCACTTCAAAACCTCCCCCTGCCCCCCCCTCCCCTACGCAGACCAATCTGACAGTACTGACACATTCCTGCCTCCCAGGATGACACCCAGGCCTCACTGCTTACACTGGGCCCTGTTCACTGAGCCTTCTATCTTCCTCCTGACTTAACACTCCCCCTTTGAATCAGAGACTACATTTGTTCTTCTTCACTCCATCCTCTGCTCCTGGCTCTCACCTTTTTCTGACATGCAGGGAGACATATTTTGCATTGAAGTTTTCAATCATGGCCCTTGAGGCCTGGTCCATAAGCTTCTGTGCTAGACCTAGTCGGCGGTGGGACCGCTTTACAGCCTAAGAGTTTGAAAGAGAGTAATCACAATTGAGGGGTTGTGAGGGGAAAAGAACAGGACCTATCAGCTGAGTCCATACTCCCGTTTACCCCTGAGGCAGAAATTCCAGTCCTAGGCCTGAGGTACTGAAAGAAAGGGGTCTACATACCAAGGATGTGATATGTCCATGGGGGACATCATCTGGATCTTCCTCCCTAGGGCCATAAAGGAAGAAATGGAAGATGAGGCATAGTTAGAAATGTGCTTGTGAGTACAGAAACACATGACTGGCTCAGAAGAACACAGATGTGGGATGTTAAGTGAAGCCACCCTCTCTTCACTGCACAAGCTGATGGCCCTTTCAAAAGTCCTAATTCTTGCCCTCTTTGCTGCATTTGACACTGGTGATCTCTCACCTTCTGTTGGGTATCTTCTCCTTTCTAGATTTTCATGATACTGCTCTCTCCTGGTTCTCCCCCATTGTTTCTGCCTCAGTGTCCTTGGCCAGCTTCCCTCCCCCCCATTCCCCCCCCACCAGACTACCCAACTGTGGGTGTTCTACAAGACTCTGTCCTAGGTCCTTGCCTCTTTCCTCTACCCTCCCAGGGGTCCAGGATCTTACTTGTTCAATATTTTCATAAGTGAATTTCAATATGCTTGGTTTCTTTGGAAACCCTATGTACTTTAATTTAGACATTGAAAAACATGATTCTGAGAAGGAATCCCTGGGCTTCACCAGTCTACCCAAGGAGTCATGCACATCAAAAAAGTTAAGAGCTCCTTGTCTACTGGAAGCTTCTCCTGATCCCCCCAACTACTGGGATGCTCATTCTTACCCCTACCAAGGGTTTTTCCACTTTGTATGTACGTTTACACATTCCTTTTCACTAGCTCTATACACATGTATATACGTACTTGTCACCACCACATTAGAATGTAAGCTCCTTGGAAGCAGAAATTGTTTCATTCATATTTGTATTCTAACTCCAAGCTAGATAAAACAGTATGTGCCAGACAGGCCCCATGCTGTGTGAACTAGCTGTCCTTACCCTCAGGGACCTTATAGGCTGATGGGAGAAAATAATTACATAAAGGGAAATACCCTTAGCACAATGCTTGGCATACAGTAAACTTGGTAAATACTCATTATTTCCCTCATGGGAATTATGAAACACACACACACATCTATGTATGTGTGTATATATGTATCTATACACATATGTGTATATGTGTACATTTTTAGCACAGTCCTCTGCACATTCATTCCTGCTTTGATACCTTCTCTTTGGAATGCTCTCTCCTCTTCTCTAAAACATGCATCCATATTTTGTCCGACCTTAAGGCCCAAAACTCTGGGGACATCTGCTGTTTTGATCTGAAGTCTAGCACTCATAGGTGTGTTGATTGGTTTGCATGTTTGATACCTGTCCCTGAAAGTAAACTGGCAGTTCCCAAAGGGGTAAAGGAGGGGAAGGGGAACAAGCATTTCTAGATTGCTAGGCACGGTGCTGAGTACTTTTTACAAATATGAGCTGGATCCTGATCTTTTCTCTTTCCTCCATGGTACTACCATTAAAGCCCTTTCCAACATACAGTGGGTGCTCATTAATTCGTGCTGAATGCTTAATTAGTAGAGAAGACTCTGAAGAAGGACACCAGAGAGGAGAGCTAAAGGGAAGACTTAGAGCAGAGCATAAGGTTCAGCCAAACAAACAAAATACAAGGGGTATTAAGAGGGGAGTACCTCTGGAGAACTCCCATAGCAGCAGGGAACCCTGATCAGCAGGAGCGAACAACTGTTATGAGAACAAGTCCTACATGGAGGCTTAGGGCTGACAGGTACATAGAACAGTCAGGAACCTTCAGTGCCTGGCTTAGAGAACCATGGGGACAAGTATAAGGGTCAGTACCAGGGACTAGGGGTGATGGGAGCTGGGCCTGAGACTTTAACCATAGAGGGAAAGGGGGGATTAGGGATGAAGAAGAAAACTCACATCTTGGCCAGCACATAGCCCACAATCTTTCCATTCTCATCTTCAGCAATGTAAGAGAGCTACAGGGGAGTGGGGAGGTGGAGAAGGGAAGAGAATGGAAAAAAGAATAAATAAAAGAATAAATCTCACCCCAAACCCTACATTCCTGTCCATACAGAGAATCATAGAATGTCAGACCTGAAAGGGTCATCTAGCCCAGGGGTGGGGAATCTACAGCCTTGAAGCCACATGTGGCCTTCTAGGTCCTCAGGTGGGGCCTTTTGAGTGAGTCCAAGTTTTACAGAACAAAGCCTTTTATTAAGGGGATTTGTTCTGTGAAGCTTGGATTCAGTCAAAGAGCCACACTTGAGGACCGAGAGGGCCACATGTGGCCTTGGGGCTGCAGGTTCCCCCCTCCCTGCTCCAGTCCATTGAATTCTTATTTTACAGATAAGAAAACTTCCCTTCCAGAGAAGGAAAGTGACTAGCCCAGGGACACACAGATTGACCATAGAAGAGGCAGTGCTTTAACCCAGGTCTCCAATTCAAGGCTCTTTCTACCATCCCTGAAACATGTGATCTCTCCTTCCCACTGGATCCCAATCTACTCAGCACTAAAGTCCCATCTCCTCCCCTATTCCCTCCCAAACACACACCTGAGGCCATGACAGACCGTGGTAGAAATAGTATTTCATCTGATAGTTTTCTGGAAGGCACAGCAGGTTACAGTGCTGCATATTCATCAGGTCTTCTGGCTGTGGGGTGGGAAAAGAGATCAAGTGTCAACTCCTGGACTTTGGTCCCTGGGGATCTCACCAAAAACACTTTGCTGTTGTTCGGTCATTTTTCAGTTGTATTCCACTCTCTGTGACCCCGTTTAGGGTTTTCTTGGCAAAGACACAGGAGTGGTTTGCTATTTCCTTCTTCAGCTCATTTTACAGTTGAGGAACTGAGGCAAACAGGGTGGAGTGACTTGCCCTGGGTCACACAGCTAGTAAGTGTCTGAGGCCAGATTTGAACTCAGGAGGATGAAGTCTGCCTGACTCCAGGCTTGGCCCTGTATCCACTTTGTCACCTAACAGCCCCAAAAACATACTTAGGGGAGGCCAAGGGCCCACCAGCCCCAGCATGGGGGCAGAGATTGTTCGATGGGGTTGGGAGTGGGGTGTTATGGGTGCAGGTGCAGATAAAACTTATAGGAATGAGGACAAGAGAAGAAACATGAAATGCCTCTCTTCCCTCCAAAAAGTAGAGGGTCTTAAGGCCCAAGGCCTGTGACTGGAGGAAGGTCACTCCTTCCAGGGTCCACACCCACCTGAAAGCTCGGCCCTCCGAGGGCAGGCTCCTTCCCTCCATGGCTCCACCCCAATGAAGTAGTCCCGCCTCAAGACACTTTACTGACGCATGCGCACGCTCACAAGCTGCCAGCCCCTCCACATCCACGCGGCCCGAGCCCTTTTCCTCCTTGCTTTCCCCTCGGCTCCTGATTCCCGTCCCTCCCTTACCCGTGCGTTGCGGATGTTCATGGCGCTTACACTCAAGCGGACCTAACCGGGCTGAGGTTTGGTGAGGAGAGGCAACTAGAGCGCTCCGAGCCGCCGCCGCCGCCGCCGACGGATCCAGGCCGCTGCTAGGCACTTACGGAAGGGGCGGGCCTCAGCCAATCAGTCTCCGCCTCTCGCAGCATCGCCCAATCGCCTGCAGCGCGGTGGATTCCCGCCCCGCAGCGGAAGTGTTATCCAATCAGCAGCCCGACGCTGAACGCTTCATCCTTCCCCCAGACTCCGACTTCCCCACCCCTCCACCCCCATCCCCCCCGAACCATTGGGCTGCTCCGGGGCAGGAGCGGTTACAGAGGCCGAGTGGTTGGAAGCCCGGTGGGCTGGGCGGGCCGGCGCCACCGCCCCCGCCCCCACCGCCACCTGGCTAGCTCCCTGCTGGCCCCTCAGGCCCCGCCTTCTCCCCCCTCCCCGGCCACAGTGCGCAGATGGGCCCCGCCCCCCACAGACACGCGGAGTCTCCTGGAGATGCTGGTCAAACTTTATTAAAGCGTTTCAAGGGGGGACTGAGAGGAGGAGCCGAGGCCCCTCGGGTTCCCCCGGGCAGAGTCCTCTGGGTGCGGTTTCGGCCAGGGCTCTGCTCTTCGCTATGCTCGGGCGCTGGTCTCTAGGAGGCCAACAGGAGGGCCTTGAGTAGCTCCTCGCACATATAGAGGCACCTGGGCACGTGGAAGCAACCTGCGTGGAAAGCCCAGGGCAGGGAAATGTGGGGCATCCCAGCCCGCCCTGCCTCTGGCACCCCGATCCCCCCCTTCTCCTCTCCACTCACCTTTAAAGGGTCCCCCCTTGAAGCTGAGAGCCACCTTGCCCTCACGGTTCAGATAGCCATACCATTCTCCATGCTCCATATCTGGGAACTGAGGGTGAGAGATAGGAGAAAGAAGAGGAGAATGAGTTAGGTGCCTGGCCCAAGGGTGGGTGGGAGGGAGGGAAAAAGCTGATTATCCCTCCCTTCCCCACACCAGCTCTGGAACCTATCAACTTAGTAAGAGTGGGGTAGAGTGAAAAGGGAGAGAGAGGTCATCTGAGGAATCCAGCTCTCTGTCACTTCCCTCAACTTAAAGCTGAGGTGTAATGGGAAGAGCACTAGAGTCAGGGAAAAAGGGAACAAATCCCAGCTTTGCCTATTCTCTAGGCTTCAGTTTCCTCATGAAAACTCTAAGGTTCAGAAGAATCAGAGATTTTTAGAGTCGAGGCTTTGAAATCATCTCTCTGGGTACAGAAATGTGGTAGAGTAAAAAGCGCAGGAGATTCAGAGTCAGAGGACCTGGGTTTGAATCCCACCTCTGTCTCCTTTTATCTAGGTGACTTCCGACAAGTCACTTCGTTTCTCTGGGCCAAAATTGGGCTCTCATTGGGAAAATGAGTGGGTTGGTCATTTTCCAACTCTAAAATTTTAAAGCTCAATAAACCAGCTCCTTTGCAAAGGCCAGCCTTGCCCTCAGTGCCATGAGGGAGCAAGAGATAAGGCTTACTCACAAATTACTTGACAGGTAGAATCTTATAATGTCAGAGCTAAGAGAGTCTGAGAAAATGGCCAGAGAGCCATTTTGAGATACCCCTCTCAAATGTATGGTACTGGAAGGCTGGCAAAGCACTCTAATATATAATATTACTTCATAGATCCTCACAACAGCCATGAGTAAATGTTATGATTCCTATTTCACAGATGTGAGGACTGAGGCCAGAGAACAGAAAAGGAGATAAAGAAGGGAACAGGAGGAGCTGGAGTAGTGAGGGACAGTTTCACAAAGAAGGAACATGTGGAACAAGACAAAATAGAAGAGGGAACAAACTCTCCCTGAAAGTAAAGTTTAAGTCTCAGCTAAGGCTACCTCCTCCACATTCTCAACCTCAACCTTCAAGGCCTTCCTACCCCTCCACTCATTCTGTCCTTCAAGATCCAGCTCAGGTCCTAGCTCAGCAAAAATGCCTTCCTTCCCTGTCCACCACAGCCCTAGTGCTCCAGAACAGAGATATCAAATATGAGTGAGCTGCCCTAGAAGCAGATCAAAAAGTAATTGGGAAATGTATGTGGCTTTCTAAGTTAGGATGGAGCTGGTAAGGATCCTTATATACAATTCTGAGTTTCACTGCACTACTTCAATATGTATAAACTGTATCAAATTGCCTACCATTTTCAGAAAGGGGGAGGGGAGGGAGGGAGAAAAATTTGGAACTCAAAAATCTTGTAAGAATGAATGCTAATCTCCCAAAGTCTCAAAAATGCTATCCACATCCAGAGAAAGAACTATGGAGTTTGAATGCAGATCAAAGCATACTATTATTTGCTCTTTTTC
>NW_020954802.1:691949-695212 GCF_900497805.2 Vombatus ursinus
TTTCTTGTGGTTCCTTCTATTTGTTCTAATTCTTCCTTATAACATGACTAATGTGAAAATACGTTTAATAGGAATGTGTATGTAGAGCCCATATCAGATTGCACACTGTCTTAGGGAGGGAGGGAGGAAGGGGGAGGAAAATTTAAAACTCAAAAGCTTATGGAAATGATTGTTGATAAATTAAAATAAATTAATAAAAAATGCATTAAATAAAAAAATAATGAATGCTAAATATTCTTGATTTGTAATTGTGGGAAAAAATAAAATACTATTTAAAGCATAAAAAATAAAAAATAAAAGCTAAATTGAATTGGGGGAAAAAAAAGATAGCACTGCTTCAGCATCACAGAACCTCAGAGGCATCTACACCAATCCCTCCTTGATCAAGAAACTGTTTTATTTTGTTTTTGAGACAATCAGGGTTAAGTGACTTACCCAGGGTCACACAGCTACTAAGTATCTCAGGTCAAATTTGAACTCAGGGCCACCCCCTGCCTACAATTCCTGCAGCTGTTGGTATCCATATCAGGCCAACTTTTGACACCGCCTGCCTTTACCGTTAGAGGTATTTGGCCTTTCTCTTTTGGATGATTCATCATCTTTTCCTACGTGGTTAAGGCCTGTCGTCCAAGCAAGGCTGGGAGTCACATGTGGGCAGACAGGCCCCTCAGTCTTACCCCATCTCAGTCTCTCCCTCCCTCCTTGGCTCTTTCCAGCCTAGCCTTAAGCAGAGCATGCAGACCTTCACTTGCTTGGCCTGGAGGTCTCTGAAAAGTTTTCTCACCCGCTCAAAGGTATATTCAGCAACTTGGCAGAAAAGGTTGAGCAAGTTGGGGTCCTTGGTCTCACTGTAACCCATGAGGAAGGCGATCATGGCTTCACTGTGGGGCCACCAGAGTTTCATGTCCCATTCCAGCTGGGGAGGGGGGAGAAGCACAATCTTCAACCACTCATCTTTAAGCCTCACCCCCCCCCCCGCCCCCCCGTCTCCTTTTTTCCCCCAGCCCTACTCTATATTCACTTCTTTAGGATGGCTGGCCTGAGCCCCACTGAGCCTTACCCCTTTTTCAGATATTATAGTATGCTCCTTATCTCTCCAAATTCTATTCTAACACTTGTGCCTGTCCAGAGTTGCATTCCACTGCCCCCACTGTCCTGTCTCTCCAAGGGTGGAAACCATGTAATCCCCATCAGATTTAGAGTGAAAAGGCTTCCCCTTCCTTCATCATCCCTTGGCAGGCCCTAGGGCTAGCCACTGGACACGGCCATACCAGCTACAGAATTCTAACCTCTTTCATAAATTCAGGGACCTTTGCTGGGGCTCCTTACCTGCGTGGGGCAGAATTTATCTGCATCCTGGAAGTAAAAAATCCCCCCATTTTCATTGTCCCAGCCAGAATGAAAAGGCTGCAGCATGAATTTCTCAATGATGTGGGTCTTGAGTTCAGGGTTTCGCTGGCGGATAGCATACCGGAGCAGGAACCAGCTAGCTTCCAGGGCATGACCTGAGGTGGGGATGCCACGCAGTCAAATCCCCATATCTCCCTCCCAAGTACTGTACCCCAACTCTCCGGTGGACATTCCAAAGGGCCCACATCCTTTGACTCTCCTTCCCTACACTCTTCTGCTTCAGCCATGTAAATCACGTCACCATCCTCTGTCATGGAAAGCTCATTCATAGCTCTGCATTTGCTCAAACTGTTCCCCAATCTGGGAGGCCCTCCTGCCTTCCCTTAAATGGAACCTTCCCCAGCCACCTCAGGACTCTCCACCCTCTGTGTGCCCCTCACTGGCCACACAGCTCCACACAGCTCCTTAAAGTACTGGGACTGGACCTCAGCCCTTTGCCTCCCTCACCTACCACCCAGCACCGCCAACATCCATCTAAAGGGTCCATTCACCTGGATTCTGTTGTCTTCCCAAGCAACCAGGAATCTCTGTGCCATCCTTAGATACATTCTCCAATACAAGCTGTCCATCCCTCTGTCAGGTTGTAGAGGGGGGGAAGCTTCTATGAAATCCTCCACTTTATCTCCCGAGGGGCTTTCTCCCACAACCCACTTCAAAGAGAAGAGAATCCTAGCCCTACCCAACCCCACACCCTCCTAAACCAATTGGAATTTGCTGGCCATACCTCCCTCCACCCTCAGCACCCAAAGGCACCCAACCTGGAGATGCTTCAAGATCTGCTCAGAACACCATTCCCCCAACTGTGCATATTTGCGAAACATCTTGTCATCATCCTGCCCAAGCTGATCCACCAAGTTGAGCACCATCATGGGTACGGCCATAGAGTCGACCTTCGGGGCTCCTGAGAGCTGAGGCTGGCCCAGGCCAGTGGGGTCCACTCGCACCCAGTATATAATCTGATCCATCATCTCCACAGCTTCCCTCTTGGGAAGGAGGAGGAAATGGGGTCAGGTCAAGTCTCCTGGGTCAGCCAAAGGATTCTGCCAATTCCTCAGCCTCCTCCTCTCTAATCCACCTCGGGCAGGCCCCTATCCCCGAATCTTGGTAGTGTTTCCCTCCTTCCCTCTCTCCTTCTCTCCCTCGCTCAGAAAACCTACCTTGGCCAGCCACACTGACTCGGTGTTTCCTACGCTCAACTCCAGCTGCGTGAACTTGGACAAGTTAATTCCATCCCTGGGGAGATGATGTTGCCACCCCCACCCCACATACCTGGTATCGGGGGTCACCAGTGGCCTTCCACAGTTCATCCATGGCCATGGTGTAGAAGCATTCACTGAAGATGGTACGCTGAACCTTGGCAGGGCGGCCATCTCGGGTCAGCACAAAGGCACACTTTTTTGCAGGGGGGGCTACTCGGGCATGGCGGATGAGGAACTCCCCTCCTGGAAGCAGTCCCAGGTGAGGAAACTAACCCCTTACTCCCAACTCTGACATCCCAAACCCCTCTCCAGGAAGAAAGGGGGCCAGGGACTGAAAAGACCTTTCCTGTAAGGACCATTCCAGAGCACAAGGCCTCTCAAGGCCATACTCAGCACAAGGGAGGGGAGAAGGGGAATTTGGGGGAGGTGGGAGATGGGGAAAATAGTATTAAAGTACCTGCTTTGGCTGCATCCAGGATCTCAGGCCAATGGAAACGCTGCACCTTTCGGTAGAGACGGCAGTACATCCATACCTGCAGTGAGAAAGCCAGGATGGGGTGGGGGTGGGGGAGGGGGACATCAAGTCCTTGCCACCCTTCCTTCAACCACATGTACCAGGGGTGGGGGATCTGTGGCCTTGAGGCCACCTGTGGA
>NW_020954802.1:695328-703559 GCF_900497805.2 Vombatus ursinus
TCAGGTTCTCCTGACTTCAGGGCCGGTGCTCTATCCACTGCGCCACCTAGCTGCCCCTGAACAAGTCCTTTTATGACGGTGATTTGTTCTGAGAAGTTTGGGTTCTGTCACGGGGCCACACTTGAGGACCTAGAGGGCGACAGATGGCCTCGAGGCCACAGGTTCCCCATCCCTGGATTAGAATCTACATAATTTCTGGGCTAAGAGTGTCTCCCTTCAAGGAGATGCTAGGCCTCTAAATATTGTGTGTGCCTGTCTTGGGGCCTACTGCCACAGTGGGGCATCTCTACTGAGGTGAGGGGTGCCTTACCTGCCTTCCCTGCAGCCAGACATATTTGAGGTCATCGTACACCTGGCCCTCCCTGGTGAGACAGGTGAAGAAGCCCCTGGAAGAAAGGAGGGAAGATGAATAAAGGGAGGAGGGCTGCTTCTAGTTCCCCTAGTTCCACCATGGGGGGAGGCAGGATGGGGGCAGGGAAGGACTTTATAGGGTGGATTGTGGGTATGGTGAAAAATGTCTGGGCACTCAGAGCTCAAGAAAAGGTGAGGAGACAAGAGATTTGGAAGGGGTGGGAGCCATGGCCTAGGGGCAGGGGAAGGTAGGTAAGGATGGGGTGGGCGGGAAGGATTAGAAGCTGATGCCTGGTTGGGGGAAGGGAAGGGCTGTGGGGAGGGGGCAGCCATGTTGGAGCTCTGCTGGTGGTAGAGGCAATGAATTAGCAAAAAGAGTTAAAGTTTGGAATGAGGGAACAAAGGACAGGTGCCCAGAGGTGATCATTACCCGTGCTCTGAATCATGGGAGTACTTGGTCCAGAATGCTACCACTCTGTCCAGCTCATGCTCCACCCGCTCCTTCCAGGTGGCCAGTGTGGCCCTCTCCATCTCCTAGGGAATGAAAGGAACAGACCCTGAGTTGTGAGGCAGATTGAATTAGAGCAGCCTCCCTTCCCCCACCCCCCCACCCCCTCCACATACACACACCCACATATATATATATATATATATAATATATATGTGCATATATATGTGTGTGTGTATATATATATATATACACACACACATATACACATACACACATACACACACACCCACACCCACACACACCTCTACCCCTCTCAGACCCCCAGAGGGAGCCCTACCCTAGGCCAAGTGAAGGGCTAAGCAGGAGACAGATGGGAAGAGCCCAGGCCCCTCACAGCCCTCCCTCTCTGCTACAACACTCAGAGCCCAGAATCTAGAGGCTGAGCCTGAGCTGGAGGCAGAGAGACTGGGACTGGAGGCTGGTCCTGTGACTGCTCAGCTGACTAAAGCCAGTTCCTGAAGCCGGAAGGGGAAAAGACCAGGACCTAGGCTGGGGGCCCTGAACTTATAACCTTGAAGGGCTGGGGAGGGGCTAAAGTTGAGGCTCCCTCCCTTTCTCTCCCTATCCCTGCTCCCTCCCTCCCTCCCTCCCTCCCCTCTCTCCAGCTCCCCCGCAACCAGCTCTTTAACCCTCTCCTTCCCAAGCAGAGTTTAGAAGGAGGAGGAGGAGAAGGGACATAGTTACTCTCTACCCCCTGGGGTGTGGATAGGGAGGAAAGAGAGCCCTCTTGGCAGAGTGGACAAGAGAGAGCACTACATATGGAGTCAGAGGATTTGGGTTCAAATTCTGACACACCGCCTGAATGACCTTGGCCAAGTCACTTCATCTCTCTGGGCCTCAGTTCCCCCAGCTGTAAAAATGACGGGACTGAAGATCCCTTGTAACTCTGGGCTGTGAATTAGGGGATTGGATGAAAGCATGCACAAGAAGCTAATTCCTCACAAACTCTAATGAAATGGCCTCAAGATTCTAAAGTAATGCCCCCAAGAGGGGGAAGTTGACCCAGTCTCCCTATCCATGTAGAAGATGGGGGCGGGGCGGGGCTGAAATGGCAGGCCTGGGAGTGGATACAGATAGCTTTGGTCTCCAAGTCCAATCAGTGCCCTCAACCCATTTATCCTACCACGAGCCCCTCCCACCCCCCCCAAACCCCAGTTCGTGTCCACCAACACCCCACCCCTCGCCCCCTCGCCCCCGCCCCGGGCCCCCACCCCCATCCCTATCCGCACTCCCTAAACTTTGTCTTACCGCTCTGGGGGAAGATGAAGCCTGCAGGAAGTGCCTGCTTACCGGAAGCTAGGGGGGCGCAATAGAGCACCGGCCCTGGAGTCACGAGGACCTGAGTGCAAATGCAGCATCAGACGCTTACTACCTGTGTGATCCTGAGCAAGTCACTTAACCCCAATTGCTTCCAAAAAAAAAAGGGGGGGATGGCTGCTTAGGGGTAGTCAGGTGGTAAAATAGATAGAGCACCAGCCCTAGAATCAAGAGGACCTGGGTTCAAATGTGGCCTTAGACACTTCCTAACAAGGTGACCCTGGGCAAGTCAATTCATCCTATTGACACCAAAAAAAAAGGAATTGGCTGCTTAGGAGCAGCAGAGCGGTGCAATAGATAGAGCGCTGGCCCTGGAGACAGGAGGATCTGAGTTCAAATCCAGCCTCAGACACTTACTACCTGTGTGACCCTAAGCAAGTCACTTAACCCCCAATTGCTTCTAAAAAAAAAGGGAAAAAAATGGCTGCTTAAGGGCAGCCAGGTGGTGCAATAGATAGAGCATCAGTCTTAGAATCAGGAGGACCTGAGTTCAAATGTAGCCTTAGACACTTACTAGCTGTGTGACCCTGGGCAAGTCACTTAACTCTGCCTCCAAAAAAGAAAAAAAAATGGCTGCTTAGGGGCAGCCAAGTGGTGCAATAGAGCACCAGTCCTAGAACCAGGAGAACCTGAGTTCAAATGTGGTCTTAGACACTAGCTGTGTGACCTTGGACAAGTCACTTAACCCCAATTGCCTCCTAAAAAAAATGGAAAAAAAGAAAAAGGAAAGAAAACGAATTGGCTGCTTAGGGGCAGCTAAGTGATGCAGTGAATACAGCACCAATGCTGTAGTCAGGAGAACCTGAATTCAAATCCAGCCTCAGACACTTACTACCTGTGTGACCCAGGACAATTCACGTAACCCCAATTGCTTCCAAAAAAAAAGAAAAAAAGAAAAAAATGGCTGCCTAAGGGCAGCCAGGTGGTACAATAGATAGAGCACCAGTCCTAGAATCAGGAGGACCTGAGTTCAAATCTAGCCTCAGACACTTACTAGCTGTGTGACCCTAGGCAAATCACTTAACCCCAATTGCCTCCAAAAAAAGAAAAAAAAAAAAAAATGGCTGCTTAGGGGCAGCTAAGTGATGCAGTGAATACAGCACCAATGCTGTAGTCAGGAGAACCTGAATTCAAATCCAGCCTCAGACACTTACTACCTATGTGACCCTGAGCAAGTCACTTAACCACAATTGCCTCCAAAAAAAGAGAAAAAATGGCTGCTTAAGGGCAGCCAAGTGGTACAATAGATAGAGCACCAGTCCTAGAATCAGGAGGACCTGAGTTCAAATCTAGCCTTAGACACTTACTAGCTGTGTGACCCTGAGCAAGTCACTTAACCCCAATTGCCTCCAAAAAAGAAGCCTAGAACCAGGAAGACCTGAGTTCAAATCTGGTCTTAGACACTAGCTGTGTGACCTTGGACAAGTCACTTAACCCCAGTTGTCCCCCTCCCCCCCCCAAAAAGAGAGAATTTACTGCTTAGTTTCCAATGAGGGAAGCGTGGCCATGGAGGAGGGTGACAAACCAGGTTCTGCTCTTAGAAAACCTCATATTAAGGTCCCCCAGCAGTGTGGCTGATGACCAGCAGAGCAGCCAAGTAAGCTGGGACTTTGTCCTCTGGCAAGTGGAAGGGAGGGGGTGTGCAGCCACTCCCCCTCATTATCTCCCCCTCTTTGAAGAGCATCAGCTGTCCAGATTACCCAAATGACCTACCTAGACCCACCTCAGCTCAAGATCTTCCTTATCTATTGCTCTGTGTGAGAGAAAAGTCGGAGGAAGGTTTTGGAGATGGAACTAGATAATCTCTAAGGATTCTTCCACTTCTAACAAGCTATAAAACCCTACCATCGTTCCTTTCCCTCTTTCTGTTGTGGTCTGAGAGGTTGAGGCCCCCTCAAAGACTGAACTGATGAGGGGGGGGGAGAGGGTGGCGGGGGGGGGGGGGCTGCAATGAATTCACAGACTCAAGCATTCTTTAAGTCACGGTGGCAAAGATTTATTGTTATGCTTTTCAGTGGGCAAGGATTCTTAAGGAACCTGCAAGAGACTGAGGATGGAGCTAGGGTCTATATGAAAAAGGGCCTGGGAAAGGAATGCCAGGGACAGCGATGAGGTAATCTAAAGGTCCAGGTGTCTTTGGGAGCTATGGATTAGAAGGTACAGGGAGTATACAGGACAGGGAGGGAGATGACAGAGGTATGGATCTTGGGAGTCTGGCAGGAGGAAGAGTCCTTGGGCCAGCCAAGGACAAAACTCCTTGGGCTGGGCAAGGCACCCCTCTCTCTGTCCTGATTAGAGAATGCTCTGCAACAAGAGAAAGATTTCTCACAAGACAGGAACTTACTAAGGAATTGGGAGACTTCCAGAGACATGATCTGAGGGCTGGGGCCTGAGCAGCTCAGTACTCTCTCCCCCAGCTTTGTGTAGCTGCACCAGGGAGAGAGATAAGGGTTGTGCTGGGGCCCAAGCATGAATAACTGCTAGGCACAATGTCCTTGGGCTGGGGAGTGATTGTCAGAGACACTGTTTGTGAGACTAGGGAGAAATTGGGGTCCAAGTACAAGCACAAGCACTCAAACACAAGCACCCAAGCACCCCATCATTTCCACCTTCCTCCCTGGCACATCTCTGGTCTTTGCGAGCCTGAGTTGCTTTATAGGACTCAGATCTTTCTTTCTTCCTTCCTTCCTTCCTTCCTTCCTGTCTCTGTCTTCTCTCTGTCTCTGTTTCTCTCTGTGTCTCTCTTTCTCTCTCTCTTAATTGGTGTTAAATGACTTGCCCAAGGTCACACAGCTAGGAAGTGTCTGAGGTTGGATTTGAACTCAGGTCTTCCTGACTCCAGGCAGAGCACTCTATCCACCGCAGCACCATTTAGCTGCCCCTCAGATTCCTTTTCCAAGAGAAGAAGGGAAGACCTAGGGTTTGAAGCCCTGGAGTATGGAGTCAACTCCACTCATATTCATGGAGCTGGCAAGGCAAGTGAGAGCATGAAACCAGTCGGAGAATCATAGTTTTAGACCTGAAAGGAACCTCAAAGATCAACTAGTCCAAATGCCTCATTTTACAGATGAGGAAACTGAGGCCCAGAGAAGTTTAAAGGTTTGTACAGGATCACAGTTAATGATAAAGTAGAGATCCCAAACAAGAAAATAAAAAAGCAATTTTTCAAATCCAATCTTCTTTCCAATGAATCATTCCATCATTTTTCTAGGCTTTACATAAAGTAGAGATAAAGCAACCCTTAAAGTGTTCCTGGGAACAAGATGAAAGCTGCAGGAGAAAGGCCTTTAAAATGTACAAAAACCCCAAGCTTAGCCCTAAAAGATGAATGAATGAATGAATGAATAAATGAATGAGAAAGCATTTACTATGTGCTTATTGTGTGATTCAAGTACAAAAGAGACATTCTCTGCCCTCTAGGAGTTTATATTCTAATGGGGAAAGATTATCAATCTCTGGGAATGGTGGCCAGGGAAGGTAGTTTTGGATGGAGACCCCCAGCGATGGGAAACTGATCCATAAGGCTGTCAAGTTTCCAGAAAGAACTATTACCTAGCTAGAAGGGGAAAGGAGCTGTGGTGGGAAGGGGGTAGGGGTGAGGGGGAAGTGTGCTTACTGTGGTAGAGCAGCAAATGGCAAGACGACCTGGGCATGCTGCCAGGTAGGCTCAATGAAGCATGGTCTGCTTTGTCTACAGTCAGTCAATAATCAAGATGGCTCATTCCCAAGGCCAGGGTTCTAGAACATATAAGGGGCTGGGATTCAGGAGGTCTGGCTTGAAGGAGGCTGGTCCAGGGCTAGAGAGGTTAGCAGCAGCAAGGCAGATGACAAGGTGGCCAGATTGCTTTGGGGGATACTAAGGTGGTATATGAAGAGATGAGAAAATGAACATCTTTTCTTTTCAGAGCAGGACAGTTAAGACTCAGGTTGATCTGCTGGTGTGGTCAGTTTTGCTGAGCTGACACTTTTTTGTTGTTCAGTCACATTTGACTGTTTGTGACCCCATTTGGCGTTTTCTTGGCAGAGATCCTGTAGTGGTTTGCCATGGCCTTCTGCAGCTCATTTGACAGATGAGGAAACTGAGGCAAACAGGGTGAAGTGACTTGCTCAAGGTCACACAGCTAGTGTTTCAGGTCAGATTTGAACTCAGGAAGAGGAGTCTTCCTAACTCCAGGCCCAGGACAACGGCGCCACCTTGCTGCCTAAATAGATGCTTTGCTCTCTTTCTAGGTTTTTTTGTTTTGTTTTGTTTTGGGTTTTGTTTTTTTTTTTGCTTTTTTTGGTGAGGTGATCAGGGTTAAGTGACTTGCCCGGGGTCACACAGCTAGTAAGTGTTAAGTGTCTGAGGTTGGATTTGAACTCAGGTCCTCCTGACTCCAAGGCCAGAGCTCTATTCACTGCGACACCTAGCTGCCCCTCTTTCTAGGTTTTTTAAAACATTAATTTATTTTAAACTTAAATACACAATAAGAAAAGAAAAAGAAACATGTTATAAACTTAAATACAAAATAAGAAGAAAAATAAAGCATTGCCATGTGCACAGCAGAATGTAAGAAAGAATTCAAAATACAAAGCAATAAATTTCCATTTCAAGAAAGTGTATATAATAAATACTACACATTGTGTTCAGAGCTGTCCACCTTTTCTTTATTTTATTTTTTGGTGAGGCATTTGGGGTTAAGTGACTTGCCCAGAGTCACACAGCTAGTGAGTGTTATGTGTCTGAGGCCGGATTTGAACTCAGGTCCTTCTGACTCCAGGGCCAGTGAGCTATACACTGCGCCACCTAAGCTGCCCCATCTTTTATATATTTTTTTGTGAGTTTTCTTTTGTTCTCCACTGTGCACTTTTTACTTTGTTCTTTTTTTCCCCTTCCTCCCCACCCCCAGTTTACAATTAAGCCCAGATATATATATATATATATATATATATATACACACATACAGATAACACATACACACATATACAAAGATATATACATGCACATACACATACATATACTTAGATATCTATAATCATAGTCATATATAGACATATACATTCATATGCATCTATGCAAGATCATACTATGCTTACTTGTCCCCTGTTCCTCTGAGGGTGGATAACCTCTTCATAAGTCCAAGTCTTTCCATATTTTTCTAAGTCCACTGATCGTCATTTCCTACATCACAGCAGGATTCCCACCTCATACCATCTACTTTTTTTAAATAGCCTAAAATTATATTGATTAATATGGCTGACACGTGGTGCAGTTTCCCTATTTTTAGCTTTTGAATAAATCTATTTTATCTTAAACTTGGTCTGAGATCATGATTAATATCCATTCTTTTTTTTTTCTCTAACAAATTCTACTCTTGATCTTTCTTTTCATATCTGTGCATATCTCTTATTTCCCATCCCTCCTGAATCTTCTACTTTACTGCTACCTGCTACCTTGTCCTCCTATTACTTGACCTGCACCCCCCCAAGGATCCCTCCCTTATCCTTCTATTCTTATTAATCTAAACACCCTTCCATACCCCCCCTTATCCTATTCCCTCACCCTCCCCTTTGGAGATCCCTCCCTTACCAAACTCTCCCACCTCCCTATCCCCTTAGTGTTTTATTTATTTCTGAATTTAGAAGACTTTTATACTCTTCTAGATACATATGTATTGTTCCCTACTTGTCCAGGTAATACAGCTAGTGTTTGAGGTCAGATTTGAACTCAGGAAGAGCAGTCTTCCTGACTCCAGGCCCCGGCACTATAGCACCACCTAGCTGTCCAAATGGATGCTTTGGTCTCTTTCTAGTTCTTTATTACAAGGTGTTAAAAGGAAAGGAACATTGGATCACTGAGTCAGCATAATTTCCTTTTTTTTTGTTTTTTTTTTTTTTGGAGGGGGTACTTTTTTTCCCAAATGGCTGCTTGAATTTATTTGCTTGATGCTAATGGTCCTGGCACAAAAAAAAAAAAAGTTAGCCAATATTAACAGAATGGAAACATTGATTCAAAAATCATAACAGCTTGATAAAAATTAATGTCTAGCAGTGGATAGGGCTCCAGCCTTGG
>NW_020954802.1:703612-707947 GCF_900497805.2 Vombatus ursinus
AAAAAAAAAAAAAAAAAAAAAAAAAAAAAAAAAAAAAAAAAGGAAAAAAAAAAGTGTCTACACAAACAAAAAAGGAACCTGAAATCTTTTTGCCAACAAATTAGAAAATGATTGTAATAGAGAAAACACTAAGAAGGCTTTATACGTTTACATTCATGACCTGACCATATTTTAGTACCATAATATCTTCTCTCCAGATTAAAAAAAAAATCAGTATGTTGTTTTCTATAACACAGCAAAGCTTTTTTTGGGGGGAGGGGGGGCACAAAATCACATAATGGCCAGCAATTCACAACAGTGTAGAGGATACAAGCACATCCAAGAGGTGCCGAAAAGAAATACTCAAAATTCTAGGGAATAATGATTACCAAGTCAGCATAATTTTCTTCCCCTCCCCTACTTCATTATTTGTTTGTTTATTTTTAGTTTTCAACATTCACTTTTATAAGATTTTGAGTTCTAAATTTTCCCCCTCTTTCCCCTCCCCAAGACTGCGTGCAATCTGATATAGACTATACATGTACTATCATATTAAATATATTTCCACATTCGTCATGTTGTGAAGGAAGAATCAGAACAAAAGGGAAAAACCATGAGAGAGAAAAAAATAAAATTTAAAAAAAAGAGAGAGAAAAATAGTATTCTCCTATCTGCATTCAGACCCCACAGTTCTGGATGTGGATAGACATCATAATTTTCAATAAAGAGCTGGCACTCTGGGTAGGGGAGGCAGGTTCAGATTGCCAATTACTCAGTTATATCAATGACAATTATTTAAATGTACAGAAATAAGGAAACATATGAGAAAAAAAACCAACTTGTGTGTTACTTCTGGAGGCTGGAATCTGGGCTGGATATGGGAAAGCCTAAAAGACAGAGCTGCTGGTCTGTCCCAAATGGAGTCAGTCTTATCCTTCCCTCCAATTTCCCATCAGTCTGCATGACTGAGGGAACAGTCATCCCTTTCCTAAAGCTCAGGGGAGAAGGTCATGGGGAACCGGGATTGAGGTCTAGTTCACTTTTTTTTTTTAAGGCAGTTGGGGTTAAGTGACTTGCCCAGGGTCACACAGCTAGTAAGTGTCAAGTGTTTGGTCTGAGGCCGAATTTGAACTCGGGTCCTCCTGACTTCCGGGCCAGTGCTCTATCTACTGCACCACCTAGCTGCCCCCTTGGTCTAATTCACTCTTGTAGACCCTCAATCAAATGGTGAGCATTCACTGAGCCCTCCCTGGCTGGCCTTGACTATATTTTGGGGGAAACAGTAGCTGGAGGAAAGCTGGACCCTGCCCCTTGGATGCTTAGATCAAAGGGTGGTTGCCTACTTGTGGGGCATGCTGCCCAGGGCATTCCTGGTGTGGTATCTATTCTTTCCTCTCACCCCATATCCTCCCCACAAGAGGTAGTTTATCAGGGTTTTAGTCACAATGCGCAATAGAATAATCAAATTCAGAAAGCAGAAAAAAATGAACACTTTACTAAGGAGCACAAACCTTGCTGGGAGGATGCAATGAATAGAATACTAAAATCTTCGGTAACTGAAGGTTGCTGATGCATTGTTGATGACTGGGGGTGGGGATAGACCCTCTTATAATGAACCTCCCCTTCTTTAGCCTATAATAATGTGCTGGGGGGGGGGAGGGCCAGCTAGGTGGTGTAGTGGATAGAGCACCAGCCCTGAAGTCAGGAGTACCTGAGTTCAAATCTGGCCTCAGATCAAACACTTGACACTTACTAGCTGTGTGACCCTGGGCAAGTCACTTAACCCCAACTGCCTAAAAAACAAAACAAAACAAATAATGTGCTGTGGGAAGGTGCTGCTGTCAATGGGAGAAGGAGGGATTTCTCTCCCCCCCCCCACCTTTGCCGATGGTGGTGTCTTATAGCAGATGTGCATGGATGTAGGAGACAGGCTTACTCAGGCTCACTCATAGTGAACACGAGGCCAAGCTTTCCTGAACCAACAATTGTCTGTTTTTTGGTTTTCTGTTTCCTTTTCTGAGCACAGGTCAACAATCAGCGATCTTGATAAATGAATGTTTCTAACCTTCTTGGTTACCTCATGGGTTGAGAATTCCAGATTTGAGGATTTGGGCTCCAGCTGACCAAATGAAAATTTCCTTAACATCACATTTCTTGGAGGAGAAAAAGGACCACCAATAGGAGAACTGTTCTGTTTTTTAGCTAGCAAATGAAAGCAATGCCACTGCTAGGTGGGAGATATGGACCTGGACAGCTGTCCCTGATAACTACTGTGAGTTGCTTGGACAGTACAGATCTGAGGTGAGTGGGAAGTAGGATAATGAGTTGTTGAATGTCTCCTGTTTCCTGTATTGTTTTCATGAACACTTTTTAAGGTGTGTGTGTGTATGTGTGTGTCATGCAGTTTCTGCAATGGAGGAAATAAATAGCTGTCCTCTATCTGATGGTCATATTGCATAATAAGGTGACCACCACCACCACCCACCTTGATGGACCTGTTACCCACATAGAGGGAAAGCCTAAGATTAGTTAGAGAGATTTTCCTGGAGCAGTAAGGTGGAACATTCATGAGCCAAAGAGAACTTGACCTACATTGTGGGGCTTCAGGCTTCCCACAGATCACGTACAGTTGAGCTCCTCAAGGACAAGGCTAGATCTTATATTCATCATTTGAATCTAGGCTAATTCTGTGAATGAAGAAAATGAGGCATTTTTGAGACCTTCAAATCTAACCCCAACCTATCTTTTCAGGCCTAGGGCACATTTCTCCGTTTCATACATTCTACAGTTATCCCTTCCACATCTCGACTTTCCCCATCGTGGTCTTGGTATATTGTGCTCGGCATAAGAAATTAAATGGGAGGGGCAGCTAGGTGGCACAGTAGATAGAGCTCCAGCCTTGATGTCAGGAGGGCCTGAGTTCAAATCTGGGCTCAGACACATGACACTTACTAGTTGTGTGACCCTGGGCAAGTCACTTAACCCCGATTGCCTCACTAAAAAAAAAAAGAAAGAAAGAGAAAAAAGAAATTAAATGGGAATTTTGGGGGAATTTTGCGGAAGCCACAGACAACACTTGAAGGCCAATAGATGACACAGAGCCTATGACCAAGTACTTAACCCAAATTTTACAATAAGGTATTGCAAACACCCCGTTAAAAAAAAAAAGAAAAGAAAAGAAAAAAAAATCAAACATCTCTGGAACAAAGAGAGGGCCAAAAAAATTTTACAGGGATTTTCCAGATCTCAGGGGCGTCATTCCCCTAACCCTCACGATATGGAAGGGATAACTGTATCTTGCAGACAAATTGGCTTATTTTGCTGTTTTCTGAACTCGCCAGTCCATCTCCCACCTGTGCACTTTTGCCCAGGCTGTCCCTTCATTCTAGGAATGCACTCATCATCTCTGACTCTTCAAATTCCTTCCTTGCTTGAAGATTCAGATCAGGTGCTGCCAAAGTGAATCCTTTCCTGAGGCCCTAATTATCCATGCTCTCTTTCTTCAAATGATCTTGCATTTAAATGAGTCAAAGTCATTACAATTTAAGCTTCTTGAAGACCCCGGAGGGTTTCACTTTCAGGAAACTTTTCACTTTGACCTAGTACACTGCCTGGCACAGTGCACACACTTCAAAAAGGTGCTTTATTGTTCAATCTTCAACGGAGAGATAGGTTGGACCTGGGCCTACTGACTGTCAGTTAGCTAAGGCTTACACAATTTCAAGGTCCAGTCCATGAACAGTGAAATCCATATACGCGGTATGCATTTATAAGTCCCTTGTAAAGGGACAGAACATAAGAATGTAAGCCCCTTGAAGGCAGGAATGATTTCATTTTGTTTTTGTATCCCCAGTGGCTGGCCCAGATTAGATCATAGCTCAGGCTCCTCCAGCCCTGAAACTACCACTGTGCCTGGGCTCACTGCTGCTTGACCTAGCCTGAATTCCAGGTGCTGAGTGGGTGGGTCAGGGTAGCCTTGACTTGTGGGATGGGGTGTAGGGTGTGTCCAGGGAAGACTAGTACCTCTGGGGCGAGGGCTGCTGAGCCCTTTCCAGGGCTGCTTTCCACCTCTGGAGGCCCACCTGTTCCACTTAACTCTCACCTGTGGCTCCAAGAAGTTGTAGCATGGGCAGTGGCTACATCCCGGTAAACCATTTCGACAGAGGGGGCTCAAACCCATTGGCGAGTTAATGGGGTGTCTACCCCAAGCATGTGAAGACCTCCCCTGGTGGAATGGACGGATAAGAACAATTTGTTCCAACGACCGTGGAGGCAGCTGAAGCAGGCGCTGTGGAGCGCTTAGAGCTTGGTCAGACATCGAAGACGCCAAGGTCATCCACTGCATCTCGAGCCATC
>NW_020954802.1:707994-708551 GCF_900497805.2 Vombatus ursinus
CCAGTCATCTTGATTCTGTCCTGCCACTGGACTGTGATGACTCTGGAGGAGAGAGTGAGGCCTTCATGCAACTCTGCCTCACTTAAATGCAATTTACACATGAATCAAAAGACATCACCCATACCATTTTACCATTTTTACCTATCTCAAAGTCCTGTGGCAACAGGCAAGTGACAAAGCAGCAGGTGCGGGTGCACTGGGAGCTGTAGTCACAACCCTGCACACAGGCAGCCCAGACCATAGGGTTGTCTTCTCACTGGAAGCAGCAGTGGGATTCCAGCAGCCCCCTGGGTGTCTGAGCAGCCTTTTAAGGATCACACTGCTCACCTCCTGATGTGAGGAAGGGGATAGATGGTCTGCTTACCCAACCCTAGCCTGATTACCAGGGCAGGTGGGAATCCCACTGTGGTTGAAACACAAAAAAATGTGCAAAAGCTTCTGCAAAGTTGATTCCACTCACCATCAGCACATGGAATGTGTGCACACTTATAGATACCACAAAATCCAGTAGACCTGAAAGATGAACAGCTCTTGTTGCAAGAGAACTCAGCAGGTAT
>NW_020954802.1:708561-751834 GCF_900497805.2 Vombatus ursinus
AGGGGAGTGCCATGAAGCTGGTGTAGGTTTTGCAATCAAAACTAATCTAGTCAACAAGCTTATATGCCTCCCAAAAGGAGTGAAGGACAGGTTCATGACAATGTGATTGCCACTTGCAGGAAAATGCCACACCGCCATCATCACTGCCCATGCTCCCACCATGACGAACCCTGATGAGGTCAAAGACAAATTTTATGAAGACCTGGAGACCCTTATCATCAATGTGCCAAAAGAGGACAAGTTTATAATTATGGGTGACTTTAATGGTAGAGTAGGCTCCGATTACCATACTTGGTAGGGAGTCTAGGGAGAAATGGAGTTGGAAACAGCAACAGCAATGGTCACTTACTACTGAAGACTTCTACATCTCATGAGCTTCTCATCACCAACACTGTCTTCCATTTACCTAAACGCAATAAAACTTCATGGATACACCCTAGCTGCAAACACTGTCATTTAATAGACTATGTGATTGTAAGGAGAAGAGACAGGATGTGAGAGTGACGAAGACAAAGTGTGGTGCAGAGTGCTGGACTGATCATAGACTTATCCTCTCCAAGCTAAATATTCACATTCAACAAAAGTGGTGTCCCCAAGGCAAAATGACTATCAGAAGAATTAATGTCAACAGATTAGAGTTCTTCTCTGAAAGGCAACAGTTCATTGCTAACTTGGAGGGAAAGTTGAGCCAACATACAGTTAGCTACAGTGGAGCAGAAAAGGAGTGTGCAGCTTTCAGAGATTTGATGTACAGCACTGCATTTGCTCATCTGGGTCAGAACACTCACAAACATCAAGACTGGTTTGATGAAAATGATGGGGAAATTCAGAAGCTGCTACATGAAAAATGAGAACTCCACAGGGTTTACCAGCATGATAGTTCATCTATCTCTAAGAAGGCAGTATTTAATTCCATCAAAAGTAAAGTACAAGCAAACCTTGGAGAGATGCAGGATCCTTGGCTCAGTAAGATGGCAGATGAAATTTAGTTTTATGCTGATAGTAACAATTCAAAGAACTTTTATGATGCCCTGAAGGCTATTTATGGGCCAAAGAGCTATCGTGCATCTCAACTACTCAGTGCTGATGGAGCCACATTGATCAATGATAAGGTCATGATCCTACAGAGATGGGCTGAACACTTCCATAGTGTTCTTAACAGACCATAATCAATCAATGCTGAATCCATTGACCGTTTGTTTACCTCTGGTTGAAGTCAATCTCTCTCTAGCAGAAGTTCCAACTGAAGAGCATGTTTTGAATGCCATCAGGATCCTTTCGTGTGGCAAAGCACCTGGTGCTGATTCTATTCCAGCTGAGATTTACAAGGTAGGGGATTGGTTGTTCATTCAAAAGCTGACCAAAATTTTCCAGGTTATATGGCAAGAGGAGATTCCCCAGGAGTTCAAGGACACCTCCACTGTCCATCTCTGTAAAGAAAGGTAAAGGAAATAGATCATCCTGTGGCAATCACAGGCGGTCTCTTTCTTAGTCATTGCTGGCAAGATTCTTACCAGTGTCCTCCTTAATAGGCTGATCCTTTACCTGGAAGATGGTCCTGAGAGGGTTAGAAAGGGCTGAGGAATGGTTGATGTGGTGTTTGCTGCCCAACTACTCTAGGAGAAATGCCAGGAGCAGAACAGAGGTCTGTACACACTGTTTGTAGATCTGACCAAGGCTTTTGATATTGTCAGTCACGAGGGCTTATGGAAAATTATGTCAAAATTTGGTTGCCCTGAGAAGTTCATCAGCATTGCACATCAGTTTCATGACAGGATGCTTGCCCGGGTTCTGGACACCGAACAATGCTCTCCTGCTTTCCCAGTTACCAATGGAGTGAAACAAGGTTGTGTGCTTGCTCCCATGCTTTTTAGCGTGATGTTTTCAGCCATGTTGTCAAATGCTTTCAATGAGGATGATCACTGTATCAAAGTTAGCTACAGCACTGATGGTAAATTCTTCAATGTGGAAAGGCTACAAGCCAAGACCAAAGTGGAGGGAGTGTTGGTGCATGATTTTCTGTTTGCAGATTAATTGTGTATTCAATGCAGCCTCTGAAGCTGAGATGCAACAAGTATGGATCAATTCTCTGCTATTTGTGCTCATTGTAGCCTAACAATTAACACCAAGAAAACACAGGTTTTCTCATCAGCCACCATCACACCATCCATACATGGAACTATCGGTTACAGTAAATGGAGAAGTTTTGAATGCTGTGGATAAGTTCACTTACCTTGGCAGTGTATTTTCCAGGGATATACACATTGATAATGAGGTTGCCGTACCCATTGCCAGAGCTAGCTCAGTGTTTGGGAGGCTCCAAAGGAAAGTATGGGAGAGAAGAGGTATTAGACTGACTGCCAAACTGAAGGTCTACAGAGGTGCTGTGTTGACCTCATTGTTGTATGCCTGTGAAACCTGGACAGTCTACCAGCGCCATGCCAGAAAACGGAATCACTTCCATTTGGATTGTCTTAGGTAGATTCTGAAGATCACCTGGCAGGGTAAGATACCGGACTCTGAGGTCCTTTCTCAACTAAACTGCCAAGCATTCAAACTCTGCTTCAGAAGGAGCAACTCTGCAGGGCAGGCCACAGTGTGTGAATGCCAAGTGTATGCTTGCCTAAAAGACTATTTTATGGAGAACTTACACAGGGCAAGAGTTCACAAGGTGGTCAGAAGAAGCAATACAAGGGACACTCTCAAGGTCTCTCCTAAGAACTTTGGAATTGATTGTGTGACATGGGAGACAGTGGCACAGGACTGCCCAGCATGGTGTGCCCACATCAGAGAAGGAGCTGTGTTCTATGAGCAAAGCAGAATTGAAACAGCTCAAAAAAAAAAAAAATAAGATGTGCACATTTAGAGAAGCCACCCCAAATGTTCCCATGAACCATTTGTGCCCCACCTGTGGTAGAGCATTCTGAGCTCATATTGGTCTGATCAGCCACAGTGGGGTGCACTGTAACTTGACTCTAGCATAGTGATGTCATTTTGGTCCTCTTCGAGAATGAAAGACAACAACTGACCTGTGGGATGAGGGATTGAAAACAGAAAGGATGGAGTTATAACTCCGGGATCTCCTTCTCTGCCCTGCATCAGTCTGGGATATAGCAAGGCTAGAATGGTTCTGTTCTGTGCTTGTAGAATTGTACCAGGGCTCCTACGGGTTCCCCATGCTAGAAACCTGAAGAAAGGCCTTCTTGCTTCCGGCTGTCACTCATTCCCTCCCCCCTCACCTCCCAAGAGCACTTTCCATTCCTGCTGCTTGGGAACAAAACCAACCTGTAAGTGCTGATTCATGCTTCATGTCCATCCACAATAACTCAAACTCCAATCTAGACTCACCATTGTCTTTGTGTGCAACCTCCCCAGAGACAGAATAAATCTTGCAGATTTAATGGAGATGAGCAAAGGCTCCTCCTATTTTCTTCAGTCATGTCCTGACTCTCTGTGACCTCACTTGGGTTTTCTTGGCAAAGATACTGGAGTGGTTTGCCATTTCCCTCCCCAACTCCTTTTACAGACTAGAAATGGGGGTGAACTGGGTGAAATGACTTGCCCAGGCTCACACCACTAGTAAGTATGTGAGGCCAGAGTTGAAACTGAGCCTTTCTGACTCCAGGCCTGGAACTCTATCCACTGTGTCACAGTGCTGACTGAGCAGAGGCTTGGTACTTTCGGCCTGATCTAGTAACCATTAGGCCTTTCAGAGATGTAACCTGTTAACTGCCTCTGCTTCAGTCCCATAACTGTCTTAATTTTCTATTTGTATCCTTAATGTTTCACACATAGTAAGTGCCTAGTAAATACTTTTTCATTCATTCATTCATTCATTCATTCATTCATTCATTCATTCATTCGTGATCGAGAAGCACCCCCATCTACCACCTTACACCTATCAAATTGGCTAACATGACAAAACAGGAAAATGATAAATGTTGGAGGTGTGGGAAAATTGGACCACTAATATATTGTTGGTGGAGTTGCGAACTGATCCAACCATTCCAGGGAGCAATTTGGAACTATGCCCAAAGGGCTATAAAACTGTGCATACCCTTTGACCCAGCAGTACCACTATTGGGTCTGTATCCCAAAGAGATCATAAAAAAGGGAAAAAGACCTGCATGTACAAAAATATTTATAGTAGCTCTTTTTGTGGTGGCTAAGAATTGGAAATCGAAGGGATGCCCGTCAATTAGGGAATGGCTGAAGAAGTTGTAGTATATGAATGTAATGCAATACTATTGTTCCATAAGAAATGATGAACAGGTGGACTTCAGAAAAACCTGGAAAGACTTACATGAACTGATGCTGAGTGAAATGAGCAGAACCAGGAGAATATTGTACACAGTTACCAGCCACACTGCGTGATGACTAACTTTGGTAGACTTAGCTCTTCTCAGCAATGTAAAGATCTAAGACAATTTCAAAAACCTTATATTGAAAAATGCTGTCCACATCCAGAGAAAGAACTATGGAGTCTGAATGCAGATGAAAGCATACTATTTTATCTCTTTTTTTTTCCTCTTTCTCGTGGTTTTTCCTTTTTGTTCTGATCCTTCTTTCACAACATGACTAATGTGGAAATATGTTTAATATGATTGTATATGTACAGCCTATATCAGATTGCATGCAGTCTTGGGGAGGGGAGGGGGAAAATTTTAGAAGTCAAAATCTTATAAAAGTGAATGTTGAAAACTAAAACTAAAATTTAAAAATGTTTAAAATAATTTAAAAATAAAAGCACCCCATCAAGGTGCTCAGGGGAACACTCCCTCAGGGCAGCAGCCCATATTACTACCAAGGGGGGAGTCACCAGTGTAGTTGGCAAGGGCCAGGAAGGGTACCACTTATTCTCGATAGGTTGGGATGGAGATATTTACCTAGGCAACCGACATTCTTGTCCCAGGCTGAGGGAGAACGGGACCTTTCTCCAATGCTTTTGTGTGAGGAACCTTCTCCTTCTTTGGCCTATAATAATGAGCTGTATTTAGTTTCTTCTTGGGAGGTCAAGGAATCAGGTTCAGCACTGCCCATGTCCAGGGAAATCAATATCTACAGAGCACTTGTCTTGCAGGCTGTGGTGCAGATAGCCATGAGGAAGGGGAGACATGGGGAACAGGGCCCAGCTGGCATTGTGCCCATGGAAGTGGGGGTGGAGGAGAGGACATGTGGCCCTGGGCCCAGGGACTGGAATAGGCCGTCCTGTTGTCCAAAGATTACCCCATCTTTCTGAAGCACAGATTTGATCATGTCCCCTTCTTACTCAGGTTTCCATGGCTTCTGCCACTGCCTACAGGATAAAGTCCAAACCACTGGAGCATGGCATTAAAGGCTCTTTACAATGATTTGGTCCTAATTCACCTTTCCAGTTTTACATCCCCTTGTTCCCTTTCACATACCTTCTCCTGAAACCACTGATATCTCCCTCATTCTGCTTTTTTGCTCCCCACCCCCAGCTCTTTATTAATCCCTATCTGTCCCGATCTTCAAGATCCAGCTTAAAGTACTTTTTGCTCTGAAGCCTTCCCAACGGCTGACTTGGTCTCTCCTTCCTCTGAACTCCCTCTAGACAAGCCTGGCCCAAAGCACACACCGCCCTATTTTTGGAGTGGTGCCTATGGGTGAATCCCATTTCGCCAGCCAGACTGACAGCTCTCTGGGGGGCCAGGGATGCCCCTTCTACTTCCCCAGCAGCGCTGGGTGTAGGCTCCTGGGAGGAGAGCTGCAAGGCATCTCAGAAGCCAGGTATCTAGCCTAACCTGCTCACTGGATTAGACCAGCTTCTCAGGTGACATTGAGAATCTGGCGAATCTTGCCCAGTGTTTAGTGGTGGGGTCAGGAAGAGAAGTCCCAAGAGAAACAAGACAGTGCTAGTGGCAAGTGCTGCAGCGTGCACAGAAGGGAGATGACTGGAAGCCCACGTGATAGAGGATTTCCTCAGCGGGGCCTCAGAAACAGGCAACTAAGGGGAAGAGGGCAAGGGAAGGAACTGGAGAGGCCAGAGAGGGATCTCAGCTTCAGACTGGGCGAAGTGGAATCCTTAACTGGGGGTTCAGACCTATTAAAGGGAAATAAGCATCCTGAGCCCTCAGGACAGCTCAAAGCCCAATTCAGGTACAAAAGGGACTTTGATCTAGACCCAGCTCTGAAATCAACTTGGTATAAAACCTTCACTTTTTTAACTAGCTGGGGAAAGATGAGATTGGACCCAATGACCTGTTTCTTCTGCCTCTAGCATTCTCTGATCAAGTTGGGAAACTGAGCAACGGCAGGTGACATAAGCAAGAGGAGGGAACCCCAGAGTCTAACTCATTTTTGTCCCCAAATGTGTTATGTTGGTAGGTCCCTGTCCCGGTCCCCTCTTCCTCACAGCAAAGAGTGCAAAGAGGGAACTGAGCAGGGGAAGCCTTAAGTAGCAAAGCAGCTAGTTATATCACCCCCAGACACACTGGGACATTCCATCCCACACCCAGGACCCTGTCCTCCACCCCTTTCCTCCTGGTGCATGTGCTCAGTTCCATGTTATACTAGGGGAACTTGGACCCAATGGATTGTAATACATTACTTCAAGATATAACCTAAGGTGGCCCCTTAGATGACCTTAAAAGTCACCTTTGTCATCTCTCCCCTTTCACAGATTGGATAACTGTGATCCAGAAAGTGACCTGTCCAAAGCCAAACAGCTGGTTAGGAGAAGTGGGCCTCCGAAGCTAGTCTTCCTGGGTAGCAAGCTTACCCAGCAAGCTTTACTCCAAAGGAAGGCTAGAAACTCCCTCTAAGCTGGGCCCCATGACTTGAGTAACCCAAACAAAGCACTGTACTTTCCATTTGGAGAGCAGAGGTAGAGCACGGGAACATGTGTTTTCCACCTCTGGGCCTTTGGGGATGATCTTTGGAGAGTTCCAGGATTGTGGGTGGGGGAGAAGACAACCACATGGTTATTTCAAAAAAACGTATTTTATTGTTCAAAATAGCACAAACAACATAGCACTAGGGTAATATTGAGTCACAGGGGGAGGGGGGCTCTACAATGGAAGATAGAACAGCTGTTCTTTAAAAAAAAAAAAAAGGCGAGAAATTAAAGGGGGTGGGTGGTAGAAGATGAAGAAAAACAGATGGCAGGACCAGGCAAATGGAATCTAAGAGACTAAACAGTAAAGTCGTCCACAGTGAAATATACTATAATACAAAAGAACAGAGGCCCTGCAGTTTTGTAGGGTCCAACAGCAGAGGGGTGAAGAGGGTACCTTGGGTGAGGGGGGAAAAGGATATCGATCACTACCTCTTCAGGCTGGCCCAAGAACTGAGGAGAGACCCTAGCCAGGTCCTCAAGGTTGGCTGCTTGTTTGAAATTATTTTTGTACAGCATTTTTCAAAGTGCTCACTTTGCCAACGCAGATTTTGGGCACTAGGGAGCTTGACTCCCCACAGCCACCCTGCCTTGTTACATTGAGTTTAGCTCCCGACTCACTGGCTCTACTCTTCAGGAGAGCAGGTGGGTGAAGCTGGAGAGCAAGGCCCACAAATTCATGGAATCTGTAGGCCGGAGCTGCTGGCTTTGAGAAAGAGCACCCCATCCCCCTCCAACTGCCAAACTCCAACCTCTTCCAATCCAAGTTTCCACTCTTCCCTTTCAATTCCCTTCTCCCCTCAAAATACAAAAGTTTGGGGGAGGAGAAAGGGGCAGCTGTCTACTCTGACCCCATCCTACACCAGAAACACTTCCTGTTTGAACCGGCCCTAGCTGGTTAGGGCAGGGTCTAGAGGGAGCTCAAACATAAAGGGATTGGGGGCAACAGGGGAGGCAGCATATTCTAACATTACCTTTCCTGAAAACCAGCCTAATTTAGGGTTCACTTATTTCCCAAGTTTCCTGGTGAATCAGGGGTCTGGGTTTGCTGTGTGCCTTGTTGCTACTGCCTCCTTCTTCCCAATTAACTTGACATACCCTCTTCCTTCAGGGGAACCAGACCAGCAGAAGGTTAAGGGACCAGCAACATGCAATGTGTTTGCAGTCAAGAGAAACCAAAGTATCTAAAGTCTCTGTGGGCACTAGCTAGGGGTGCCATTCTCTCCTCATCCTGGCCAGTTTAGCGCCCCCAGGACATCCCTGCCAAGACTGACACTAAACCAGAAAAAAAAAAGTAATCCATTTTGTACATTGCTAAAAGACACCCCCCCAAGGGAAAAAAGCCCCACATACTATAAGATAGTAATAAAAATGAACTTCATTTCTTCAATTTTTTTACTTAAAAAAAAAAATGATAACAGTTCCTCCCTTCCCCTGACCCAAACTTGTCTGGGGCTCCCTCACCCTAGTGTGGCATTACAAAGCAGCTTCTAGACCAAGCCATGCCCCCCATGCTGCCCTCTGCTCTGTGCAGGGGTAAGAGGAGGAGCAGATTGTGATGCCAGGGTCCTGGGGAATCACAGGCTTGGAGGGAACAGGGTTGAGGCGAGTTTAAGGAACTTGGGTGGCTGCAAACTAAAAGGATAAAAAGACAAAAAATGCCCGTGAGGTTGGCCTAGCAATGATGGACCTCAGGGCATGGTCTTGGGAGGGAGGGATGGGGAGGGGGAGGAGGGGAAGGAGGAAGGCTAGGTGTGTCCTTTGCTTTTCTTGTGGCTCATGTCCTCCTCCTCCTCCTACTCCATACCCATACCTATCTCCTCTGCAACCCCAGGGAAACCAAGAAGGAAGAAATGTTTGTTTTAAAAAGGAATTTTAGTTTCTCTTTCAAAGGTTATGAATATGGAGCAAGCATAAAACCTACATGGGACTGCTGCTGTGGAGAGCATCCATGGGCAGAGGGAGCCTGCCAATGGGCCCCTTGTTCTCTTCCCCTTCCCAAGGGGCCCCCTACTGTCTCTGAAGCTTAGGACTGCATGCACAATTCAGCACAGCGGGCCAGGGTGTGTGGAGGCCTCTCCTCTTCTTTCTCCCTTCCCAACCCAACATTAAAATGTGCTTTCTTCATAATAACTTGTCCTCCCTACCCCTTAAAAAACCAAAAAAACGGAGAGCAAGGAAACTGGGCAGAGGGAGGCTCCAAAGGTGCCGGGGTAGAGGGGCCGGGGAGGGAGAAGTTGCACAAGGCGCAGCAGGCGGCATCTCTGAAGCAGAGCAGGGGGCCGGGGAGAGGGGCGGGCATCTGGGAGAAGGGGCCGTTCACTGGCCATCTGCCTTGGATTTCTTTGGAGCAGATTTCCTTGGGAGAAGGGAGAGAAGAGTTAGGACAGGCTCCCAGTGTTTCTCTCAGATTTTTAAGACCTTCCTATCAACAGTGTCTAGCATCCTCCCCACCCCCAAGTGGAACTAAGATCTACCCCCCATTATCCAAACACTCCCCTCCCCAAGCCTTCATGAGCCATAGTCAGGAGGCCCCACTTACATTTCTGGCGAGGATAAGGGCCGCTTGCTGGCAGGCTTTGAGCTGGAGCTGTCTTTGCTAGATTCTGCAACAGAAGATACAGGATGGAAAGAAGGAGGTGAATGGGAGTGGTGAGGAGAGGTGGCACAGACACATGAGGAGATCAGGCCTCAAGGCAGACACAAGTTTGACAGCAGTTTGGTGCTGCGCTGTTCTCAAACCTGTTCAATTCCACCATTTTCATTTGCACATAAAATACCATGTGCTGGCACCCCAACTCCCTCATCAGAGCACACGGCCCCTTCTTCAGGCTCTCCATTCGGACTCAAGTTGGGAATCACCTTGGATCAACACATATTTTTATATATACATACACACACACATATTATATTATATCATATTATATCATATTATATTATATTATATTATATTGGTCCTTGCTGCCCCCCTCCCCTAGTCTCCTATCTGCCCTCTCCCTTCCTCAAATATCTTCTCCATGAGACTACGAGTTCCTCAAGGGAAAGGATTACATCTTCTTTGTCTCTCCTGAGATAATAACCCTCTACCGCCCCCATGGAGGGGAGGCAGAGCACCACGGCATAATGGATGACCTACAGAGCACATACCTCTTTGTCTGACAGAAGCCCAACCTATTGCCAGACCCTGCCCAGATGCCCCTGATTCCCCTCCCATGGACAGTGCCTACCTTGCAACCACCTGACTTGTGTGGCAGGGCCATAACCCTTTTCATTGCGGGCAGCAATGCGGAAGATGATAGCTGGCTTGGTGGTATAGTCAATGTGGGCATTGGAGAGGCTGGAGGACTGCACCAGGCAGGATGGGTTGGGCCCACAGTAGACCCGCATGAAGGCCAGCTGAGCTGGGGCTGAGCTTTTCGGTTCACCTGCCTGGGAGCTCTGGATGGCTAGGTATACTGAGTACTCAATGATCTTGCCTGAGGTCACTGAAGGTGGCTCCCAGGTGAGGTGTGCACCATCTGGACTCTTGGGGGGCAGAGGAGAAAGGGAGAGAGAGGGAGGCAGGAAGAGAGAGAGAGAGAGAAGTAAAAAACCAAAGGCTCAAGGCTACCATTGTCAGCCTGAAATACCACTACACAAATGCTTTTACTACAGAAGAGGGAACAAGCAGTAACTAACCAAAGACCCAAAATTTAAGACAGGTTGGGACCCTGAAACGCAACTACATGCTCCCCTACCTCACTTCCCACTAGATCACAGCAAGACACTCACAGAAGGGATGTCAGTGATCTAGTTCAACCTCACTTTCTAAGTAGGGAAACTGAGGCTTAAAAAGGAGATGGTGGCTTGCTTGAGATCATACAACTGATTAGTAGGACCGGTAATTCCACTAGGACTATGTCTGAAGTCTGGGGCTCACACACCACACTGCTGCTCAGCCTTCCTATGGCTGTGTTCCAGGCAGACAAACACGCTTCCTGCATTCAACCCTATCCCTCCACCCCTCCAACTCCCAGCTCAGAACCTTCCCAAGTGAACACTATCCACTTCTGTTCACCATAAGCCTTCCCAGCTGTCTCTGGTGCTTTGTAAAGAGGACTGATTCAGGTTAATACTCACTTTACTGATTTTAATGGCACAGGGAGCCCCAGGAAAGCCAGGCAGACAAGTCTTAAAGGCTGAGATCTCGCTGAAGGGCCCCCGGCCACAGGCATTGATACCTGCGACACGGAACTTGTAGGCTGTGCCTGGCTGGAGTTCTTGCTTCTTTAGCTGGTTGTAGTCAGGGATAGTGCCTGAGTCATCCTGGGTAAGGGAAGAGAAAATATAGCTAACTGCTAACCAGCTGAGGCTACCTACCTGGTGTTTCCCACCTTTCAGTGGGTACAGGAGAGAGGAGAGAAGCTGATAATTTAAGTCAATACAAAAGGACCTACAAGCTGTTGCTTCAACTAAGGGAATGACTGCCCCTCTTCCCCAGTTGTTTTAGCACCTAAAAGCCTAAAGGACAGTGGCTGAACCTTTTCTCTGGTCCCACCACTGTACCTAATGAACAGACTCAGACATCTGACTCCAGTCAAGTGGGGTTATTCATTAGCAAGAGATGGCAGGGATTGGGACATGACAGTGGAACAGGGAAGAACTCAGTTACTAGTGAACCTGGGGTGGCTCTGCGTCATACCCAGGCCCAGACCTGAGGTCAGGGGACAAACACTCCTGGGGGCACTCACATCACTCGGGGCATCATCTGGAGGCAGGAAATAGTGCATCACCATCATGTTGGTGCCCTTGATGACCCCGACATCGAACCATTGGTTTTCCTTCTTCGCTGTGGCTTTCATGGGTGGGGGCAGGGGATCTGGTTTCTAGGGAAGACAATCAAGGGATCAAGTCAACCTCAAGGACATCTGGAGGGGTTGTGTTCCCTTAAGGACCATCACACCCAACTCACCCCCACTGGTGACTCGATGCCATTAGCTACCTCAGCCAGGGCAGCAGCTGCCTGGAGCTTCGCTGGACTAGCCACCACTGGCTGAGGAGCCACAAATGTGTTGGATGGAGCCAAACCTGGGAAAACAAAGTGTCTGATGAAAGAGGTCCTAAGGTGACCTGGCTCTCACATCCTGCGCCCCGCACCTTCTTCCACAGCTGCTATCCTGGCCCCGCGGAGACTGCCAGAGGCAACAGGCCCCTGGGGTGGGGCCTTTGCCATTGACACGTAAGGGCACATGCTTTCAGGCTGTCGCCTTCTTCCTTAAATGAGTTTTCTTCTCACTGTGAAGAACTGTGAAGCAGACTTCACTGCGAAGAGGACTTCGAGAGAAGCCTGGGGTGTGAGTCTTGAATCCAGGTCTCTTCCCTCTAAATCACTCCACCCCACACAGGCAAACATTTAAGGCCGGCTGCCTCCAGGGGCTTCTTATCTTTGTCTGCTCCCTGAGGAAAGGGCTGAAAGTCACCTTAGGTCTGAAGGTGATGGCAGGGGGTGGGGGGGAGCTTGGCAGCAGGCAACAAGAACAGTGTTCCCTAAGGATCGGTTCAGGCCCCAACACTGGAAGGATCCCAGAGTGATCCCCACATTACTCCTGGCCAACACTCCATTCGGGTGGCCAAGGCGCCCACTTACTCTCTGTTGCTGTGGAAGGCAGAAGGGCCACAGTGCTGGTGACAGCACTGGCTAGGTCACTGAGGCCATTGCTGTCCGTGGCTGGGTCATTGAGGCTGTCAGCAGGGGCCAGAGCCTCAGTGGGCAGGTGGTGGTGGTGGTGGTGGTGGTGGTGCACCTGAGCCTGGGCTTGGGCCTGAGCCTCCTGCAATTGTTGCTGCTGCTGTACCAAAGCAGCAAGTTCCTGCTGGGTCAGCACAATGGGGATGGACGTAGGCTGCCCCTCCTGGCCCTCGGCTGTCAAATGCCCCAGCTCTGCCTGTGCCACTGCGGCTGCATCTGACGTGTCCATTGGCTCGCCAGCACCTGCTCCAGAGCCAAAGGGAACACCAATCAGAGCTCTAGCCGATTCAGGAATGACATCAGACCCGACTCCCCAGGTGGCAGTTAGCGCACTTGGTCCCTTACCTCCCCCAGGTTTGGGGAGGAAGGCTAAGCTGCCAGGCTGTCAGCAGAGACCACCCCATTCCAGTGCCACCCATCACCTAATGAGAGGACGGTGCAAACGGATGCTGCGCACCTTGCCACCCTCGTTTCTTGCTGCTCTTTAGCACCAACCGGGGCTTTAAGCTAAGTGGCCCAGCTTCTTGGTCTGCTCTTGACAGCCTCTTCTGCTCAGACTGCTACCTCCTCCTCAAACCTCTACCCACACTTGGTCTCTCTTGCCTACCATCCACCCACTCAATCCCCTGAAACCTTAGAGCCAAAAGGATCTCAAACAGCTCAGATCTCTGCGTGTGCTAGTTTTGAGCTCTGGCCTATCTATGGCAGGCCCTCTCTCGGGCCTCCACACCAGCCTGCTATATCACATCGCCCCTTAATAAATAGGTCACTGCCACCTCACTGACTCCAGAGTCTAAATCTAAACCCTACCTAAAACAGGTATGGGTGGCTCTTCCCGAGTTCCTTTCTACTTAGATTCCCTCTGCCAAAAACTTACCCATCACGGCCTGCTGGGCTGCCTGGAGCACAGCCTGGATTGCCAGGGCCTGGGCTTCCTCAGTAGCTGCTGCCTGGGCTGCAGCCTCAGCTGCTGCTGTCACTGCCAGTTCCTCTGGGGTAAGGCCTGTAACCATAAGGGTCGTGGTGCCAGCCTGAGCCTCAGCCATCAGCTCTTGGGGCAGGGACAATTGGTCCACTTCGGGCTGCGGCTGTGGCTGTACCATGACAGCAGTCACTACTGCTGAGCTGGCAGCCTCCTGACCTGGGGAAGGTGCCCCAGCCCCACTCATGTCCACTGCTGTCTGTAGGTCAGGGCTGTGAGTAGCCGATGGGCCCTCGGCCTGTTCCCCTCCAGGAGCAGAGCGGGGCTGTAAGAGGTGCTGTGGAGCTTCTGTCTCAGATGGGATCTCCTCTAAGGGCTGGAGAATGTCTGTGGCCGAGAGGGCCACCTCCTGCGCGTCTGTGCCAGTCACAGCCACTGCTATTGTGGCTGAGACAGATGCTTCTGTAGCCATGGCATCAGGAGGCATCTCCGTCATTGCTGAAATGTTCTACAAGGTTAGAGGGAGGCAGCAGTCAGATGAGAATCAACGATCGCAAACCATTTATGTCCTAAGGTTTTCCTCAGAAATGTTAAAATGTTATGCTTTTGTTGAGGGGTGAGGTAGGGAGGTGGACTTGTGAAAGCTGCAAGACCGACCTACTGGGAGGGCCTTGATGTGGATAAAAGGGCTGGTGACACAAGTTCTAGTGCCAAGGTTCTGGTAACTCATTTTCTGTAACCATAGTAACCTCTGAGTTTCTGCCGCTTCACCTCTACAAAATGGAAGTTCCAAATACTGCCTCCTTGTAGCTAAGCTGCTGCTGAGATGAGAGGGGGCTTAGGAAAAGAAGCCAACGCTGCTGCTTAGCAATGGTTGCTTCTTCAGGCCCTCGGGCCTCTTGACCTGCTGGGCACGGCTTGGCAGCCCTCCCCCCACCCAAGTTGCTCTTCTTCCATCCCATCTGTTTCCTGCCAAAATAATGGCATGGGTGTGTAGCGCCCTGCCCTCTACACCCAGGGAGAAAGCACCGAGTGTCACACATGGTAGATGAAGGATTGGACACAAGAGATGTCATGCTGGAAGGAGGAAGTGATAGACTAGACAAGGGAGACCAGTGCAATGTCAACACTAGACACCCCAGGGGCCACATGGGGCCAAGGAAAGGTAGATTCAGAATTTGCTAAATGGCAATTCCAAAGACAACTAAGGCAAAGGGATTGCTAAAAGTCTAGCTGGGAGCAAAAGTTGGTATAAGACAAAGGGAAAAGTGAGTCTATCCACATGGGTAAGGGAGAACTAAGAGCCCGTGGTCAGTGGGGGGCTTCTTGGGATGGGAACAGGGCAGGGGGATGCCAATTGTATGCTGGGATGTTGGACAGACAAGACAGGCCAGACTTCAGCCTGTATTCAGGTCGTCCCTCTCCTGTTTCCCAGCCGGGCTTGCTTGGTCCAACCCCAACATTCTGTCCGAGGTCCATGGTAGCCTCACTGGTAGCCAAAAGTACAATGCTCCTTCACGCAGAACAGGACACGAGGAGCCAGGAATAAGAGCCTTGCCCAGGAGCATGCCCCAAGCCCTCTGGTTTGCAAAGGGAGGGCTAATAATGGCTTCTCACCGGCACTGAGGGACCAGGAACTGGTGTGGACTGGGTCACAGTGGTTACAGCTCGGGTCTGGGTGGAAGACACCGTTGTGGTGATGGTCCCGGAACTGGTGGTGACCATGCTTTCTCCTTGGGTGTTCTCTGGCTCCCCTTGATTGCCTGCAGCTGGCAGTGGGTCTGTGGGAAGGGAAACAGGTGGGTTGGGAAGGAAAGCTGGGCTGGGGTACACTTGGTGAAGGAAGGGCCTAATGATACTTTCCACCTCTCCCTTGAGACTCTGGAGAAGCGGGACAAGAGGTGTGGGGCCCAATGGAAGAAGCTTGAGTTAGGAGTAAGGTTTCTAGCTCCTATGGTGCCACTCCAGAGGTACATGACCTTAAGACTTTTGCCTGGTTTCCTCATCTGTAAAGTAACCAATACCGCTCGCCCAACTTATCACAGAGGTACCTTAAGATGCGACTTGGGGCCAGGCATCTAACAAATCCAAGTTTCCTTCCCCCTGGGGAACTCCCATTCCAGACTCCTGTTCTAAAATCAGGGTTGGGGGCCTGAATGAAAGGATCACTTGCCTCTAACTCACCTTGGTTTGAGCTCATGTTTGAGGTGACAGTGGTGGCCGTATGTGTGGTGCCTGTCTCATGGGTTTCACAGGGGGGGTTGGTACACACCCTCTGCCCTGGGGAGGGGGCTGGTGCTGCTGCAGAAGCTAAGGCTGCCTCCAGGGTCTTCTGGGAGGGGCTGGCCCCAGAGGGTGGGACACCAAAGTTGACTGTCATGGTGGTGCCAGTGGAGGTGGTCTGGTGAGTCTCACAATGAGGGCTAGCAGGTATCTGCTGCCCAGGCTGACTGGAGCCTACATTGGAGGTGGCAGTGGTGGCCGTATGTGTGGTGCCAGTCTCGTGGGTCTCACAGGGTGGGTTGGAGCACACCTGCTGGAGAGTGCCTGCGTTCGAGGTAGTGGCTGTGTTGGTGGTACCAGTCTCATGCGTTTCACAAGGTGGGTTGGAACAGGTGGAAGAGGCGGCAGCGGCCAGGCAAAGCACCTCTGTGGCTTTCACAGTCATAGTGGTGCTGGTGGAACTGGTCTGATGTGTTTGGCATGGGGGCTTTGTGGGCCCCTGTACCCCATTGGCCTCCCCAGCGCCCATGGTGGACCGGGCTGTAGTCGGGGTGTTTGTTGTATGGGTATGCTGTACCTCAGATTGCCGGCTGATGAAGGCTAGTTGCCCTAAGCCTGTGCTGGTACCACCCCCACTAGCTGAGCTGCTCCGAGTTGGTGGCCCCATAGAACCTGTGGTGGTGGTACCAGGCTCACAGGATGGACTGGGGCAAACCTGGGGAGCAGCTGGGCATGGTGTCTCTGTAGCTTTCACAGTCATGGTGGTGCTGGTTGCGCTGGTCTGATGGGTTTGGCATGGGGCCTTGGCAGGAGCCTGTGCTCCCTCAGGCTCCCCAGCGCCCATATTGGATCGGGCTGTGATGGGGGTGTTAGTTGTGTGAGTGTGATGTGTCTCACGCTGCTGGCTGGCAGTTGCCGGTTGCCCTGAGCCCATGTTGGACATGGCAGTGGTGGCAGTGCTGGTGGTTCCTGTCTCATGGGTCTCACACGGGGGGTTTGTACACACACGCTGCCCAGTCATGTTGGATGTGGCGGTGGTGGCTGTGTTGGTGGTACCCGTCTCATGGGTCTCACATGGGGGATTTGAGCATACTTGCTGCCCAGTCATGTTCGATGCGGCTATATTGGTGGTACCTGTTTCCTGGGGCTGGCATGGGGGGTTGGAGTACATGTGCAGCCCAGCCATGCTGGAAGTGGCTGTGTTGGTGGTCCCTGTCTCATGGGTCTCACAAGGGGGGTTGGAGCACACAATCTGCCCTGCCCCTAGCAGTGTGGGGACTGTTAGGTTGGCACTGACCACAGTGGGAGTGTTGGTGGTGCCTGTCTCGTGGATCTCACAGGGGGGGTTTGAACAGACCCGCACCACGCTGCCGTTCTGCGGTCCCATTGCTGAAGTCACCAACGAGGCACCTGCCTCCTGCCTGTCACAAACAAATTGGACCTGGGTTGGCTGCTGGAGGCCCCCAAGGTTTGCTACTACGGTTGTAGTGGCTGTATTAGTAGTGCCTGTCTCATGGGTCTCGCAGGGGGGGTTGGAGCACACTAGTGTCACAGTGCCGGGCTGCACATCGCCCTGGCCTGACTCAGCGATTGTAACTGTGGCTGTGGGCTGCTCTGTTGTAGGTGAGGCCAAGATGGAGACAGGGAGGTCATGCACTGGTTGGGCCTCTACTCCACTGGGTGTGGTAATCAACGTCACTTGAGTGGGCTGAGAGACAGGCTAGGAAAAAACAGAAGTAGAAACCCCCCCAGTCCATCAAGTCTCTTTTCTCATGCCATCCCCTTCTTTTCCCATCCTCCCAAATTCTCTCCATTTTGGCTCAGCTCTGAGGCTGGGCCAGTCTCCTACATTTCTGTGGTGCTAGCCTTGGGGATGCATGTGAGAAAGCCAACCCCAGCCCTTCAGACTCATTTGGGAGTCCCACTTCTGAAGTCCAGTAAGGTATTGAGGGGTGCACAGGGAGGGAGAGAAGAGTGGAGAAATGAAGGAAGTCACTCACACAAACACAGAAGTCAGGTGTTCCTCCCGCCCCCAATCCAGGAGACCATACCCCACTCACTAGTGAAATGTTGAAAGTCTTATCCACATGGTACTGAGGTTTTCTCCCCTCACCTTACTTAATGCTGCCATGTGAGGTTAGATGGGAGATAATTCAACAGGAAGCTAAGAGCCAAGGACTTGCCCAGGGTTGTACAGTGAGAATTCAGCTCTCCTACCATACAGCCTGGCCTGCTCACCATGCTACTGTACTGATCAGTTCTGTGGTGAGCTGTTTGGCTGAGTGGCAGTGGAGGAAGGGCCTACCTGCATGGTAATGGTGGGGGTGGTGAGCCCTCCTGCCGCTGTCAGAGTGGTCTGGGCAGCTGACACAGTAATGGCTGTAGGATTGATCACCTGGCTCGAAAGGGTGGCAATGGTCCCCAGGGTGGTGATTGGAGTGGCTAGGGAGGCATTGGTGTTATGCCCGCCTGCTCCTGCGAGGCTGGTAGACACCGTGCCAGTCACAGTGCCAAGGGTTGTGACTCCTGGAGGGAAGGGGAAACCAGATGAAAGGGGGCCACTTCTTCCCAGCTATCCTCACCAGTTTATCTGCCTGCCTCTCCTTCCCACCCCTGGGAGCTGAAGAGCCCCCTGTTCTCTCTCAGCTCCGTCTTAGCTCTCTTAGCTAAGACTGGTTTGGTAGGTCCTATTCCTGCAAGTACATAACTGAGATGGCAGGTACCAGGGAGAATATATCTGCTTCCTGGAGTTGAGACTGGCAGGAACATTAGTTTAAAGAAGAAAACAGTCCCCTGGGGGATTCTGCAACGGTAAATACACTGAGTGTGGGACATGAAAAAGCAAGAGAAAAATGAAAGACCCAAGAGGCTCTTGAAAGTGAGCTGAACGTGAAAGCATGATATCGGAATGGGCTTGGGAGCATCTAGGTGCTCGATGGTGCCCTCAAGGAAGGATACCTGGGTCCCATGCACGATTCTGTGGCCAGACAACCTAGGGGCACATGACCTCCATGCCATTCTCCCCCTTTCCCCTCCTGTGAGGCGGCAGGAGAATTAGACTAGTAGAATGTAGAGGCCGGCCAATTGCTCGACCTGACTCCCTCCTGTCTGCCAGACATATACCTGTGGTGCCCTTTACCACCAGGGTGGTGACAGTAGGCTTGACAGCTGATACTGTGACTGGGGTAACGAGCCGCACCCCGCCCATGGGAACAGTTCGAAGGATGGTGCCTGGCTGTCCAGGAGCTCCTTTCAGCACCACCTGTAATGCCAAAGGTTAGAGGGCTAAGCAATCCTTGGCAAGTACTCCAGAATGCCCCAAGAAAGGCAGAAGAAGCTTTGAGATATTCTCAAAGGGTGGGAGGAAGACAAGAGTCTAGCTGAATTAGGATGATGCCTGTGGGGTGGTAGGAATGCCGTACCTGGGTTACGCCCTGCTGCCCATGTCCAGTAGCGATTTTGGGGACAGCAGTGATGATTTTGGCAGGTGTGCCTGTGCCCGATGTCATGACCTTTGTGGTAATGATGGTGATGGGAGATTTGATGCCAGGGCTGCTGGTTACACCTGGAAGGAGAGGAGAGGAAAAGAAAGCCAGGTACCTGGTCAGGCTCTGATAGAAGACAACTGCTAACTCTGTCCTTAAAACCCACCTTCAGTCAACTGTGGCTCAGCCAGTGCTTTACTCCCAAGTCTATTACCTTCCACCCCTCCAAGTGTCCTAACAGGAAGAGTCACAGCTACCCTGCCACCTCCCCCCTAAAGCTTTAAAAAAAAAAGAAAAAGGGAAAATAAGAGAACTTCAAACTGCCCCATTTGCTCTCTCCAGCCTCGTAATCCAGTTACTCACCAGCCTGGACCTTATACCCCGACTCAGAATTCAGCCCATTGGGGGACACCCAGGATGTTGTGTCGGGTGACTTTTGGAGAGTAATTGTATTCGGGTACATATCGCGCGGCCCCTGCCCGACGCCCCTACCCGTCGCTCCGGACTGGGTGATGATAGCCGACATGGGGATGGTTTTGATGATGGTGGTGGTGCCCGGTTTGGTGGTATTAGGGGAGACACTGCTGATGCCCAAGATGGTGGGTTTGGTTCCAGTCCCGCTGGCCTGGGTGGTGGTGATGATGGTGGTAGGTTTGCCATCTGCTGACGTTACCAGCTTCAGAATGGTACCCGCTGGCAGGGGTCCTTTGGTCTGAGAGGAAGGGCAGAAGTAGGGTGAGAGAGAGAAGTGGGAAGGAGAAAATAACATTCTGGTCAGGCACTGATGCTCTTTAGCACCCTTTTAGCCTAGCTTTGGGGGGGGGGGGGAATGGGACAGCTCTATCACCTTGAAGAACCGAACATCAGAATCTTTCTTGCCAGTTTTTGTTTACAATCTCTATACACATATACACACGCACACATGTGCACCTGCCCTAGCTCCAAACCTCTTTTGGTTGGAAAAAATGTTAACAGGTGACATTTGTAGTAGGCGCAGGTCAAGAATGGCAGCCCAGGCCACTCACTCTTCTCCTTTTCTCTTCCTTCAAATGAGATCACGTTTGTAAAGGGCTTGGCAAACCTTCACGTGGTCTAAATGCTAGCTGTTCCTGCTACTGCTACGTGCTGATGGCCTGGCCTGGGGCATTTTGGGAAGAAACAAGTTTCACTGATCTTAGTTCACATGGCACTTAGCATCCACCCCCACCAGCCTTGTCTCTCCCCTGAGCTACTCCAGGGCAGACACTTGCCTCCTTATACTCCTTGCCTCTTACCCCCCCCTCCCACCCCCTTGTTTCCATAGCAAATACTCAAATCTTGATAATTAGTCCTAGTAAAAGAAATCTCTTTTAAATCACTTACTAGGGAAGTGCCACAAATCTGGAAAGGTGCCCATTATGATCCTTTTGCAAAATTACTTTTACAAGGATGAACCCATCACCCCATCTCCTCCATCGCTACCCTAGGCTGGGTCTTTTACCTGGATGATCTGAGTCACAGGGCCAGTAGAAGCCTGGCCTGTGACTGCTGAGGTCTGAACCGGTTTGGTCTGAACAACTGACATCACTTTGCCCAGATTAGAAATCTGTAAAGTAAAGAGGAGATGAGATAGAGATTTTGGACATGGCCAATTCGGGCATTTGTTCTGCTTATATATATATATTTTTGTTAATTGAAAAAAATAAAATCTAATTTTTAAAAAGATTAAAAAAAAAAAAGTCAGGACAAATAGGGCAGAGGCTTCACTAGAAACCAAGTGGTAGTTGCAGTGAGGATTTTCCCAGAATACACCTCTAAGGTTCCAACTAGCTACAGTCAGGCTGACCCAGGTCCTGAGCACCTGATTGGGAATTCAGTCTGGACACTGGCCCACTGACGCTTGCTACTCACCAGTGCACTGCCCCCTGGGACAGAGATGGGGCTCTTCACCAGAGTGATGGTTTTGGTGACCCCACCAACCACGGTGGTCACCACCTGGGCTTGCTGGGCCACAGTCACAGTGCCAGACTTGTGGACTGTGATGATAGGACGGGTGGGAGTGTTAGCAGCTGAGGACACTGATGTGCCCACTTGGGCTGCTGCCGTCTTTAGCATCCGGGTGGCTGGGTTGCTCACCTGAGGGGAATAGAAACAGTGTGAAGCACTGATTTTATAGGTAGATAATATCTGAGTGGACTCAAAAAAAAAAATTAAAAATAAGAGCTCCAGATGTTATGCTATAAGAGCTCTAAAGTTCTGGCCTTTGTGGCTAATTCACAATGAATGGTTTTGGTGGAAGGAAGGCAGACGTATTGATCAAGTGGTCATGGCTACCATAGTTTGGGGGAAGAGTTCAGTCTAGGATTCCCTGAATCCTAGGGAAGGACTAGACCTAAGTTACTCCATGTGGTAGAAACTCCCACACCCCCAATTTAGAAGTTCTCCCAGATCTCAGATCACAAACTTTATTCTGCTCACTAAGGCCTGTTGTTCTCCTTCAGAACCCCTGAGAACAACACTGGGGGCTTTTGCTTCCTTTTCCTAAGCCTGGAGGATTCACTGTGGTGCCTGGAAAATCTTACTTCCACCCAGAAGAGTGAGCAGACACAAGGTTTCTTGCCTTCAGAGGCAGATGAGGGCTTACCATGACTGGCGAGGAGGCCACTTTCACTGTGGCTGGAAGTGTGGTGGTGCCAGGAGACACTGCTACTGTTTTAACAATGGTGGTCCCTGCAGGGACACTCAGTACTGTGGGAGCTGAGGAAGGAGGGATCTTCTGGGTGGCTGCAGCTGCTGCGGCCAGGGCTGCCATTCCACTCATCTGAGGGTTGCTGCCAATCACCTAAAAAAAAAAAAAAAGAGAAGCAAAAAGGAAGATCTGGCTTGGGCTGGAGTCCTGAGTTCGAGTTGTCCCAACTTGCTTTGCCTTGCCTTCTGGGCCTATGGGTCTAAGACCTACAGGCCATTTTCTTGTATTTCAATCGGCCCTCAGTAAAAGAGCTACCTGCTAGAATCTCCTTCTCCTTTCTCCCCTTAACACAACCAGGAGCAAGGGGAGGAGCCCAATGATCTGCATCATGGCTGCTATGCCATTCTCCTGACCTCGAAGTAACATTTCAAAGGCTAGGATGGACTCCCAAGTTTCTCTGGCTACAAGATTTTTAAATCATCAAACTCCCCTATTTGTATTCTCAAGAACCGTTCAATCAGATACAAGCCATTCCTCCCAAGGTCTGCAAAGGCTTTTAGTTTCTTTTCGTGTTCTCCTCCAAGGGCACAAGCCATTCCTCCCAAGTCCCAGAAAGACTCTTAGTTTCCATCTGTGTTCTCCTCCAAGGGCAACAGAGGATCTCTCTCCAATATCCTTCCATGGCAAAGCCAACTGGGCATCAACTCACTGTCCCCTGGGCACTTTGTGTCGGCACAACCATTCGGACACCAGCAGGCAGCGAAGTCACAGTAACTGGAGCTTTTCCAGGTTGGTTGGCTGGTCGAACAGTGACCAGGGGAGTTCCTGCTGTAGCCTGGGGGCCGGTCACTTTGAGAACTGCAGGGACACCTGCCAACAAAGGAGGGTTGGTATGCTGGATTTCAGAAGAGCACGCCCACTGCACGACTGCAAAGCAGAGGCCCCTTCCTGGAGTCTCCGTAAGCTGAACCCACCAAGCAAGCTGTGCCCCTGTGTCACTGCCCCCCTGGATGGCTAAAGCTCTAGGCCACTGTTCCTAGTTGGGTGCTTGGTTTTGTTTGTGCCATTGTCAGACTGGAATCACCCTCGGGGCAGAGACTGGACCACTTCCTCCTTTCACACAATGCTTACACAGTTTAAGATCCGACTAAGCGACCCATCCTCTGGTAAGAATACAAATTTCAGTTGTCCACAGAGTCAGGTCTCCCTTAGACCCTTCCCTTGGTCTCCCCAACCAGGCAGAGGCCAGCTCAACATGTGGCCATATGGCTCACCTTGAGTCCGACCTGTGGTGGGCACAGGGATGGGGCTGCCAGGCACTGTCGGCAAGACCTGGATGGTGGTGGTGGTGGTTGGGGGGGTTGCAGCTGCCTGTGGGAGCAGTGTAATGCCAACCTGGGCCAGTGGCTGCACGGCAGGGGCTGCTGCAGCTGGGGCAGGGCTCTTGGGGGGATTGATAGGCACAGATGGAACTGGGTTGGCTGCAGGTGAGGTGGCAGCAGCAGCAGCAGCAGGAATGTCATACTTCTGGAGCTGCAGGAGATAGCTATCAGCTGTTGGCACTGCTCCCCAGCTCACCTCCAGGGAGTTGGTGTTGGCTCGGACCAGCTGCACCCGGGATGGGGCAGGAGGCTTTTCTGTAAATGCAAACATATCAGAAGGCACTGAGTGGAATGCCTCCGGTGAAGCAGGAGCTGTTGTCTGTGCCCTTGGGCCTGCCTAGTCTGGCTTGCTGCAGAAAGTCATCTTACCTGTCTCTAGGTACCAGAGGTCCTTACAGCAGACTTGGTTATTCCATGCCTTTCGGTAACCATCTCGCCCACTCCAGATATAGAGCCGGGTATTAATGGCCACGGCACAGTGCCCAGCTCGAGCCCGGGGGATGTTGTCCTCCAGTGTGTCCATCAGAATAGCCTCCCATGCCATGGTGTCTGGGGCAGGGGAGGGAAGGATGAGGAAACCATCAGTGTGCATTAGACTCTAAGACTTGTGAATTTCTGCAGCAGAATTCAGGACTGGTTCTGGGGGAAACAGGGTCTGACTGTCTTGCTGGACCCAGGCCCTACATTGCCCCCTGCCCAATGTGGATGGGGAAAAGGGAGGGTGTTCTTACTTCTGCCCTCCCTGGGTGAAGGTTGAGCCCACCAGCCTAGGAGCCATACCCAAGTTGAGACAGGCCAGTGTGTTGGTGCACTTCCACTCCTTCTCATGTGTGGCCACTTTGACGTCATCCATAACAAGAGGAACCCAGCCACCAAACACATACATTCTGGAGGAAGGAGGACAGGACATGCAGGTGATGGGCTGCCAGCCTCTCCCAGGGCAAAGCCTTCAGCCTGCCTCCTAGCGCCGAGTTCTCAGCTCCTCCTCAACTCTGGGCCTGAGTCTTTTACTGGAATTTTAAAGCTCCTCACTGAATTCCTATGAACACACTTATTCACTTTGCTTCCTGACAATAGTGCCAATCCCCTCCATTTTTGAATTCCTTCTGAGTCCATTTGGCCAGAGGGCCCGGGGCTGGAGCAAAGGTCTTTAGGTAGCACCCTGCTGGTAGTTCTGTAGGCTTGTTCCCTAATTTGCCAACTCAAGACTGAGCGCAAGGCCTCTGATCTAGGCAGGGCATCCTGACAGCTCCCTACTGACCACTTTTCTCCCCAACTAACCCCCTCTCCAGAGAGGAATCAAGCTCCTTTTTGTCTGGGGTGGTGATTCTATTTGGGATAGGGAACCTTTCAGTGGGAAAACTCTTACCAATGCAGCTAGTCTGCAACTTAGGGTCTCAGTGAATTGGGCGAGGCACACAGAGATGAAGTGACCTGCCCAAGGCCACAAAGTCAGAATGTGTCAGAGGTGGGATTTGAACCCAGGTCTTCCTGACTCCAAGGCCAGTCCACTATACATGACACTGCATAGCTTCTCTACCTCTCTCCCTGTCTTTTTATAGGAACACAAAACATTAAAGCCAGAAGTGACCTGAGATAGTTAAGTTCAACCTCTTTATTTTATGGGCAACAGAACTGGGTCCAGAGACATTGGTACTTGTCCACGGTCTCACTGCCTGGTTAGAACTTGGGACTCTTGACTCCCACGTCATTACCCTAAGCTATTTGCTTCTCTTAGGCTCTGGCCTCACTATTGCCTTGATGACCCAGTAATGGGCTTGTTGGTTTTCATTTCTCAGTGCATATGACAACTCTTTGTTTGAGTTCACTTTAAGTATTTCAGTAAGTGGGGCATTCACTTTTTCTGAAAGCCTGGGCCCAAGCACGCCCCCTTCTGGAAAGACATGGGATCCCATGGCGATACAATCCTACAACTCCCCAAACACTGAACCAATAGCCTTGGGAAGCTGCTCACTGAATGAACTTGTCCTTGGCCTTCAGGGTCTGCTGGGACAGTGGGCTAACAAGGCATAAAAGGGAAGGAATTGACAGTGGGGAAGATGATTGACTCACTTGTTTCCTATGGTGGTGGCAGAGTGAAGACTTCGAGGGAGAGGAGCCACCCCACTGAGAGTAGGTTTATTCCAGGTCAGGGTCTCTGTACACACAAGAGAGAGTTCAATTTTCTACCAACTTCTAACAACATGTACTTAATCTACAGGGAGCCCTGCTGGCCCAGAGTGACACTCTCTGTGGGGAGGAGAACACTGAATGCAGAATCAATAGATATTACCTGGTCCAGTCTCCCATCCATTGCAGAACTCCTTCCATAGCACCCCTAACTGGTTGTCTCACTTCTACTTGAACAACTGGATTGATGGGAAACTTACTACCCACCCAAATTCTGCTGCTGGCCAGTTCTAGTTTTGAGAAAACTCTCAGTTTAAACTGAAATCTGCTTTAAAAAAAATTTTTTTTGGCAACCCAAAGCTATTCCCTCTCTTTTACATGCCAGCCCTTCAAAGAGAAGGACTGGCATTCCCTTGCCCCATTAAGTATTTTTTTCTCAAGGATACCGCCCTCACCCCCCCCCTTCCCCCCAGCCTAGTCTCCAAGCTCCTTCCTGGCTCAGCTGGCCTTCTCTAGGCACAGCTGCACGTTAAGTGACCACAGTTCTGATGGTGGGGTGGACAGCACGGGAAGGCCCCGATCTATGTACATTCTCTCCCGACCTCAAGCTGATCCCACATAAGCCAACAGGCCAGCATGAAGCCAGCCCTCTTCCTTCTGACACTGCTCTCTCCCAGAAGCGAGAAAGTTAGTCAGCAGCATCAGAGAAGCCTCTTTAGGCAGATGTGCAATGGGCAGGTAGAAAAGCTTGCTCTTTGACCTCAGGAAGTGCTAGAAATCTTTGTTCTAAGCATGACTGACTGGATAAGGGCCACCACACAAAAACACAAACAACCATTCAGAGAAGTTCTGCCCAAGACAGCAAAAGAGAATGAAGACATACTTTTGTTTGCCCTAAAGTCTTGCCTCTTACATTTCAGAGATGCTAGACACTAGCTATAAGCCAACTCTTCCTTCTAGATCCTTACCAATATCTAAGGTCCAGAGGTCCCCAAGCCTACAGCCACTCATTCCCCCATAGATAACCAGCTTGGATTTCTTGTTGTCCTTTTCTGTATAGACCACAGCCGTGTGGGACTCCCTGGGGGGTGGCAGGACCCCATAAGTGATGGGGATGTCCCAGGCTACCACGCCGGAGCCTGGTCGTAACTCCAGGATGTATAGGTCATTCAAGTACCTAAAAAAGAGAGCAGTTCTATCAAGTTGCAACATTCCCTGATACTTACACCTAGGTGGTAGGTTTTACAGGCCAGATATTTCTAGAACAGATCTGGCTGCACAGAGAATTATGAAAAGCCAGATGTCCAAGTTCACTCCTATTTCCCCTTCCACCTTCTCCCTGAGAAGGGTCCCACATCAATTTCCCGAAATGAGCTGAAGCCCCAGGTAGCTTTCTGCCCCTCTGACACACAGAGCTAGGCATTGTACAGAGTGAGACAAGAACATCTCCAGACAGGAAGGCCTCTTGGCCTAAGGCCCTGGAAAATACCACACTTGCAGGCAGCCAAGGCTAAGCATGAAGGCAAACTAGAGCTCTATGGGGGTGTGGGGAGGGGGTGCATCCCTGAAATTCTATTTCCCCAGGCTAGATTGTCAATTCACACAGGTCAGAGGTGAAAGGGACGTTCCAAGATCTGGCCCACCTCCTCACTTCATAGCTTCGAATCATGATTCAGCTGTTCCATGATTCTCAAGCTCTGAAAGGTGAGTGTCTAGGTATTAGAACAAAGACACTGTGCCAAGGCAGCTGGAGGAGAGATCCTTAAGAAATCCTAGCCTAGTCACTACATCTCAATTGAGGTCTTTCCTCACCAACTGAGGCTCCTGGCCTGATGTCTGGGACCATGGGGCCTTGGAGCCTTGACTCAAGAGGATTCTGTGGCCAAAGGGAAATAGCCTCACCTCGGAATGTTGTTCTTGGGATCCTCACTGTCGTTAGCCAAACCCCCAAACAGGTAGCATTTGTTGCCCACGAGAGAAAAGCTGTGCCCAAGCCGAGGGCATGGAGGAGGCCCATTTTTGGGGGCTTTTGCTTTAAGCCTTTTCCACTCCCACCTGCTTGCCTGTAACCAGAGGACAAAGGGTTATCAAGTCCTGCTGAAGAAATGGTCAGAGCCTGGAGGAGAAGCATGATAGAGAGGGTGTAGCCCCCGGGGAAAACCAACAGCCAACTGCTTGTCAGAGCAGGGAGACTCTGGGGCCCTGCACCCCGCCAAGGAGGCCCTCATTCGATTGAGAGGAAGCAGTGGCGAGCCGAGCTAGCCAAGGAACATTGGTTCATCATGTTTTTAGAGCCTCCCTACTTGTGCCACCTACTTGCTATGTTTGAGAAAGTTAGCTCCTACACGCCCCAGAGTCCTCCCAACCTTTGAGGTAGACGACTGGTCCCAGAGATTCCTAGGCCGGGCTGTTACCTGCAACTCGTAGAGGTCGTTGCTGTACTTCCCATATTCCACCATCCCACCAAACACCAGCAGGCGAGTCCCATCACACACAAAGCCATAGGCTGCACAGCCTGGAGGGATGTCCCCTCGAACCGCGGGGATGAACCATTGGTTGGTTGCTGGAAAGAAGCGAACAGTCAGAACTGCTCAGGAAAGACTTTGGGCTGGGGACAGAGGCTGAAGATCCTACCATTTCTTCTCTGTCCCTTATTTATCAAGGCATTAAAACCATTCCGCCACTAAGCCCTTGTTTGACCTCATAAACCACATAGGAAGATGTTGCTACACTACAGATTTCGGGGGTGGTGGAGAGTGGTGGTGGTAGTTCGGTGGTCAGCTTGGACTCCTCCCACTCAGAGTCTTGAAGTAGTGAACACCTCCCCCCCAACACACACACACCCCTCTCCTCCAATACCCAGCTAGTTCTGCCTTGATAATGACTTTGTTTCATGCCAAGTTCCTTGTAAGAAGAAAGCTACTGAGCAACATAACCTGATTTTGGGAATCCTCTTCCTTGAATCTCTCCTGTTCTCCACTGGATTACCACTGGCTATTTATCTTGCTATAATGTTCAATACTCTGCCCAATAGAACCCATCCCCCGGAGGGCCTCACCATCCACACAGGCTTGAAATTTCAGTGTCAACCTTAAAGTTGCTCTCCCATTCACCCCATATATTCAATCTGTTGCCAAATCTTGTCCTTTCTATCTAAAGACCTTTATTGAATGCATCTCTTTTCCACTCATCTACAACCAGAAGCCTAGCTCAGATCGTCCTCTCTTCTCACCTAGACTACTGCAGTAACTGTCTTGCCTCAAGTCTTTCAACACGCCAATCCAGCTTCTACTTGGCTATTAAGTGATTTTTCTCAAGTTAGCTTGGACTCTGCCATCCCCACTCAATGAGATCCAATAGTACCCTATCGCCACTGTGAAGGGAATAGGATTGGGTTGGGAACTGGGATTTTCATAATACTAGATATATGTGTGATGAATATACTAATAGATTAGATTTTTATGTAAGAATCCTAATCCCCTTCACACCACCAATAGAAACTCTGCTGCTCAGCCTTTAAAGCTCTTCCTTACCTTTTCAATCTCCCTTCGACACCCTCTCTATCTAGCTAGACTGGCCTCCTTGCAGTCCCTCAAACACAGCACTCCAGCTCCTGTGTCCATGCCTTTTCTCTGGCCGTCCCCCATGCCTGCAATGCTCTCCTTCCTCCCCTCCCCCTTTTGACTTTGGTAACCCCAAATCCTCCCACTACAAGAAGCCTTTCCCAGGCTCCAGAAGCTAGAAGTGATTACCTTCTTCAATATTTCTATGTTGTTCCCTGCTCCCACTAGAATGTGAGCTCCAAGAGGGCAGGGGCTATTTTGGTCTTTCTTTGTATCCTTAGTGCTTAGCACAGTGCTTGGCACATAGTAGGCATTTAAAAACACTTGCTGCCTAATTTGAGTACTCAGGGCCTAACTCCTTTGTACTTGGAAGCTAAAGAGTCTTCTCCCCTGTCATGAGGCAGAGATGCTCAGCTAATCAATGGTGTCCCTTTAATGGTGTCAGCACATCTGCTGAGCACAAGGGGAGGCAGACTGCTTCTTTTCCAGGGATTCAGTCAGGAATCTAAGCAAATGGAAGAAAAGGGGGAAATTAAGTGGAGAGCTTGTTTTTTTTGAGGCTGAGTAAAGGACTAATCAACTCCTCACAAGAGCAGAGTGACTGTTCAGTGGTGACAAAACACCACAAACCACTTCCCATCATGTGTGTGTGTGTGTGTATGTGTTTCATGACCGTTTGTATGCTCGTACACACATCTAAGGAACCAGCCCCATCCCCTCGTTATGAGGAATACCCAGTGGGATCTCCCCACACCACCACCAGAGCAGCCTAGCTTGCACCCTACTACCCAGAGCACCAATAAACCAGTGAGATCAGCAGGGACCATGGAGAAAGGCCTGGAGGAGCTTCATCATCCCACCTTGTCAGAGAGACCAACACCATGACAGGTCAGCCAAACATCTTTGAAAGCTTATATGGCTTCCAGTTGGGGGTGGGAGGGGAAAGGTACAAAGAGCCAGGGTGAACCACATTTAACTGCTTCACAAAAGAAATAAAGTGTTCCATCCTTAGCCCTTGAATTAATGTTCAAAGGTAGAGTAAACAGACAGTGAGATTGAAGCTGCTGCTTTGAGTCACATACAAACTGCTCTTTTCTGACTGTGGCTGTGAAAGCTGGGGTTGGTGGGATCAAGAAGCCCATGGTCATGACCTGATTCCAGCAGCCTCACTAGGAGTTACCACAAGGTCTCCACTTCACCACCTGTGCTGTCTCTACCCAAACAACTCCTTTTCTTAGGCAGTGCTTCACCCCACCCCCCCATCCCTCTAATAGAAATGCAAATTAAAACAACTCTGAGGTACCACCTCACACCTATCTGACTGGCTAATAGGACAAAAAAGGAAAATGATAAATGTTGGAGGGGATGTGGGAAAACTGGGACACTAAAGCACTGCTGGTGGAGTCATGAACTGATCCAACCATTCTGGAGAGCAATTTGGAACTATGCCCAAAGGGCTGTAAAAATGTGCATACCCCAGCAGTGCCACTGCTAGGGCTGTATCCCCAAAGAGATCATACAAATGGGAAGAAGACCCACATGTACAAAAATATTTATAGCAGCTTTTTTTGTGGTGGCAAAGAATTGGAAATTGAGAGGATGCCCATCAATTGGAGAATGGCTAAACAAGCTGTGGTATATGATTGTAATGGAATATCATTGTGCTACAAGAAATGACAAGCAGGATGGTTTCTGAAAAACTGTAAAGACTTACATGAAATGATGCAAAGTGAAGCAAGCAGAACCAGGAGAACATTGTACACAGCAATATTGAAAGATGAAGAATTGTGAATGACATAGCTATTCTCAGCAATACAATGATCTAAGAAAATTCCAAAGGACTCATGATGAAGCATGCTATCCTCCTCCAGAGAAAGAACTGATATTGTTTGGATACAGACTGAAGCAAACTATTTTTCACTTTCATTTTTTTTTTCAAGCTTTCTTGTACAAAATGACTAATATGGAGATGTTTTACATGATTGCACATGTATAACCTATATCTGATAGCTTACCATGGGAGGGTGGAGGAAGAGATTTTGGAGAAGTATTCTCCCTCCTTTTTCCTAAAGAAGTTTCTGACAAGATTCAGGAAATAGAAGCACAAGAAGAATATCTGACTGAAGTAAGAAAGGTCCAGTGTAAAGTCTCTGTGCAAGGGCTGTCTCAGGAAGCACACACAAACATCTCAACTTTATTTTAAAAATAGGCAGTCTTCAGGACATCACTTAGATTTTCAAAGTTGCAGCCATCTTGAACTATTGCAAATTCACCGGGAATGGGGGAAGCAGCTGGGTGAGCATAACTCCTCCAAACCAAATAGCTTCAGTTGGACTTGTTTACATACCCCTTATTGCATGCTGGGTAACAGCCCCCCCTTACATTAATTAGTCTTTCTACCAGCTTACATCTATATTAACATTTTTCTCATCTTCTTGGCCCAACACACCTCCTCTCCCTATATTTCCCAGGTCTGCAGGAGTGGAGAACCTGCAGCCTCAAGGCCACACATGTGGCTCTCTAGGTCCTCAAGTTTGGCCCTCTGACTGAATTCAAACTTCACAGAACAAATCCACCCCTGTCCCAGACAGCCACAAATGCTAAAGCTACCAGGCAAATTCCGACAATCTTCTAGGTAGGTGAGCCAAACAATAAAAGCAGGTATAAAACAATCTGTAAATAACAAGTCAAAGCAATTTCACCCACCCTTGGCTGAAAGAGAATAAATAGGCCCACCCTATGAGGTCCAAAACACTGACTTTCTGGTGCTGATCAGAATGAAAGCAGGAAGCTATCAATCATCTAGGTCTCAGAGCTACAAGGAACCTCGGGACCCTATACATTTGATAGCTGGGGAAAGGGGGGGGGAAGGGGACAGATGTCTTCCCCAGGTCAGACTGGCCAGAATGGCATATACTACCGTCCCCATATCAAACAAGGTGTCATCCACTACTGACCTATCACCAGGAGGACACGTGTTTCAACTTATTTTTTAATAATAGCGTCCAAGCTTTCAAGTGATTCCACACAACTTTGGAATGATCAGCTAGGGATGTAATTTGTGACTAGGAAATAGCAAAACTAACTGGGCCAGACTGAGATGTGGCAGCATCATGCTCCTTTCATTTACCTCCAATTCAACATAGATTTTTTTTTTTTAAAAGTGTCAACCAATGCACCGAGCTAGCCAGTCCTCAAGTGTACCTATTAGGTTGAAAATAAATACCCCATAGGTACCACACATTGAAGCACTGAATGATAGATTTAGGCTTGGCAGGGATCTTGAAAAATGCTACAGTTTAATCTAACAGGTCATTCATCAATTTTCTGGCAGAGTATCATCCAGCTTCTGCTCTGATACCTGCAGAAACAGAGAGCTCACTCCTTATCACTGCTGCCTACCAGTCCCGGTTGGAGAAGCAGTTTGCTCTGTCATCTGCAGGAAGCCTTTTCAAATATGCAAAATCAATGACCATCTGGAGAAGGAGAAGCAGCAGCAGCGCATGCTGAAAGAGTACTAGGCACTGAATAGGAGAGCCCTGGGTTCAAATCCTACCTCTTAACACCTCCTGTCAACTCCTTTGGCCTCCTTATACCTGGTTTCCACACATTTCAAATAGAGATTGTATCTCTATTGTACCTAGATACTTATTGTATCTATCACCTCATGGGTGAAACACTCCAGTGATAAGCATGAACTCCTATTATCATCTTAATTCTCCAATTTCCAATTCTTTAGATCTGACTTTATTTCTGTGAAAAGTATTTTGTGATTGTGTTTATCTAGTTCCTGAGTTTGTCTTGGCAGGTAACTCCCAAGTATTTTATATTGTTTACAGTTATTTTAAATGGAATTTCTTTCTATCTCTTGCTGCTGGGTTTTGTTAGCAACAGAAATGCTGATGATTTATGTGGGTTTACTCTTATTTAATTTTCCAATTTCCTCAGAACTAGCCCTGCATGAAGTTAGTTAGTCCTTATGTGAAAGAGTAAATACCTTCTCTTCCCTGGCAGTTTCCACCTTTTTCAAATGATCAGAGGGTCTAACATTCTATGACAATATATGGAAAAGATAATCAAATGCAAAAGCTAATACATTCAAGTGCTAGGGTACCCAAAGATTGTGTGTGTTAATAATGCACTTACAGGCCCTACATGCCTAGCAATGCTCATTTTTTGTCTCACTTTGGAACTTCCAGAGGGGCAAGGCCTGTATCTAACCTAAAAAGCCCCCAAGACCCTAGACAAGTGTCCCATTTTTAGATGTTGATGAAAATGCACACTTTCCAGGAGGCCCAGAAAGGGGTGAGCATTGGTTTTGGAACCATCTTAATTAGGTTCCCATCTGACTTTCTAGAAGAGAGCTTGGATGTTAGGGAGGCTGCTCCAGACTTCATTTGAATAGGATTTCCAGAACTGTTCACTGTTCAGAAGTCATATCTGAAACAGGCCTGGTACTTGAGAAGTTGATTTTCTTTCTATCTCATTTTGCTCCACTATTTCCTCTAACTTCAACTGGGTTTGTACTGCACCCTGTCCCCTGAAACAAAGGTCCCTTTCTCCAGGGAGTGTGCAGAGATGCTGCGGAAGAGGAACCAAAAACTTAAGCAATCTCCACTTGAAAAGCTGACATTAGGGCAGCTAGATGGCGCAGTGGATAGAGCTCTGGCCCTGGATTCAGGAAGATCCAAGTTCCAATCTGGCCTCAGACACTTGACACTTCCTACCTGTGTGACCGTGGGCAAGTCACTTTACCCCATTGCCTCAAAGAGAGAGAGAGAGAGAAAGTTGACACTGGCAGGGGAGAATGCCTAAGTAAAACCAAAGAACTGCCCTATAATATGGGGCAAGAACCTGAATAGTATCAATGATAGCTAGGGGTGTGTGTATGGTCAGGTGGGGATGAGAGATAGAAATTGAGAGAGGAGAGTAAGAGAGGGAAGAAGGGGGGACAGAGAGAGCCAGAGGGAACATGAACTTCAAAACATTATCTCATTTGACTCTACAGCTGCTCAGGGAGGTTAAGTGTCACAGGTGTTATTCACTTTACAGATGAGGAAAGTAAGGTTCCCAGAGGTTGGAGGGCTTGCCCAGGATCACAGGTCAGAAGCAAGATATGAAACGAGGTCTTCCTAAGTCTGGCACTCTAACTATGCTGCCTATTTAGCAGTCTTGGTAGCCTAGCTCAAAAACCTCTTCCTCTTAGCTCCCCCTCGAACCAAAGCCAGCACTTGTGGCAATGATGCCAGGCACACAGAGTAACAGGGCATTTGAGTGTCTGCCAGTCAATTGTACATTGGCAGCAAAGGCAGCTGGGCATCAGAGCATCATCAGGTAGTTCAAAAAAGGAGAGGGTTTGTCCTCAGAGCACCCCTAAAACCCAGACACAAAGATATTCCCAAACCCATTTCTTGCCAGGCCTGACCACCCATTTGTGCCATGGCACATTACAGGCTTTGTTGTTAACAAGATAGGCTCAAGGAACATGGTTAAAAAGTTTTATTTCTAAGTTGGTTTAAAAAAAAAAAAGTGGGATCAATTCCTCTCTGTGTGCATTTTAACCTAGTTCCACACCAATTAACATGAAGCACATTTTCCAAAAAGGGACAGTGGAGCCAGCCTTCCCTTTCTTTGCTCTTCTTAGTCCTTAAGCATTGTTCATCCTATACCCCATAAAACTCCACCCACTGTCTTCTGCAAAGCTTACAGCTTGTCTTAATACACAGAGGTTTTGCACATTCTGACCCCCAACTTTTGGCTCGAAGCTATCCTACGTGTTAAGCAGTCCTTTCACGTAGGTGAATTCCAATTAAATCAGTCCAAGTGGCAGGAAGGACATACCCAGCTTTGAAGAAAAGCTCTCAGCTTTTGGGCCAGAGATGTCAATCCTGCCTTGTTTAAGAATAAACTAGGGGGCTGGAAGGATACACTCGGGCCCTAATCTGGACACATCAGAGGTAGGAAAATATAACCACGAATTGCTCCCCCACCCCAATGCAGAGGTACAAGACGCCTGATGGCAAAATTAAGTTTTCCCACAGTATGGAATACCATTATTTAAACCTCAAAGGGGTTCCAAAGATAGGGCTGTAGGAAATAACTAGTAAGCCAAGTGGAGGCTCCCTGTTATGGACTTTTGCTTGCACAGTAATGGGAGGCCCATTTTCTGGACAGCTAGTGCCACTGCGACTTTAATTATTGAGCCAAAATGTACACCCTCACAACATTTACCCACCAACCTGAGTTCAGCCTTTTGGAGCAACAGATCTCCGGTTAGCAAATGGCTATCCCCAGCAGTCCAAGCAACTGCAGGAAAGTGGTGCTGAGCAAGGAAAGCTACCCCGAAAAAGTGGCCAGGAGCTGAGGCTCCCGCCTTTCGCGGCCCTTCCAGGGCTGAGCCCCACAGCAGAACTGCACCTGCCCAACGTCACTGCTCTCCCGCCCCCCCAGGCCCAGGGCATGGAAAGCGTGTGTGTCCCTGTGGGGGGGGGGGAGGCGGCGGCGGCTGTCACTGTTACACGAGTAAGCCAGACAAGACAGATAAAAAGGGGGCGGCGGCGGTAGTGGCGGTAGTAGCAGTAGCAGCAGTAGCAGCAGCGGCAGCAGCAGCAGCAAGAGTTCAGAGGCGGGAAAAAAAAAGCAGCGGCTTTCGCGCCCGCGCTCACCCCCGGCTCCCGGGACACATCAGCCCCACCAGTCCCGCTGTCGCCCCAGCTCCGGCTCCCGCCTCCTCCCCGCAGCCCAGGCGCACTCTCGCCTACAGGGGAAGGACAGGGTTAAGGCGGAGGGGGCGGGAGCGGGAAGGAAGCCGGGCGCTCGGCAGCGGCGGCAACAGCAGCAGCCGGGCAGCCCGGCCCCGCCACGCTACCCCGCGTCTCCCCCAGCCCCAGGGCGCACTCACCCGTGTTATACACGTGCAACTCGTCCACGATCCCCTCGTTGCCGCCACCAAACACCACGATGAGCTCCTTGATGGCCACGGCGCGGTGGCCGTGGCGGGGTCGCGGGACCGGTCCCGACCAACCCACCACGCGCTTCCAGCGCGGCTGCAGGAGCTGAGCCACTGAGCTGCCGGCGGCTGCAGAGGAGGAGGAGGCGGAGGCGGAGGCGACAGAGGCGGAGGCCGCCGCGGGCTGCAGGCCCGAAGCCATGGCCCGGGACAGGGGCAGGCACACCGGAGAGAAAGGGTAGGGGTGCTCGAGTCGGGTGGAGGCGGTGGAAAAGTTAGCAGTCTCAGTCCGGCAGGCGCCGCGGAGCTCGGGGCCCCGAGAAGGAACGCTGGCTGGCCAGCGAAGCCACTCACACGGCAACGGCCGTCTCTATGGAGGCCGCCATCTTACTCACCCCCCGTACTCAAGCCCGACTCCCCGTTCTCCCAGCAATCGCGACGCCCTCAGCAATAGTGGCGGCAGCAATAGCAGCAGCGACGGCGGCAGCAACAGCCCCGGCCCCCGGAGAGCGCGTCCGCCTCGGCTCCGAGGCCCCAGTGGCCCGGCCGGCGACTCCGCCTCACAGGCCAGCCCTGGGAGCCGCCATCTTGTGCAGCCGCGCTCTCGCCTCCCTTCCTCGGGCTGAGCCCTCCTCCGCCGGAAATGGCCGAGCCCCGGCAGCCCGCCTCCCCCTGAGCTGCACTGGCTGCTCGGCTCCCCGGGCGGGCGCTGCAGCCGACAGGACGCGCCGAGCCCTGCTCCCGCGGGCGCCTCTGACGCTCAGAGCGCGCTGCTGGGAGCCGCCATCTTGGGACGGTTCCCCTGGCCGCCGGCCCCGCGCCCGCTTCGGGCTCCCTGACGCAATCGCCTACGCTACAACCCTGACCTAAGCCTGAGGGCGACCACTGGGGCAGCCACGAGCTCTCCGGACCTTCTGGCCCGTGTGCGCGCGGAGCCTGAGGCGGCCACTTGGCACCCCCAGCCTAGCCCAGCCCAGCCCTGCAGCTCAGGCCGCCGCCACTGCCCTGGGAGCCGCCATCTTGGGACCGGCTCCTCCTTTCCCCCTGCTCTCCTCCCGGCTCAGTTTCCGCAGCAGCAAAGCAAAAGAAAGACAACGGCAATGCCGCTTCCTCCTTCGCGAGGATCCCCTGCTCCCCTCTCTGCGCCCTGCAGAGCGCTGAAGTTAAGCCCGAAGGTAGCAGCTGTACGGCACAGAAAGCGGTAGACTCAGGGCGCTCATGCCTCCTCCCTGGGAGCCGCCATCTTGAGTGGAGAAGCAACAACTAAACATGGCGACGGCGGCTGGTCGGGAGGGCGGGGCTTGAGGAACGTCACTCCCCCAGCCCTCGTTCCTCCCTCCCCTCTAGGGCCCTTAAAGGGACCGGCAACCCTAAATCTTTAGGTAATTCCTCAGCGGACTTTTCGAAGCTAGCAATGTTTTATCCGCTCCTCCCCTTCAGGGCCCTTATGGATCCATGTCATCCCTCCTCCCTGGGAGTCGCCATTTTGGCCCCGCCCCTCTCCCCCATAGCGACAGTAAGTAGTTTCCTCCATCAACACTAGAAAGATGGCGATGGGCCGGGGCGGGGGAGTGGCGCTGTGTGTGTGTGTGTGTGTGTGTCTGTGTGTGTGTCTGTGTGTGTGCGTGCGCGCGCGCGGCTCCGGAGTACCCGGATGAACACTAGTAGAAAAGTTTAGCGAAAAATCTCGACGCGGCCAGTCGGCTTATGAAATGTGTTAAAAGACACTGGGCGTTGAGCAGGCGACTTAGAAACAAGGGGGTCAGGGTTAGTTAAGTGCCACACGCAATGCAGATTTGGAGTCGTGCCTTGTAGCTGGGAGCTGCCATATTTTTTTTTTCCGTTTCTCAAAACAAACATGGCAGAGATGGAACTACCCGGATGAGGGTGGTCAAGTTTGTGGGAAGGAAAGCGGGTGTGATATGGGTTCATTTGAAAACAAACATGGCTGCGCTGGTGCAAGTGCCAGGATGTGGCATCCCTAGCTGCCGTTGCCAAGGCTGCTCAGGATGGAGCCGAGCATGCGATTGAGACATACGTGTCACCACCTTCCCACATAGAGGGACTTCATTACTTTATACCCAAATTCTGAGGCGGGGGCGGGTGGAGCCGAAGAAATGGGCTGCAATCTGATATGGACGTAACCTCGGTTGCCTGGGAGCCGCCATTTTAGCTCTTCAAAACAAAGATGGCGGGTAGCTGCCCATGTGGAGCACCTCAGCGCCACTGCGGCTGAAGATGGCCGAAGCGGATGCCACGCCGCCCGTCCTTGCGCCTGATTTCGGCGACAGAGCTCGTCCCCCTAAGCAGAGACCTGGCGGAGGCCGGAAGGGCGGCCGGCTTATTGGCTACTTCTCACGCCTCTTAACAGAGAGCCGCCATTTTGGCCACTCCCTAGGGCCGGCCTTCCCCCCTGCCCCCGCCTTCCTTCGCTGCCAACAAAGATTGGGGCTGCCGAAGGGTGCGCGACCGTTACTCCTCCCTTCCCGCCACGCCTTACGAACCCTGGATTTCCCCTTTTAGGGAAGAAAATGGTGGTCTTGGAGCCCTGTCCATTCTCTTCTTTCCCGCCCCCTTCAGCCCACTGGCCATTTTACTGGGAGCCCCAATAGTGAACGTCGAGGCTGCCTCATTCTGACGGGCTCCGGGCCATTTATTTCTATACCAGGGCACTAAAAAGAAGGAGTAGAGTCTCGTGGAGAAGGCTGCAGCTGAATTCCTGCGCGCCAACTAAATGGGGGGGGCGCGGATGCAGTAAGCGGCTAGCCGCCATCTTCTCTAACTCTCTTCCCTTCACCGGAACAAAAATGGCGGCGCGGGCCCCGGATGTTGGCGGATGGGGAGGGGCACATAGGGAGTAGGATGCAGTCCAGGTCTCGGACTATGTCTAGTTCACGTCCGTTGGGCTGCTCCCTCTCCTTCATAAGCTGTGGGGGCGGGGGGAGCATTCTCAGGAATTTCTCCTCACAAGCACTCAGCAAATCTCCGTTCTCCTTCAGCCTCAGGCGCCATTTTCTCTTCTCCTAGCAACAACCCTTCCCCCTGCCAACTTTACCTAGCAACAATGGTTCTCCCCCCCACCCGGGTTCTGCGCGTGCGTGGCCCCAAAATGTAACAATTTTCGAATTCGAACTTCAAACTGGAGTTGCTTTCCAGGAGTTAGGTGGTCAGGTCGGGCGCCGAAGAATTGTTCGGCTGCCCTTCCTGAGACCGCTCCTCTTTGAGAGGTGTGTAAAAGTTAAACGCAAGAGGTTGGCCCGTGGGGGCTATGTTGGCTGCCACCACCTCCTCCTCCCCCCTCTTTGGACTGAGGTGGGTTCCGCCTATCGCGGGCCCAAAGAGCCGGAGCCCCACTGAGGTAAGCTTGGGCCGCCTCAGCCTCCGGGCCCTCGAGGGCGCCCCTTCCAGGCTGCAGCGGACAGCACCCTCCTCCCGGCCTAACCCCTGCCCCCTCGCTAAGGGTAACCTCCTGAAAAATCGTGCCCCCACCCGTTAGCTACAGCCGGTCGACTGACTGACGTAATCTCCCCCCCTCCCCCGCGTTAACTGAAGCCCACTCTCGGACCTGGGAAAGCCCCGCCCCACTGACTGAGGTAGCCACCTCCTTCGATTAACTGGGGTTTTGGGGTAGCTCGCCCGCTCACTGACGTAAGACCCCTTCAGTTAAGTGGAGTGCGCGCACCGCCCCCCTCTCCCCGCCGCTGGGCTTAGCCTCACCCCGTCCCGTTTACTTGAGGCCCCCCCCAATCGCCCGAGGTCACCCCCCCCCGCCCCGGGGTGCCGTCCATCCGGACTTGGGGCGGCTCAGTCTCCAGGAGAAAAGTGATTGCAAACCGGCCTGTGGGGACCAATGGGGGCTCCGCTGCCGCCGGGAGGTCCCGATGGGGCAAAGGTTTGGGGAAAGCCTTGACTGCCAGCCAGTAGGGAGGCGAGGTTCTTTGAGCCCCAAAGTAAAACAGTCACTAAATGTTGACATAGAAATGACCATTTTGGTTGCTGGGCGAAGAATGGATCAAAGATTAAAGGCTGAGAAAGTCGTTGGGAGACTCCAGTGGTCCATGAGAGAAGTGGAGGAGTCTGAGCTAGTGAGGCGGGTTAGAAGCAGCCTCAATTTGAATAAGCTTTTGAAGACAGGATGCACTAGTGGAAAGAGCACTGACCTAGGAGGCAGGAGGCTGCTTCCACAGATGCTGCATGCCTCGAAAATAAGCAATTATTTGATTTCTGATTGGTGCTTGTGGAAAATGAGGGAGTTGAACTAGATTACTCGTGATAACTTTGATTCAAGCTCTAAATCCATCATCCAAGATTCCAGGCACTATGCCCTCTGCCCCCCACACCTGCCATAACCAACAGTTGCCAAGTCAGAACTTTTCTCTCACTTTTCTCTTTGTACCTAGGGGTCCTAGGATGCCCCATTTGATTACTGCAGCAGCAAAGGAATAGGAAAAACACTGCATACCTGAGTTCAGTTCTCAGCTGTATCTCGGAGTTTCATTACCAGCAGGCAAGCTTGGATTTGGGGAATGAACAGTTGGGGGCTTCAGGGACATCCCAGTATTATCCTTACCGTTCCTCCCACCCCTTTCATCCCTAGAACTTCAGGTTTAACCTCACTTGTCCCAGGAGTCTGGTTTGGTCCTCAGCCTCTAAGGCCATCCTCACCTTGTATGATGTCTATGGGTGTTCTAGGGACTGTACCTTTAGTAAGGACTAGATCTTTAGGTTGAGGCCCTTTCATCTGCTAAAATGAGAGGATGACTTGAGACTAAGTGCTTCTGGGAAGTTAGAAAACAGAAGAGTTGGTAATCCAGAAATAATGACATATATTTGGGCATGGAAAACTACAGGAAGGGAAGTGTGAAGGTGGGGTGAAATCCAAGAACCTGAAATAAAGGGGCATTCCAGCAGTAGAAGTGATATGTCGTAACTGTGGACTCCAGGATAATTTCCCTGAAGAAAATTGGAGGGAACTTCTTGCAGATGGCTGGATGCCCAGCTGAACCAGATCACCAAAGGAAGGCTCATTCAAACTCTAGTGAAGAATTTAAAGTGTCTAGCAGGGGATAGGATGAGTAAAGTCAGCGCAGAAATGGAAAACATCATCCCAAAGGGCATTTGTACTGCATATGTTGATTAAGAAAGTCTAATTGCAAAGATTGCTTCAACTGGTTCTACCTCAGATTCCCCGTTTAAAAAAATTCAACTAATAATACAGTAGAAATTTGATTTACTGGAATCTTTAATGGGAATTTTTTCTTTTAGGGGAAAGAGGCAACTGACAAGAAAACCATCTTTCTTCAGGGATTTAAGAGACTAACTTATAGGGTCAGTACATGCCCAGCCCAATTTTCTTCATCCTCTATAGCTACAGTCTTCTATGGTAATCATTGATGATAATGATGACTGAAACCCTACAAAACCTTGAATCTTAAAAACAAAATGTTCAAGATACATTATTACTAAAACACAAAGGTAGATACTAATTTGTAAACACTTTCAACTTTAGCCATAGATTTTCTTGTATATTTAACTCCATTTTCTTCTTCTAGTTCTGGAAGACTGAATTGCCTAGAGCAGTGAAAGGTTAAATGACTTGTCCAGGGTCTTAGATATGGGACTGGGATAGATCCCCCTGCCTCCAAGACCAGCTTTCTATCCACTAGTCCTTGGCTGCTTCTCATAATAATAATAATACATAATAATGATAAAAGCTAGCATATATTCAGCACTTTCAGGTTGGCAAAGTGCTTTAATGTATATTACCTCATTTGATCCTCACAACAAACCTGAGGTAGGTAACTATTATTCCCATTTTAAAGGAAACTGAGGCTAAGGTCAATTAAGTGACTTTCCTAAGGACACCCAACCAGTATGTGTCAGAGGCAGGACTGGAACACAAGTCTTCCTGGCTCCAAGGCCACCTCTCTATCCACTAAGCCATGACTGCCTCTCATAGAATAATAATAATAAATAATCGAAATTTATATAGCACTTGAACTTTTATGAAATATTGTCTATTCATTTATCTCATTTGATCTTTACAGCCCCACAAGGTAGATACTCCATTTTTATAGATGAGGAAACTGAGGCTCCTAGAACTTAAGTGACTTGGCTGTTATCCCCCTAGCTAGTGTCACAATTTGGTTTTTCCAGAATCCCAATCCAGTGCTCTTTCTACTCTACCGTGCTGCCTCTTATTACTGTTATGTAGAGCAATAACTCATTTATTCAGTTCACCATGACAGCTTTTTGTTGAATACCTACCCAAAGAAAGCTCTTTGGTGAGGTGTTTCAGAGGATATAAAAATGAGTAAGACACAAATCCTTTCATTCAGGGAGTTTATCCGGGGAGGGGCAAATACACAAATAATTATAGTTCAAAGCAAGATATGGCAAGTACCAGAAGAAGCTCAAGCAACTCAATGAGGATTCAGAAGGAAAAGATATCGTAGAACTACTTAACCCTTGACAATCCTAGGTAGTCCCCTGAGTAATAAATAAGTTTCCCAGACAACTAAAGCCAATTCCTTTTTTTTGTTGTTCTTTGTTTAACTTTTTATTAATATCTTTTATTTTTACATCACTTCTATTTCCCAGTATATCCCTTCCAGAGAATCATTCCTTATAAGAAAGAATAAAAAGGAAGGGGATAAAAGTTTAGCAAAACTAACCAACACATTGAACAGCTCATTCTATGGCAAGCCGTATTCCATACCCTTAGTCTTCCACCTTTGCGAAAAAGGGGGCGAGTTGCCTCTTCATTTCTCTTTTGAGGAGAATATGGACTTACTCCTTTGAAGCTTACTAAATTTTTTTTTTATTTAAGCTATTTTGAACAGAAATATTTCTAGAATATGACATACTTCCCTAGCTCCTTAAAATACAGTCAATCCCTGGCTTACAGAAAGTTTTGTTTTGAAAATTTGTGAGAAATATGGGGCAACTAGGTGGCACAGTGGATAGAGCACCGGCGCTGGATTCAGGAGGACCTGAGTTCAAATTCGGCCTCAGACACATAATACTTACTAGCTGTGTGACCCTGGGCAAGTCACTTAACCCCATTGCCTAGCCAAAAGAAAAAGAAAGTTTGTAAGTAAGTTGTTTAGAACTTGGAAGACATTTCAGTGAAATAATATAAGATTCCCACAGCAGTCTCTTTAATAATATACTTGAAAAATATTATTGTACTGATAGTAACTGGACCTTAACTACAATGAGTAAGAATGTTTCTGTGGCAAAATATTTTCAGAATCCTAGCCTGGGGTTTGAGGAGGATATTTCAGAAGCCCCCTCCCCTGAGTTAATGTAGGTCTGGCTTCAGGCCCACAGTCCCCTGCGTAGTGGGGAGTCCTCCCGGTTGAAGA
>NW_020954802.1:751862-805994 GCF_900497805.2 Vombatus ursinus
GTGTGTGTGTGTGTGTGTGTGTGTGTGTGTGTGTGTGTGTGTGTGTGTGTGACAGAAAGCAGTGACAAGCAGGATCTCCAGGGGACTGAGGGGGGAGGTAAATAGCTTTGGGGCCATAAGGCCTCTTGTTAGTGGGAACTCTATAGGGCCCCTTGTTCTTGGGAGCCAATTCCCTTTATTTTCTTCCTCTCCTTCCCCACCAGTTACTCTTGGGCTGTACCATAACCCCGTGTTTTCCAATCAGGTTTCTGTCCTATAGTGGCTCAGTCATTACAGGACATCCTCACAAATGACCCTTTTAAGATTTTGTAAGGTATTTTACTGCTGTTGTTGTTCAGTGGCTTCAGTCATGTCTGACTCTTCATGACCCATTTGAGGTTTTCTTGGTAAAGATACTGGACTGGTTTGCCATTTCCTTCTCTGACTCATTTTATAGATGAGGAAACCAAGGCAAACAAGATGAAGTGACTTGCCCAGGGTCACTCAGCTAGTGTCTGAGGCCAGATTTGAACTCAGGTCTTCCTGACTCCAGATCAGGTGCTATATCCACTGTGGCACCTAGATGCCCATTTTACTGCTAGCAGCACTCATGGAAGGGGGCTAAACTAAGGACCATAGTTCTGAACCATCATGTCATAGGCTGTTAGAGCTGAGAGGGACTCCAACCATTTCATTTTAAAGATGAGGAAAGTATACCAAAAAATTATTTTACAGAGCTAGAAAAAAACAACAAAATTCATTTGGAAGAACACAAGGTCAAGAATATCAAAGGAATTAATGGAAAAAAATGTAAAGGAAGGAGGTGTAGCAGTACCAGATCTTAAACTATATTATAAGGCAGTAATTATCAAAAGTATCTGGTACTGGCTAAGAAAGGGAAAGGTAGATCAGTGGATCAGAGTAGCCATACAATCTCCAGCAGCAAACGAATGTAGTTACTCAGTGTTTCACAAGTGTAAAGACTTAAGTTTTTGGGATAAGAATTCATTATTTGGTAAAAATTTTGGAGAAGGCTGGAAAGCAGTCTGGCAGAAATTGGGCATAGACCAGTATCTTCCACCATTTACCACGATAAGGTCAAAATGAATACATGACCTAGATGTAAAGGGAGATATTACAAGAAAATTTGAAGAACATCGAACATAAGACTTATTAGACTTATGGATAGGTAAAAAATTAATGAACAAACAAGAGATAGTGTTGTGAGATGTAAAATGTAAAAAGTTTTTGTGCATATAAAACAAATGTTGCCACGATCAGAGGGAAAGCAGAAAACTGGGGAAAAAATTTTATAGACAGTTTCTCAGATAAAGGTCTCATATCTCAAATATGTAAAGAACTTTGTTACATCTATGAAAGTAGGAGTCGTTCCCCAGTTGATAAATGGTCAAAGGATATGAACAGGCAATTTTCCGATGAAGAAATCAAAATAATTTATGAAAAAATGCTCTAAGTCATTGATTAGAGAAATGCAAATTAAAACAACCATTTTGCACCTATCACATTGGCTAAGATGATAGAAGGGGAAAGCAACAAATATTAGAGAGCGTGTGGAAAAATTGGGGCACTAATTCACTGTTGGTGGATCTGTGAGCTGATCCAACCATTTTTGGAGAGATATTTGGAATTATGCCCAAAGAGTTATTAAACTGCCTATACCTTTTGACCCAGCAATACCATTATTAGGTGTGTTTCCCAAGATGATTAGGGAAAATGGAAAATAATCTAAAATATTTATAGCAGCTTTCTTTGTGGTGACAAAGAACTGGAAGTTTTGGGGATACCTGTCAATTGGGTAATGGCTGAACCAAGTTGTGGTATATGTTCATGATGGAATACTGTCGTGCTGTAGGAAATGATGAGCTCACTGATTTTAGAAAAGCATGGAGAGACCTCTATGAAATAATGAAGAGTGAAATGAGCAGAACAAGAGAACACTGTATACGGCAACAGCAATATTGTTTTAAGAACAGCTTTGAGCAACCAAGTCAGTTCTTACTATTAGAAGTACCCCAATTAACTGCAAAGATCCTATGAAGGAAGATGCTGTTTGAATCCAGAAAAAGAACTGACACACACACATATGTATATGTATATATCTATGTCATTTACACATGTATATGTATATATGTGTATGCATGCACATATATGTATATAATGTGTGTATTATACATACAGATTTGTATGTGTGGTAAGATGGTAGCCATCTTAAAGTTTGGGGTGGCAGGGGAAGGGGGAAAAAGTCACATGATAACTTTGTTGTATATTTGAAAGGAATAGCAAGTTGTACGTAATGGATCTGCAGTTTCAGGTGTAATCCTCTGTTTTTCTATCCTCCTTTGTTATTAAAATGCTTGTTTTATTAAGTTCAGAATAAAATAAAATTTAAAAATAAAAAAATTGATTATTAAAGAAAAAGAAGATGATGAAACTGAGACCCAGAAAGGCCAAGTGACTTGCCTGGAATCCCACAGCTACTTGGTGACAGAACCATGATAAGAACCCAAATCTCCTGACTTCTAAGGCTGGGACCTTTTCTGCTGCTGTTGTTAGATATCACTATATAACAGCAAAGACTACAGGGCCTTCAGGGTGTTAGGGCTCCAGGCTTATTTTGGGAAATTTTCAGTTTCTTCCCTCCTTGTCAGCTGCAAGTATACCCAGCTTTCACTCCATCCAATTGGCAGCTTATTAACCTAATTCCAAGGGACTTTCCTTGAGTATAGTGCATTAGGTTTCATATTTGGACTTTGTGAGATTGTTTTGGATGAACAGAGGCCATTTGTACAATATTCTATACACTTGTAGTTGCTGGATAAACAGTCTCTGAATAAGTATTTTGTTTGTAAGAAATGACATCTTCAACTATGAAGCTTCAGCATAGTGCTTTCTCTTAGCCCTGGGATCAGAACTTGAGCCTTTTTATGTTGTAGTCCTGTCAGTCTTCTAGAGATGATTCCAACAAATATTTTCATTTCCAACAACAAATTACCTGTCCTTTTCCTGGCCCAAGCCACTTCCATATTAAGGAATTTCTAATGTCACCTTTTAGGAATTTTGTCCGGGAAAGATAGGCTTGTGTTTCCTGTTCTGTTCTCCAGTGACAATACCAAAACTATTTATAGCCTGAAAAGGGGAAAAAAAAACCATAACAATTTGTCATGAAGAAAACTCGAGCATTTCTTGCTTTGGTTTTGTGCTTAATATACTTGAGAAGCCAGGATAAAGGCAAAGCCGTCTAAAGGCTTCCCAGGCTCATGGCTACTGGTCCTCTTGATAATATGTCAGCGTTTGCTTTGTAGAATGTTAGGAGGCCAATGCACACACAGACCTTTTCGTCCGTTAGGCAGACAGTAACTTAATATTTATTTTATTCTGTTTTATATACTTTGGCTGCATGTACACTGAAGTCTCAGCTTCTCTCACATGGTCTGGTTGCTGCTTTTACGTACAGGAAACTGCTTAAGCAACCAGCTCTCCTGATAGTCATCATGTGTTTGTTGTAGCCTCCAAAGGAGTAATCTAAATTTCAGAAATACATCAGAGGATTTGACACTGGGCAGTGACTGCTAGGTGGGGTTCACTTGCTTAGGGCGATAGCCACCCCCCAAAGAATATCTCTTTTCATCATGCCCCCAGTGCCTGAATTTTTTTCACTCGGTTTTTTTGCCTGAAATTCTACTGACCAGATATTCAGTTGGGTTAAAAAACATCCTTCAAAAAAAACTCTGAAGACTCTGGTAAGGTTAATGAGATGATGTATTCACATTGAGGCAATGGAAATGTTGATGGAGTATAGGGAAGGAAGATCAGTGATCTTTTGTGTGTGTGTGTGTGTGTGTGTGTGTGTGTGTGTGTGGCAGTTGGGGTTAAGTGACTTCCCCAAGGTCACACAGCTAGTATGTGTCAAGTGTTTGGTCTGAGGCCGGATTTGAACTCAGGTTCTCCTGACTTCAGGGCCGGTGCTCTATCCACTGCACCAGAAGGTCAGTGATCTTGAAGTTTAGAGTCATTTGTAAAGGGAAGTTGGTCTGAGTGGGATGCTTTAACATTGGACTTAGGGCATTAGGATGGCATTGGATTGCAGTTTGAGGAGAGAGGGTGCCAGGAGTTTAAATATTTAAAAATTTTTGCTATGATTGGTCCTGATCAGAAAAGAAAGAGAAAAACACCTTTCTCCTAGGACCCAGGAATTAGACTACTACTGTAATTCAACTGCATTATGGGTTAATAAGCTTTTGTAGGCTGCCCTGGGAGCTTTACCACTATTTTAATGTTTCCATGAGAAAAGGAATTCCAAGTTTTAGGGACTCCCTTATGTTGGCATACTTGAAGGGAGAAACTTGAAGAGACCACAAGTCTGGGCTTGCCGAAAATATCAGTGATACACAATTATATGTATATATCTATCCATCTATCTATATCTAATTATTTAAGCAATAGAACAGATACCTAGAAAAGTTTAAAGTCTTCCATAGACAGGAAAATACGACCATGAGCTTGATGGAGGCAAAAAAGGAGACATTTTAGATGTCATAGGAAAGAACCTGGTAAAGCTTTTAAGAAAGTAAAGACTAGGTATCATGAGAAGAAAAAACAAAACAAATGAAACCTAAATGTTTGTGCAGGTTTAGTTTCACTTTTGATTTTTTTTTCAATTATGAAAAAGTGAGGGGTTACTGAAGCATTGTGTGGACAGACACTTGCTCTTGTTTTGATAATATAAACTTTAAGTAAACCTGAAAAAGAGAAGGAAGTTTTCTGTCTTAGCACAACCAGCTGCCACAGCTTCTGTCTATGAGAAAACTCAGAAGGTTCAGTTTATTAAAGACTTTTTTTCCCTGCAGATTTAATTGTAGGGGTAATATATTTTATAATAAACCTTTGATCTTAATTCAGAAAGAATTAACAGAGGTTTCTATTTGACTATGTAATAAGGATTTGCACTGATTGTTGTTACAGATGAAGCAAGAGTGTTACCAGGCCTTGAACCATGTGCTTCTTACAGCCTGCTTATGTATTGTCACTGTCAGCACTGGGCTGTTTGATGATGTCTTCACTGAAGTTGGCTATGAACATTATGCAGAGGTTCCAGTTCAATCCTTTCCGACCTTTCTAGCCATGCCTTTCAATTCTGTCATTAATGTGGGCTACCTGCTGTTGGGATGCTACTGGCTTCTGAAAAATAAGAAAGTCATAGGAAATGATGAAGATGTGAGACAGGCCCACTACCTGAAAGATGTCTTTGCAGGCATGGCCCTGGTGTATGGTCCTATTCAATGGGTACGCATCTGGACCCAGACTCATCACTCTGCTGTTCTGGACCAGTGGTTTACCTTGCCCATTTTTGCTTGGTCAGTGGTCTGGTGCCGCTACCTGGAGGATGGTTGGCAGCCCTGGTTGTTCCTTTCTATTGAGTGTATATCCCTGGCCAGTTACGGCCTTACTCTGTTCCACCATCTTGGATTTGATATAGCCCTAGCATGTCATATTCTTGCTGCTGTGTGGAGTGCCATACATGTGCACCAGGAATATGGAGATCCTGTCTCTGCCACATATATCAGCCTGGCTTTGATATCTTGCCTGGGCTTTATTGTCCTTAAGCTGGGTGACCACTGGCTTGCACAGTGGCCTCTCTTCAAGGAACTGACTGGACACTTCTGGTCGAAAATTTGCGACATCATGCAGTTCCACTTTGCGTTTTTGTTCTTGACACATTTCAGTAGTCCCCAAAGGTGCATTGCTGAGGAAAAGAACATTTGAGTGGGCTAAAAAGCTTCTAAAGTATTTTAGTTAATACATACATTTGAAAAAGTGTTCTAGCCAAGTATATACATCCATTCCATGTTTATGCTCAATTCATTTTCTATTTTCTTTGTTTCTTTTGTCCATGTTTTTCATGGCCGTTAAAATAAAATTTATTAATTAAAAAAATGAAGACTCTTCTTTGCCGCAGACAACACCAAGATTACACTTGGATCTTCTTGACCTATGTTATTATCACATTTGACAAGTGAATAACAAAACAGCCTCGCTAGACTTTAACATTTATTAGAAATATACAAATATCTACCTATATGAGAAATATATAGACTCATGTATGGTTCATGCAAATCTATTCAACTTAAAAAACATTTATTAAGGGCCAACTATGTGAAGGACACTTTTTTTTAGATATTAAAAGATTAGTAGTTCCTACCCTCAGGAAGCTTTGTCAGTAGTGAGATCCTTCCCTGAAAACTACCCATCAATTAGGGAGAGCAAGAATTATGCATTCTTTAGTCTACCTCTCACATAAGGTACTGGACACACAGAACCAGTAACTGTTTGCTGCAAAGATAAATGAATAAACAAAAGCTCAATCAACAGTATGGGACAGCAAAATTGTAGGCAGAGGTAAGAGCAGAGATGGGTGGGTAGGGTAATAGAGCAGGTAATTGTGGTTTTGGAATTTTGGGATGGGATGTTTAACAATTTCCAGATGCCTAGAACTGGAAATTCCATCCGCTTGAGTGCAGATGTCTGTGGCAGGCATTAAATATATTTCTGAAATTGGTCAGTCGATTCAGTCATGTCTGGTTCTTTGTGACCCCGTGGATCATATTGTCCATGGGGTTTTCTTGGCATAGATACTGGAGTGGTTTGCCATCTCCTTCTCCAGTGGATTAAGGCAAACAGGATTAAGTGATTTTCCCAGATATATATATATATATATAGTAAGGGAAGACTTCATAGAAGCATTGGGACTAGAGCAGGGATGGGGAACCTGCGGCCTCGAGGCCACATGTGGCCCTCTACATCCTCAAGTGTGGCCCTTTGCCTCAGTCCAAGTTTTATAGAACAAATCATTTTATTAAGAGGATTTGTTCTGTGAAGTTTGGATTCAGCCAAAGGGTCACAGTTGAAGACCTGGAGGGCCCCATGTGGCCTCGATGCCGCAGGTTCCTTACCCCGGACTAGAGCCTTAATGGGACTTAGGTGTAGACTAAAGCAGGGATGTTTATGGAAATGCACGTTATCATTATTAGTGATAATAATGGTTCACATTTATATGTGATGCCTATGTTACTCCTTATGTGACACTTGGGACACTATAGTAGTAGCAGTCCAAATTAGCTTATGTGCTATCTTCCTCAAGCCTACAGGATGACAGTATGTCACCATACTAATTATCCAGCATGAGAGAGTAATATCTGAGTTCCTCACCAGGGGGCATTCTTTAGACCAGTTGCTGCCTTAATTCCCCATTGGCACATGCATGAGATAGACTTCTAAAAGATCATGGGATCAGAGGATCCTGGCTGCCAGAGGGAGTTTAGCCCACAAATGCCTAAGTTACTTCCCTACAGCCAAAGTACTCTTACTTCAAGTAGTATCACCAAGTGGTGAAACTCAGGCTGCCTGGGTTTGGAATTTAGCTAGAAGTAAAGCTTGTTAAAGTAGAATATTGCTTAAAAACAAATGTATGAAATAGAGCCCACACTCTAGATCTGGACAGAGATTCTCACATAGTGTGGCTACATAGTTTATTGGCCATAGTGAAAAAGGAAGAAAGAAGATTAAGTGTTCCTACATGGAGCCATCTGCCTCTAGCCATCTCCCCAAACCTCGTCCCCACCCCTGGACTAGAATATAATAACTATCACAACAACAATAATTATTATTGATAATATTTAACTAGCTTCCATGAAACACTTTAAAGTTTACACATCATTATCTCATTTGATCCTCACAACAACCTTGTGAGGTAGATGAGATTTTAGTTTTTTTTTCCCCCTTTTTAGCCAGTTGGGGTTAAGTGACTTGTACAGGGTCACACAGCTAGTAAGTGTCAAATGTTTAGTCTGAGGCTGGATTTGAACTCAGGTCCTCCTGACTTCAGGGCCGGTACTCTTTCCACTGTGCCACCTAGTTGCCCCCAGTAGATGAGATTTTTATTCCCACTTTGCAGATGAGGAAGCTGAGGCTGAAAAAGATCAAGTGACTGACTTGGGCTCACACAGCTAGAAAATGTCTGAGGCAAGATTGAACTCGGTCTTCCTGACTCCAAGTCCAGTACTATCTAGGAGTTATCTGCATCGGGACAGCAGTTGAACCCATGCGAGCTGATGAGAACCCCTAGAGAGAAGAGAGGGACCAAGACATCCATGGATATAGATGATGATCCAGTGAAAGATACTAAGAAGAAGTGGTCAGAAAAATAGAAGAACCAGAAGAGAACCGGAGTCACGGAAACTCAGGGAGGAAAGAAGAATGTCCAGGAGGAGACAGTGGGAGACAAATGTCAAAGGCTGCAGTGAAGTCAAAAAGGATGAGGACTGAAGGAAAAGGTCGTGAGATTTGGCGATCAAGAGCTCGCTGGTCACCCTGGAGAGCTCCCCTAATTCTTTGGATGTTCTTTGGCCAGAAAATTCCCAAACCTCATGTATATAATGAGAAAGGGGGGAAGTAGGTGTCTGGGACCCCAACTCCAAGTCAGAGACTATATCAAGGGAAATCTGCAAGGGGGTGAGAGAAAATAGTCCTCTCTGCCTTGCTAAACCACCGATGGCTTTCTCAATAACTGCCAGTGTTAAAACTTGAGGTCCTCTAGATGGTGTGGTGGATACAGTACTGTATCAGATACTTACTTGCTGTGTGACCCTGGGCAAATCACTTAACCTCTCCCAGTCTTAGTTTCCTCATCTTTAAAATGGGAATAATAATAGCATGGGGTTGTTGTGAGAATAAAATGAGATAATATTTGTAAAGCACTATTATTATTATGAGGAAAAATATCTCTTTACTTTGATATGTTAGTGACACTGGCACATGGTCTTGCTCAACTTTCCATTTTCAGGGTTTTTTGGTAATGATATGCAACAAGATGATCATGAATTTCTCAATTCCCCATTAAACACTACTGCTGACCTTGGAATGTTTTTTTTTTCTTCCCAGAATGGAAGCATAGAGAGTGAAGTTATTGTTCATCCTTCATTTTTGAAGATATTGTTGACTTTTGTGTGAACTGGATTTAAGTGAGGCAGAGTTGCACACCCAGCTTCACTCTCTCAGAGTCATCAGAGTCCAGTGGCAAGTCAAATGTCAGGATGACTGCTGATGGCTCAGGATGCAGTGAATGACCTTGGCATCTTTGATATTTAACCAAGCTCTAAGCTCTCCACAGCACCTACTTCAGCCGTCTTTATGACCATTGGAACAAATTGTTCTCATCCACCCATTCTGCTGGAGCAAGTCTTTACATACTTGGGGTAGACAGCCCCTAACTCACCAAAGGGTTTGTGGCCTTTCAGTTACCCTCAACCTGAGTTAGGTCCTTCTGCCTAGCCCAGGGTTGGGGACTTGCGGTCTTGAGGCCATATGTGGTCCTCTAGGTCCTCAAGAGCGGCCCTTTGACTGAATCCAAATTTCACAGAACAAATCCCCTTCATAAAAGGATTTGTTCTATAAAACTTGGATTGAGGCAAAGGGCTGCACTTGAGGACCTAGAGGGTCACATATGGCCTTGAGGCTACAGGTTCCCCACCCCTGACCTTCACAGTTCAGTGAGGTGTGGCTGCTGTGCATGCTACAGCTTCTTGAAGCCACAGGTGAGAGCTGGGTGCCAGGTGGACACCAAAGGTGCATGAGCAGCCCTGAAAAGGGCTCGGAAAGTCCTTACACCAGAGGTGCTAGTCTTCCTGAACACCCATAGTGAGGAAGACGTCAACTGGTAGTGCTGAGCCTGGAGTTGGAAGACCTGAGTTCAGATCTGTCTTCAGATTTACTAGCTGTGTGACCAGTTTCCTCAACTATAAAATGGAGGTAATAATATCACTTGCCTTACAGGGTTGTTGTGAGGATCAAATAAGATACTTGTTCAAAGTGTTTAACACAGTGCCTGGCACATAGTAAGTGCTATAGAAATGTTTATTCCCCTAGATGACAAGGTGGGTTGGACCTAATCCATGAGATCTTTCAGATGAAACCAAGTGTCTAAACTGGGAATTTGTATGTCAAGAAACAGAAAGATCTCTGAATTTTGACTTGGTTTTAGAAACATTTTGTTTTCTTTTGCTTTTCTGTAGGATTTTGTTTGTTGTTTTTTGGCCAACTCTACCCTCAGGTACAATGGGAAATATATTTTTTTTTCTTTTCTTTTTTAATAGTATTTTATTTTTCCAATTATATGTAAAGGCAATTTTAAAAATATTTATTTATTTTTAGTTTTCAACATTCACTTTCGTAAGATTTTGAGTTTTAAATTTTCTTCCCCTCCCTCTCCTTCCCCTGTCCAAGATGGTGTGCGATCTGATACAGATACAGGCTCTACTTATATATTCATATTAAGCATATTTTCACATTAGTCATGATGTAAAGAACAATTAGAATTAATGAGAGGAACCATGAGAATGAAGCAATAAAACAAAGCAACAAAAGAAAAAGAGAGCAAATAGTATGCTTCCATATGCATTCAGACTCCATAGTTGTTTCTCTGGATGTGCATAGCATTTTGCATCATGAGTCTTTTGGAGTTGTCTTAGATCCTTGCATTGCTGAGAAGAGCTAAGTCTATCAAAGTTAGTCATCGAACAGTGTGGCTGTTACTGTGTACAATGTTCTCCTGGTTCCACTCATTTCCTTCTGTATCAGTTCATATAAGTCTTTTCAGGTTTTTCGGAAGTCTGCCTGCTCATCATTTCTTATAGAATAATAGTTTTCCATTACGTTCATATACCACAACTTGTTCAGCCATTCCCCAATTGATGAGCATCCCCTCACAATTTCTATTTCTTTGCTACCATAAAAAGAGCTGCTATAAATATTTTTGCACGTGTGGGTCCTTTTCCTTTTCTTATCATCTCTTTGGGATACAGACCTAGAAGTAGTACTGCTGGAACAAATGGTATGCATGGTTTTATCCTCCTTTGAGCATACTTCCAAATTGCTCTCCAGAATGACTGGATCAGTCCACAACTCCACTAATAACGCATTAGTGTTCCAATTTTCTCACATCTTCTCTAACATTTTATCACTTTCCTTTTTTTGTCATATTAGCCGATCTGATAGGTATGAGGTGGTACCTCAGAGTTGTTTTGATTTGCATTTCTCTAATCAGTAGTGATTTAGAGCATTTTTTTTCATATGACTATAGATAGCTTTGATTTCTTCATCTGAAAACTGCCTGTTCACATCCTTTGCCCATTTATTAATTGGGAAATGGCTTGTATAGAACAGAAAATATTAAAAATAAAGGGATGTTGAGTTTGTTCCTGATCTCCTGCTGCTACTGCCTTCCTCCTCTTCCCCAATTATCTTGAATGTATGTATATATTTTGCATATGCTTGTATATGTCCTTATTGTTGTCCTCCAGGGAATGTAAGCTCCTTGAGGGTGGATACTGGCCAGAGTCTACCATAGTTCCTTCAGGTACATAGTAAACACTAAAGAAATGCTTGTTTACTTATTGATCAATTGATTGATGGGCATACTGGACTTAGATTTACATGGACCTTAGACTTGCTGTAGGGCTAGCTCCGTCACAATGGAGGTTACGTGACCTCGGGCAGGTCACATGACATTACCTCCTCTGTCAAAGGAGGGGTTTGGTCTAGATCAAAGTATAGTCTGGGGACTCCTGGCACTTCCCAAGACCCTTTCAGGGGGGTCTGTGAGGTCAGAACTCTTTCATAATAATATTGAGATGTTTTAATTTCTAATATGGTAAATATTCATAGGTATAACCCACATTAACCCACTTTGGGCATCCTCTATAATTTTTACGTGCATAAAGTCGTCTTGAAACCAAAATGTTTGAGAACTGTTGGCCTAGATGTTCTCTGAGGACCCAGCAGAGGTCCTTGTCAGAAGAGCTGTTACATAGGCGACATCAAACTTTGTATTGTTTTTTCTCCAGCTCTAGTAATCTGCTAGTCAGAAAGGAAACCAAAGGAAACTCCAAGGAAACCAAATACAGAAAGTTCCCATATCCACTAAAATATTTATATCAGCACTTTTTGGTGATAGCAAAGATCTAAAAACAAAGTGGATGCCCATCAAAAGGTTCTCTTTGAGCCTCCATTTCTGGAGGCTCATCTTATCATTTCCTACCTGGCTGCTCTCCTGGGCTTCATCTTGGTTTGGTCTCCAGAAACTCATTGTGCAAGATCACAACTCTGCAATTCACACCTCCTCAGTACTCCTCAGTACTTCTGGCCTCTGATTGGAGAGGGTGGAGAGTGGCCAGCAGAGAGAGGCCATCTCATCATTTTCTACCTGGCTGCTCTTTTTATTAGATTGGGAGCTTCTCGAGGGCAGGGATTGTCTTTTGCCTTTCTTCGTGTTCCCAGAGCATAGTCGGCACACAGGAAGAACTTCATAAATGCTCATCAACTGACTGGGATGGCTGAACAAACTGTGGCATGTAGATGTTATAGAATATAACTGTGCCATAAGAGGTGATGAGTATGATAAATCCAGAGAAGCAGAGGGAGAGACTGAAATTGGGGAAACAACAGCCACAATGTCCATGTCAATAGAAATGGAAAGAACCACCTTCCCCCACCCCCCCTCCCCAAAAAGGAAAGAAACTTAACATGCATGATTTTTTTGCTTGAAACATTGTTTTGATAAAATTTATTTTTGCTTCAAAATGAATGTGGATACACTTCTGGCTACAAGCAGAGGGAGGGGAAAAGAGAAGAGGTCTCGCAGTGAGCAGGAATGGAGAGGCCAGGCCAGGCTACAGGCATAGTCAGGGAGAGGACACAGGGCCAAGGAGAGGGAAGGATGAAGATGTAGAGGAGAGGAAAACAGGCCCAGAATATTGAGAACCTTCTAGGCACCCATCCCAGGCTCTGGCACCAATGCCCACACTGTCTCATTTTGGATCCTGAGCCAGGATCACTTTGGGCAGGATTGGAGGAAGAAGAGAAGGGAGGACAGAATGACTAGTGTCTACACGCCAGGTTCACAGGGCCATGAAAAGATTGGGGGCCTCTGCCACTGAAGGGGAGGCCATGAGTGGCTTTACACCCTGTCCCAGAGGCTCTTGGAGGAAACTCCTGGAGACTGAGATTGCTCACCAGTCCTGTGTCCCCAGCATGGCCAGGGCCCTAGATATAGGGAGCTCTGGATTGGGTGGGGGGACTATTACAAAGAAACTTTCCCAGCCCCAAGAGGTTTAGGGAGGGAAGAGAATTAGGGAGGGGACAGACCCACACACTTCCTATGGGGAGGAGAGCTCATGGCTGCCTCACTCCCTCCTCATCTCCTTTTCCTAACATTGGAAGGTGAAAGAGAGACCCAGCAGGAGGGAAGCCAGAACTAGTGCAAACAGCAAAGCTTGAGATTTTAGCTTTTGTGCTTTTAGTTTTTTCTTCATAATAGGGGGAAATATCCTAAGCACCCCCATCCCTGGTCAACCCCAGCACCTCCAGAGATCCCCTTATCAGGCTGGAGACAGTGGCCAGGAGAAGGCAGGAGGCTGGTCACTGGTGATATCTAGGGGCCTCTAGCTGGAGGGAGGGTGGACCAGTGAGACGGTAGGAGACAGTCCAAGACCCCACCTGCATAAAAGGCTAAGTTGACATGGGGGTCAGGTCCAGGTCAGGAGCCAGTGGTGGCTTGAGGACTAGAGGCAGCACTGGGGCTCGGACCCAGAGCAGTGTTGCCCAATATTGGGTTCTTCACTTCCATCTTTCCAGTCAAGGCATTCCTAGGAGCCAGGCCAGAACACTCATACACAATGACATCTCCCTTGTTATTCTCTTCCTCCAAGTACCCAGAGACCATCATTTTAGGCTGCTCTTTGTGCATCTGCTGCTTCTGGTGCTGGTAGTGAAGCATCTGGGTGCTCTGGGTGAGTTTCTTGGCCTCAGGCATGCTTCTGCCTTAGCCCTGGAGCCATATACTTTCTGGGACTTGGAGGAGTGCTCTGTTTTCTGAGCCAAATGTACTTTCTTTTGTAACCTACACCAGCAGACCACAGCTACAACCAGCTACAAGATACAGCCATGGCACAGCCCATGATCATCATGAGAATGAAGATGTCACTGGATGGGTGTGGGGGATCCATCGGCCACACATCATAGGCCTCTAAAATGAGTGGGAAGCTCTGAGCTGGTTAGGCCAGGGCTGCATCTTGCCTCTAGGTTGATTTTTTTGGGAGATATAGTGACCAAGGCCATCCTCCACAAAGGGCCAGAGGCAGGGCCTTACAGGCACCAGAGTTGGGTGGGCATACGGCCCTCCTCCTCAGGGTACAGTCCAAGCTTTGGGGGCAGGAAGCATCTGGCACTGCACAACTCCCCCCTCCCCCCCAGAGGATAATTTTGAAGAGCAGAAACCATAGGGTTGGTATACCATTTTTCACCACATGCTGGACAGCATACCACTGGGTGTGCTGGAGATTGTCTAACACTTGCACCTGCTGGACCAGGAATGGAGGCGTAACAACTCAGTACCTCACTCAGCTGCTGGAGCCAGCAGGTGTTCTGAACATTCATAATTGTAATGACCAAACTTGTCCTTGGAGAAGAGTTGAGAAAATACATTTCCCTCCCCTTTTTGCAGAACTGGTGGGGAGGGGGCTGTAAAATACTGTATATTGCAATATTGCATATATTTTATGTAAAATATTGTATATACTGCTCGATGTGGATCATGCTTTGTTTGGGGACAGGGATACATTTGCAAATGAAAGTTCTGTAAAAACATAAGATTTCAGCCGGAATAAGATACAAAGTGTTCTCCATATTAATAATTGACATTTACATAGAGCCTTTTGGTTTGCAAAATAACTTTGAGCCACGTGGCATCCCTATGAGTGGGTGCTAGAGATATTACCGTCATCTTTTTTACAAATGAGGAAACTGAGGCTCAGTGCCTTCCTCATAGTCATAGAGCTAATAAGTGTTCCAAGGGAGATTTGAACCTAGGTCTTGCATTTTCCACGTCTAGTACACTAGCTGCTATTCTCTGCTGCTTCTCACTCTGCCTTTTGAAAAAACAAAAACCACAAGGCAGAGTGTCATCATGTGAACAAGATTGGATTTGGAGTTTTAAGAACCTTTGTTCAAATCCAGGTTGTATTACTTACTAGCTGTGTAACTTTGAGTAAGTGATTTTCTCCTTTTGGGCTATTTTTTTGGTTGTTAAATTGTTCAGTCATGTCTGATTCTTCATGACCCCATGGACCACATCACATCAATACTGTCCGTGGAGTTTTTTTTTTTTTTTTTTGTTTTTTTTTAGGCAATTGGGATTAAGTGACTTGCCCAGGGTCACACAGCTAGTAAGTATCAAGTGTTTGGTCTGAGGCCAGATTTGAACTCAGGTTCTCCTGACTTCAGGGCCGGTGGTCTATCCACTATACCACCTAGCTGCCCCACCATGGAGTTTTCTTGGCAAAGATACAGGAATGATTTGCCATTTCCTTCTCCAGTGGGTTAAGGCAAACAGAGGTTAAGTGATTTGCCCGGAGTCACACAGCTAGAAAGTGTCTGAGGCCAGATTTGAACTCAGGTCTTTCTGACTCCAGGCCTAGCACTCTATTTACTGCAGCCCACCTAGCTGCCCCTTTGGACTATATTCCTAATCTAGAAAATTATTTGCTTGGAGTAGGTGATTGCTAAAGTTCCTACTACTCCGAGATCCTACATAAGCTCCCCCTGCATTTATGCTCTAGGATTCCAGTGGAATGAACACAATTACTCTGGAGTCAGAGGAACTAGATATAAATCCTATTTCTGCTACATTTTACAGGTGAGGAAACCAGGCTCCAAAGTGATCATGGGATTTGTCCAAGACCACTCAGGTATTGAGTAAAAGAAATGGGATTCAAAGCCAGGTCACCTGACTCCAAATCCATTATGTTTTCCATTGTACCGCACTGTGGCCTCCTCCTCTGTAAACTGAAGGTTGGATTAGATGACTTCTAAGTGCCCGTCCACTCCAAAGCCTGTGGACCCTTATGTTTCCTACATTGAACCTGGATTAACATGACTGTGTTTTTCTTTTTTCTTTTTTCTTTTTCCTTTTTTTGTTGGTTTTTTTCTGTTTTTTGGGTTAGGCAATGGGGTTAAGTGACTTGCCCAGGGTCACACACCTAGTAAGTGTTATGTGTCTGAGGCCGGATTTGAACTCAGGTCCTCCTGAATCCAAGGTCAGTCCTCCATCCACTGCGCCACCTAGCTGCCCCGTGACTGTCTTTTTCAAGTCCAATGATAACTCTTCCCAGTGAAGAAATGTGTGCCAGCATCCAAACAGAACAGTTTTGGTTTGTTTTTTTCAAAAGTAGGAGAAAGTACGCAAAACCAGACAACAGAGACCCGAAATTTTGCTTTTCTTATTTGTTAAAGATGGCCTCTGTTAGGGACTCACAGCCTCTCATAGGCCGCGTCTTTAGCTTTATAGTTATTTGGATAGCTCTGCTGATGCAGGAACCTCCCAAAACACAAGTTTAAAGAGTTATAGGCACTCCCCAGTGGCAGAGATAGAGGGATTCACATCAAAACAGCCGACCATAGAAATAAAGGATGGGAAAGGGATGCTCGAGGGTCTAGTCCATAAAGAAGTACTCTGGACAGCTTTTTCTTAGCAAGTGCAAGGGGTTCTAAGACCATTCTCTAGTTGGGAGGCCCTTCCATTGCAATTTCTCCCAAATGGTCTTAAAAGCAGCCCCTTTCTGTATGTGGCAAACCCAGGAGCAACAGATGTGCTTTTTTTTGGGGGGGGGGTTAAGTGACTTGCCCAGGGTCACACAGCTAGTAAGTGTCAAGTGTTTGGTCTGAGGCTGGAGTTGAACTCAGGTCCTCCTGACTTCAGGGCCGGTGCTCTATCCACTGCGCCACCTCGCTGCCCCAGACAGATGTGCTTTTAATCCCCCTAAGTGATTTCTGAAGCATCCTTCTTTAGCCCAGAACAGCTGCCACCCATTAGGACCTTAAGACTTTTTCAAAAACCTGCCTGATGAAGAACTATTGTTGATCTTAGAAGAGAAAGCTGTTCTTATCTGATGGGGGGCAAGGTCAATAGCAAAGACAAGGATGTTCTGGAGCTTTCTGTTGATATAGTACAAAATACATCCATTATAGACTGTTTGAGGGAATTGCAGAAGCATTTGCAAATACTCCCAGCCCACAATGATAGCCAGAACTCTGTTTTGGAGGACTGGAACAAGTTGGATTGCCAACCTTATGAACAATAATTGCTTGGATATCTGGGAAAGTGAGATCGTTGAGTGATGCACAATATTGGATGCTTGGATTTGGAGCTGGAAGGAACCAGAGAAGCCATAAAGAAGTCATTTTGTGTCTTTGTCCCCAGTTGCCGGCACAAAGTAGGCTTTTAAAAAGTTTGTTTTTTGATTGACTCTAGCTCTAAACCTTCCTCCCTGTGGGGCTGAATGCTGCAGGTAGCAGCTGAGAATTGTGTGGCTTGGTCTTTTCCCTTGGTTCCCTTGGTATTTACAATTTAGATTTTTGGCCTAATTTTCAGAGGGTTGACTCAAAAACATGGAAACTATCAGGAGCAAATAGAAATGCTGCTGTGAGCAATGTTATAGCAAACTAGCAGCCTAGAAAAAAGGTCAGCTTCGAGGGATAGACTCAGTGATGGCAGTGCCATCTGCTGTGTGGCCCGACCTAGGCAGAGAAAGAGGAAAGTTTGCACAACTTTATCTTGTGGGCAAACCCCTATGGAAGGCAAGGGCGGACAAGGACCGGCAAGATTGGAAGTCCTTCAGTGTTGGCAGCAAAGCAAACGTTGCTCAATGGCTGGATCTTGAAATCTGAAGGCAGGGTCTCCAGGGATCCCTTCTGGCCTCCAAGCATGGATTTCCTCTCTCTGAAGATGTACAAGTTGGAGACAAATGCCTCTTTCTTTCCATGTGTATGGCACGGTCAGGCAGCATAGCTGTACAAGTGCAGATGGGAGTGTACCTGGCAAACTTAGCCTTTGCCCCATCCCAAAGTGTGTAAACTAATAGGGGTGTTGACAGCTGCTCCATGTTTGGGAAGTATTTGAAGCATAGATACTGACCTTAAAATAGAGAAGCCAACCTAGCCTTCAGCCCTATGCAATAGCAGAGCCATGTCTGTCCCAGTTATTAATAGACTTTAGGCATGCACGGTTCTCACTCATCCTTAAAAAAACTTCTCTCTTGACCCTATCATTATCCCCTCAAGCTATCATCTTATAAAATAGGGCCACTCACTGCAGCAATTTAAATAATGACTTTCTATGTGATTTTGAAGAAATTTTAAATGAGAACAATTAATCAGTTTCTTCCACCCATTTTGCTTCCTATATATAGCTGCAAAGGCCTCTCCAAAGGACTGATTAAGTGGTAGCTCAACTCATCATCTGAATTAGGGAAAGGAAAAGGAGAAAGTCTGTGCACAATACTTCGGTGCCCAAAGGAGATTTATGAAAAGACATCTGATCAAGGCCTCAGGAGGACTGGAGATGGGAGGGGTGTTCTGGGCTTCCAAATCTGTATCTACATGGGACGAAGGTGGCACCACTACAAGACTGCTTCCCAGCTTTTCCTTTTTGTGCAGGAAAAGCCCTATCTCTGCTGTGTGTCAGGGATGCTTTTTCCTTTTTCCTACATTCCAGGATGGTGATCAGTAGGGAGGAAGGTGTTCTCTGATACCTTTGCTTCCAAATTTACACTTTGGGATCTTTGAGCTCAGTAATCAGTTGAGGGGGATGAGGCACCTAAGATTAGGTTCAAGGTCAGTTTATAAGGGGGATGTGGAGGATCTCATCTATGGTCCCACATACAATGGAACCATTTGGACCCTTACCTGTTAGAATTGGGGAGATGGGAAAAGCCTTCTCAGCTGGTTTAAGGAATTAAGGAAAAAGAAATCCAAAAGCAAATAAAACCACTTATTATCTAGGATGATAGTATCACCCTTTATGTCTAAATTATGTACCCGTTTAGTCTAGGATATTAGGCAACTGATATGGCATATGTTTTTCCAGGGACTTCTGCCTCTAAGTCATTGCCAAGAGGAGGATGTTGGGTTCCTCCCTGGAATGAGGATCAAAGGAGGAGGTGATTGGAGTCTCTCCCCCCCGGGATTCTTCTTCGTAGGAATGCTCACTCAGGTTCTATGGAGAACACCCAGTACACCAAGATGGTGATGTGGGGGCTATGGCCTCAGTTATGACTATGGCTGTGAGTGAATGGGCGTCTGCAGGAGATCGATTCGTTTGCTGCATCCTTCAGAGGGAGGAGGGCACTTGCAGTTACGAAATTCTGAACAGTGAGCTCAAAAGTCATGGCAGTCACGGACACTAAGAAATGAATCACAGTAGTCATGGTTTAAGTCCTATTACGTTTAAGTCTCAGTAAGTCCCAAGTCCTTCAACATCCCATTTTTCATTTCTCAGCCAAAAGCCTAGAAAAAAGCTGCTTCTAGCCTTGCCTCCACTGCCTCTCCTCCCACTCCTCCATCCTTTGTAGCCTGGCTTTTGATCTCCTCCCTCCACTGAAATGGAGCTCTCCAGGGTGACCAGTGAGCTCTCGATCGCCAAATCTCACGACCTTTTCCTTCAGTCCTCATCCTTTTTGACTTCACTGCAGCCTTTGACATTTGTCTCCCACTGTCTCCTCCTGGACATTCTTCTCTCCTCCCTGAGTTTCCGTGACTCCGGTTCTCTTGTAGTTCTTCTATTTTTCTGACCACTTCTTAGTATCTTTCACTGGATCATCATCTATATCCATGGATGTCTTGGTCCCTCTCTTCTCTCTAGGGGTTCTCATCAGCTCGCATGGGTTCAACTGCTGTCCCGATGCAGATAACTCCTAGATAGTACTGGACTTGGAGTCAGGAAGACCGAGTTCCAATCTTGCCTCAGACATTTTCTAGCTGTGTGAGCCCAAGTCAGTCACTTGATCTTTTTCAACCTCAGCTTCCTCATTTGCAAAATGGGGATAAAATAGATCCAGGAGAGATAATTTAAAAATTATTGGACTACCTGAAAGCCATGATAAAAAAAAAAAGAACCTAGGGGGCAGCTAGGTGGCTCAGTGGATAGAGCACCTGCCCTGAAGTCAGGAGGACCTGAGTTCAGATCCGGCCTCAGACCAAACACTTGACACTTACTAGCTGTGTGACCCTGGGCAAGTCACTTAACCCCATTGCCTAGCCCCCCCAAAAAATCTCATCTACCTCACAAAGTTGTTCTGAGGAGCAAATGAGATGATGATGTATAAAGCACTTTGTAAACCTTGAAGTGTTTCATGGAAGCTAGTTATATATTATCAATAATAATTATTGTTGTTGTGATAGTTATTTTACTCTAGTCCAGGGGTGGGGAACCTACAGCCTTGAAGCCACATGTAGCCCTCAAGGTCCTCAAGTATGGCCCTTTGACATTACAAGGCCACACTTGAGGACCTAGTGGGCCATATGTGGCCTTGAGGCTGCAGTTTCCCCACTCCTGCTCAAGTCCATCTCTGCTCCAATCTAGTCTCCCACAGCCATAGTCTATGGCTCCCACTTTACTTCATGGAACACCAGTAGTACCATTCCCAATAGCAGCTACTATTTACTTGTCCCTCCCCCATCCTATTGTTCAGCAACCTGCTCATGGTGAGAACCCACTTCCTTGATGCCAAGTGAGGGGCTGTGTCTGAATCTACCAGTCTTTTACACCGCAGAGGCTAATCACGATGTCGAGATGTGGCACAGGCACTGTAGGTGTGACTGTAGGGTGCATCAGCACAGCAGGGGGCAGTGAAGTGGCAGGTGGAGGTAGGGCAGAGCTGGGGGGAGGGGCAGCGAACTGGGAGCAGGTCTCTTAGCTTAGCTGGGTCCCTTTACGCAGCAATTTTCACAACAAATCTGGGAAATATTCATTCTGATTTTCATTTCACAAGTGAGGTACACCAGACTTGAGTTGAATAACTATCCCCTGGTCACATGATTAGTACATCATAGGGCCAGGATTCAAACACAAGATTTCCAATTGCAAATTCACACTCTTCGACTCCACTGCTCCTCCAATCTCACTGCTACCACCCTAGTCTAGTCAGGCTTTTATCACTTTATGTCTGGACTTTTATGCATTTTCTAACATTCTGTTTCCAATTCATCTCATACAATGTTGCCAAAATAATCTTCCTAAAAGTTTTTTTCTACTTGATTTGTTTTTAAATGTTATCTTATTTTTGTTGATTCCTTTTGCTTTCATATCACTTTCTTTTCCAAATATATCCCTCCCCAGTCTTACCCAGTGAGCTGTCCCTTGTAATAAAGACCGGAAAAAAAAAAACCAAAAACCAAAAACCAAACCAAAACAAAACAAAAAATCCAAGAAAAAAAATCCATTGAGCAAAACTAACTAGGACATTGATTATAGTTGCAATATTCCCTAATCTAGTTCCCCATCTCTGCAATAAAGGAAGGGAAGTATTTCTTACTTCTTTTCTAGAGCCATGCCTAGTCATTATAATAACATAGCATTATTTTTCTTTAAAAACATCATTGTATTGTTTTTCTGGTTTTGCTTACTTCACATATGTATCACTTATCAGTTCATATGGCTTTGTAGTCTTCTCTGAATTCTTCACATATGTAATTTCATATGGCACAATAATATTCTATCACATTCATGTATCACAATTTGTTCAGCAATTCCCCAAAAGAATGAATTCACAAATAAAGTACTTACTAAGCAATTACTATGTGCCAAGGGGGCACCTAGGTGGTGCAGTGGATATAGCACCTGACCTGGAGTCAGGAAGACTTGAGTTCAAATCTGGCCTCAGACACTAACTAGAAGTGTGACCCTGGGCAAGTCACTTAACCTTATTTGCCTCAATTTTCTCGTCTGTAAAATGAGCTGGAGAAAGAAATGGCAAATCACTCCAGTATCTTTGCCAAGAAAACCCCAAATAGGACACAACTCAACAAGAACAATAATAATACATGCCAAGCACTGTGTTAAACCTCAGAGATACAAACAGACAGTCCCTGCTCTCACGGAGTTCACATTCTGATCAGCAAGAGAATACAGTTGATGGGCATCTATTTTGTTTCAAGTTCTTTGCTACCACAAAAAGTGCTGCTATGAATATTTTAGTGTATATGGGACTACTGTTTCTGCTTTTGACCTCCTTTGGGTATATGCCTAGAAAATTGGATCTCTGAGTCAAAGAATACAGACATTTTAGTTACTTTCTTTTCCTAATTCCAAATTGCTTTCCAGAATGATTGTGCCAGTTTACAGCTCCACCAACCATGTATTAATAAGCCTACCTTTCCACAGTGCCTCCAACATTGACTATTCCCATCCTTTGTTATAGGATAATAGATAAAGACATGGAAAGGACTTTGAAGGTTTTCTAGTCTAACTCTTTCATCTTATAAATGAGAAAACTGAAGGCCAGAGAGGTAAAGTGACCAGCCCAGACTGGAACCTAGATTCACACGTGGAACATTTGTGCATATATTTATTAATTGTTTATACATCTTGCATAACAAACCCTTTCAGAAAGTTTTTTTTTTCACATTTGACCACTTCCTTCTCATCCTCGATGTATTAATGTTCCAGTTTCATGTCATCAAAGCTGTTCCTTTTATCTTTTGTAATTGCTTCTCTCCCTTGTTTGGCTAAGAACACATCTCTTACTCATGGTTATGACAGGTGTATGATCTGTTTCTCTTCTATTTTCTTTATAGTATGATCTTGAATGCTAATGTTGCATATACATTTAGAATGTACTATGGAATATGGTGTAAGAAAGAGGTGTCAAACTTGCAGCCCATAGGTCCCAAGAGGCTCGGCAAAACTTCTGAGTGCCTTTAAGTCAATGTGTAGTCTGCAGGGATCTGTTTCTATTTGGTATTGACACAACTAGTGCAAGATGCTGGTCTCAGCCTAATTTTTACCAGAATGCTTTCCAGTTTTCCCAACAGTTTTTAATCAAATAAGGAGGTTTTTCCCAGGTGCTTTGTGTTTTCCACTTTATTGAGTTATGGAGTTCCATTGTTTCTGATTCTCCCTTGGCTAATCTGTTCCAAAAATCTAATTTCTTTATTTTTAAAATCAAAACCAGATGATTTTGATGACTGCTGTTTTATAATGTAGTTTGAGGTCTGGAAGTGCTGTTCCCTCTTTGTCTCTATCTTTTTTTCATCACTTCTCTTGATAGTCTAAATCATTTGTTTTTCCAAATGAATTTTGTTTTTCTTTTATCAAGTTCTATAAAGTATCCCCTTGGTAATTTGGTTGGTATAGCATTAAAAATGTAAATTAACTTTGGTAGTATTGTCATTTTTGTTATATAGGTATGGTTTACTCATGACCTCTGAATATTCTTCCGGCTATTTAAATTATTCTTTATTTCTTTAAGGAGAACTTTGTAATTGGCCTTATGACGTATTAATCATTTGAACTGGGGTTACAATGTGACCGTGGGAAGGTTATTTAACTCAAACCTCATGTTCCTCACTTGTGAAATGGAAATTGGAATAAATACTTCCCAGATTTGTTGTGAAACTTGCCGCATAAAGGTTCCCAGTTAATAAGCTTAGAGACCTGCTCCCAGTTCACTGCCCCTCCCCCCAGCTCTGCCTTCAATTTCTTTCTCTTGTCTTATTGCTTTTGCTAGCATTTCCAGAACTATATCAAATAATAATGGGAAGAAGGGATGTCCTTGCTTTATTACTGTATTTATTGGAAAAGTTTTGAGTGTTTCCCCTGCATCTGATGCTTACTTTTTTAGCTTTAGTTTTTTTATGATATTAAAAAAGATACCTCTATGCCTGTACTTTGTAGAGTTTTTAGCATAAAAGTGTTGTACTTTGTCAAAGACTTTTTCTACCTTTATCATTTGAGATAATCATGTGGTTTTGGATGTTTTGGTTTTTAATATGATCATATTGATTGTTTTCCTAATGTAGAACCACCATTGCATTCTTGGTATAAATCCAACTTAGTCACAACAAATGACTTCTTGGACAAATCACCATAGTCTGACAAGATTTTGTTTAAAATTCCTAGGTCAATATTAATTAATAATATTGGCCTATAGTTTTCCCTCTGTGTTTTACTTTTCTCTGGTTTGGATATTAGGACTATGTCTCATGAAAGAATTCTGGCAGAATGCTTTCTCAACTTTTGAGAATAACTTGTAAAGTATGGGCACTAATTGTTCTTTAAAAGTTTGATAGAATTCTCTTTTGAATTCATGAGGACCAGGAATTTGTCCCTTTATATCTAATTCAATTTCCTTTTCTGAGATTGGGTTATTTAAAATCTAGTCTAGCTGGTTTTCTGATAGTTTGGGTCTTTTATATTTTTGAAGGTATTCCTCTATTTCTTTTGTGTTCTCAGTTATGTTAGCATATAACTGTATATAATATGTTCTGATTATTCTTTTTATTTCTTCTGGGTTTGTTGTAACTTCACCTTGCTCATCTGCTATTTAATTGATTTGATTTTCTGCCCTTTTATCTTTAATCAGATTAGCTAAAGGTTTATCAAATTCATTAGTATTTTCAAAGAATCAGCTTTTAGTTTTATTTGTTATTTTTATGGCTTTTTTGTTTCCATTTTATCTACTTCTCTAATTTTTAATACCTCCTCTTTTGTGCTTATTTTATTTGTTGGCTTTCTAATTAAAAATATATATTCAATTCATTAATCCTCTCTTCTTATTTTGTTAATGTATGTTTGTAAGGATAAGGACTTTCCCCCTGTCAACTGCTTTAGGTGCATCCCAGAAATCTGGTATTTAATTCCATCATTATCATTATTTCCTTCACATACTTATTATTTTTATGATTTGTTCTTTGACCCACTTGTTATTTAAGATTTCATTGGTAAGTTTCCATTTAGATATGTGTTTTTTGTTTGTGATCCCTAAACCAATTACTCTTTTTATTGTGTTATGGTCTGTAAAGTATATATTTACTATTTCTTTTTACATTTGTTTGTAATATCTGTGTCCTCTATTCATTGAATGTCTATTTTTCCCCCGAAGGATTATACTCAGTTTTGCTGGGTAGGTGATTCTTCGTTGTAATCTTAGCTCCTTTGTCCTCTGGAATATCGTATTCCAAGGCCTCCAATTCTTTAATGTAGAAGCTGCTAAATCTTGTGCTATCATGATTGTGACTCCATGATATTTAAATTGTTTCTTTCTGGGAGCTCTGGAATTTGGCTGTAACATTTCTGAGAGTTTTCATTTTGGGATCTTTTTCAGAAGGTAATTTGTGGATTTTTTTTTCAATTTCTATTTTACCCTGTGATTTTAGGGTTTTTTTTTTGTTTGTTTGTTTTTTGTTTTTTGGTCTTTTTTTGCTTTTTGGTGAGGCAATCAGAGTTAAGTGACTTGCTTAAGTGTCTAGTGTCTGAGGCCATTTTGAACTCAGGTCCTCCTGACTCCAAGGCCAGAGCTCTATCCACTGTGCCACCTAGCTGCCCTTCCTTGATAATTTCTTGAAAGATGATGTCTAGGCTCTTTTTTGATCATGGCTTTCAGGTAGTTCAATAATTTAAAAATTATCTCTCCTGAATCTATTTTCCAGGTCAGTTGTTTTTCCAATGAAATATTTCATGTTGTCTTCTATTTTTTTTCATTCTTTTGATTTTGTTTTATTGTTTCTTGATTTCTCATAAAGTCATTAGCTTCCATTTGCTCAATTCTAATTTTTAACTTCTATTGTCAGAACTTTTTTCTGTTGTTTGCTCTTTTTCCCAGTCTATTTCTTAACTTTTAACTCTTTGTTAAGGTGAGGCTCTGTTTCCAGGGTGGAGGGGCACACTGTCCCAAGCTTCAGGGGTTTTATGCAGCTGTTTTCAGAGATACTTCTAGGGACCTGTAAGTTTTCAGTTCTCCCAAGGTGGTATGATCTAAGGAGAGATGTATTTATTACTCTTCTGGCCTGTGCTCTGGTCTGTGAGTGACCACAAGCACTCTTTTCTGTCCTGGAACTGTGACAAGGGTCCCCGTTCCACTGTAGCCAGCAAGTTTTGCTGTGCTAGTGCTCCTCCTCGCCCTGGGACTGCCACCAAGGACTGCAACCCAGATCTGAGTGTGGGCAAAGTAACAGAGTCCTGCCCCCAGGACCAGCAAAGAGATGCCCAAAATCTACTTCTGATCAGTTAGTTGTTTGACCCCCTTACTGTCCATCAGTTGAGAGCTTTGGAAGCAGCCACCGCTGCTGCAGCTACTGATTCAGTGGCTCCTATGGCATACTCCTGGTTTGCTGGGACTGGGTCTGTGCTGGAGCAGCCTGTGCTAGACTGTGTTCCACTCTCTCTCTCTCTCTTTTTTTAGGCAATTGGGGTTAAGTGACTTGCCCAGGGTCACACAGCTAGTAAGTGGTTGGTGTGAGGCCGGATTTGAACTCAGGTCCTCCTGACTTCAGGGCCGGTGCTCTATCCACTGCGCCACCTACCTGCCCCTTGTGTTCCTCTCTCATCCAGGTTTGACAGACCTTTCCTGTCAACCTTCTAAGTTGTCTTTGGCTGGAAAGTTATTTCACTCTGTCCTTTTGTGGGTTCTGCTGCTTTAGGAATTGTTTTATGGCATTATTTAAAGGTATTCAGAGGAGTTTGAGGGAGAGCTCAGGTGAGCTGATGCCTTTTCTCTACCTTCTTGGCTCTGCCTCCCATGAAGTTGACTGTTTCTAATCTGGTCTTCTGAATAAAAAAATCTTGGCAAATGCCTTTCAGGACTTTTCTCTATCCTATCCATGGTGCATTTCTCTCCAACTGGGAGATCACATGAGGTTTGGGGGCTGAAGGGCTCCAAAAGAGACAAAGTTCTAATAGTTCTCTGGCATCACATCCCTGTACAGGTTCTTCTGAGTCAGCTCCAAGTGACCCACTCCTCCCAGGTGAAGTCTTCAGCCACATCCTGGAATGTCACTAATTCAGCTCTCCTCATGCTTCAACCCTACCTAGACACACCTTGGGACCAGACCACTCTCCCACACCTGCACCTACATCTGCCTGCTGTGATCACTGCCACCTCTGAGAACCACCCAAATCTGATGCAATCCCCCTCCTCTACTGCCAGTGCTGTGCACATTCATTTTGGTTTTTTTTTAAACATAGCAGACTTTTAATAAATGTTTATTGACTGACGATAAAATAATATCATTCCAATAACATGCAAGTTCCTTGAGGAAAGAAGCTGTTAACTTTATTTTTCTTTCAAATCCCAGCATATGTTACATTAATGTTTATTGAATTGAACTGAAATATAGAAAAGAATCGGGTTGTGGGAATGTGAATAAAGCACTGGGCTTGGACTTAGAAGATCTGAATTAAAATTTGGCCTCAGACACTTAGCAGTAAGGTGACCTAGTACAAATCACCTAACCTTTGCCTACCTTAGTTTGTTCATCTATAAAATAAAGATAGTAATCCATAGGTTCCCAAAGTGAGAGATACTGCCCCCGGGTGGGGGGGGGTGCTGGATCGATCCTGGGGGGCAGTAGTAGCCTCAGGTGAAATTGGGGGTGTTGAATAAAAGGGAGTGGTGGAAGCATAAGAAAAGAAGATAAGAAAAGTTTGAAAAACCATTCATACATGTTTCATCTGTTGTATAACAGAGTTAAAGTTGTAGTGATTACGTTATTTTCCAAATAAAAACACAAAATGCAAGTTATAACCAATCAGTTGGTCAAGTCTGCCTACAGGTTTTACCAAGCAAGTGTTGGCAGGCAAACATGTTCCACATTGTCGGGAAGTCCAGCACGTATTGGCAGGGATATGTACATGTAATGACTTGTTTACAATAAAATACTATATGGTTACATGATGCAATATTGCATCATTAAAATTTCAATGCAGGAAAAAGCCACAAATTTACAATAAGTTATTAAATTTAAGATGCATCATTTCAAAAATATTTTATATATTTTTGAAATGATGCAAATTTTTAAAAAAACATTAAAGGGTTAAAGAAAGTACATTTCAAGGGGGATAGAGTAATTTTTTTTTTAAAGGGGGCAGTAGGCCAAATAAATTTGGGAACCTCTGGTACCCTTACAATCCAGAGTTGTGGTGAAAATCAAAACTCATTCTGTTTCAATACTGAACCTAAACTGCTAGGGATTGGCCTGGGTCAGTCCTATCCCAGACCATGTTTAACAGTAGTTTGAAGTTTTTTTGGGTGGAAAGTGTTTATTCATAGCCATTGGCCACTTAGCCATTGAGGAATGGTCTAAAACACTTTATATTGACAAACCCTGATCAAAAATGTTAAATGGCACCTCTGTGCCTACAGAATAAAATAATAATAGATTCTTTAACCTTGTCTTCAAGGTCCACCCCAATCTGGTGCCCACTATCCATTCTTCCACTACTTTCCTTTCCAAACCAATCAATAGTTGTTTCACCAGTGTTTACTTAGCACAGTGTCTGACACATAGTAGGTGCTTTATAAATGTTTGTTGACTATTATTTATTGACTATTCATTGGTCCCCTAGAAGGAACCTGATTAATGTGAACAGTGACACCCGTCAAATGGTGACATATTCAAATTTGAAGTTATAATGATGTAAAATATGGTCAGTGGTTCTAGCCCATTTGAATAATGCAAGCATTTCAGATGACTCATCTGTCACATTATGAATTCCTGCCTTTTGCTCTTCTTTTTGTTCCTTCTTTCGGCAACAGAGTTAGAGGGCTTGGGTTTCTATCCTGGTTCTGATAGTTTACTACCTACCTATGTGATTTTGGGGCAAGTCACTTTCATTCTGTCTCCGTTTCTCCATCTTTAAAATGAGGGGGATTGACCAGATGGTCTCTCAGACCTCTTCTGGCTTTGATTTTTTCCAATGGACAATGCCTGCTCAAGTCATTTCTCTCTGTCCTACGAACTCCATTTATTGTCTATACTGACCATTTGGTGTTCAGCATATGCTTTGCTACTTTAGCTGGCCATCTGCTTACTTTGACTCAGACCCTGGCTCTTTGAAGCATAGGATCAGAGATCTAGAGCTGGAAGGAACCTCAGAAGTTACCTCTAGTCCAACCTCCTAGTTTTATATATCAGGGTGGAGTGACTTGCCCAAGGTCACACAGCTAGTAAGTAGTAGAACTGGGATCAGAACCTAGGATCTCTGAATACAAATACAGTGCTCTTCTCATTGTACTGCACTATCTCTAATCCTGAGGGCCTAGTACTGTATGCATTAGGCACTCAATAAACAGGTGTTGTTACTTACCTTCTAAAGATCAAAGGACTTGAGATACAGAGCTGTCAGAATCTCTGAGGCCACTGAGCCCAACTGCCTCATTTTACAGAGGAGAAAACTGTGGCCCAGGGAGGGGAAGGGATTTGTCCAAAGTCACCTATAGGACCCTAAATCTGGAGTTGGAAGGGACCTCAGAGGCCATCTGGTTCAACCCCCTCATTTTACAAAGGAGGAAACTGAAGCCCAGAGAGGGAAAAGTACTCGTTCAGGGTCCCACAGTTACTGTTGGGGCAAGATTTGATCGTGGGTCTTCCTGACTCCAGGTCTAGAACATTCCCCACTATACTGCTGGGGGAAAACATTCTTAGAAGAGCTGTCTTTTTTCCTTTATTCAGGCTAGCTATGCTTTGGAATGGTATAATAAAAGGGCCTTAGAAATGTGGCTGAGATGGAGAAGTAGAACATCCGTTTCTCAGCCACATTCCTTAAGAAAGTGTCTATAGTCTGTGTCTCCACTTCTCTTTTCACTTCCTAGCTTGGGACCTCATCAGTCAACTGAAAGTGAATGTCCAAAGTCACCAGTGAAGTCTGAATTGTGAAATCCAGTGGCCTTTTCTTAATCTCTCTACAGCCTTGGAAGCTGCCATTCACCCTCTCCAAGGGGAGTTGTAGCCTGCCTGGCCCTGAGAGAGAGGGCTAGAACAGACATGCTTCACTTCTAAGGTTACCTAGTATTGGACTTGCACATGTGCGTATTTTCTCTCTCTGAATGTAAGCTCCTTGAGGGCAGGGACTGTGTTTGCCTTTCCTCATATCCCTAGCACTTAGCACAAAGCCTGGAATATAATAAAGGCTTGATAAATGTCAGTTGATTCTGGTTGGCTAAAATGACAGATGCCCTTCAATTGGGGAATGGCTAAAAAAGCTGTGGTATGTGATTGTGATGGAATACTGCTGTGATATAAGAAATGATGAGCTGGTTGATTTAGAAGAAGGAAAGACTTGGACTTATGAAGGAAGAGAAAGAACTGACAAGTAGAAATATGCATAGTATGGTCTTACATATATGTATGTGTGTATATGTATATATGTGTATGTTTATGGACATATATGTGATATATATATATATAATATATATATACACACATATATATATGTTTAATTGTAGCCTTCCCAAAAGGGGGAAGGAGAAAAAAATAAAAGCGCACAGAACAAAAGAAAACCTAAAAGGAAGCATAGAAAAGCTGGGTTCCTTTGAAAATGTGTAGGATTTATTACATAGCTTTTCGTGAAATGGAAATTTGTTTTGAATCCTCTCTTCTATGTTCAGCTGTGTACATTGAAATTTGTTTTGTTTCGTATTTGTTTAAAAGGAATATTTTTTTTTAAATGATTCTGGTTGGACAAGAAGTCTGCAATTCAGCAGAAAACATGACTTTGTAGAACGTTTGGTTCACTATTCAACTACTCAAAGTTTGCTTCCATTAAAAGCTATGTGTGGAGAATTATTATTATTACTTTAACCTTATTTACTTTGTACTTTCAGTCCTGGTTAGATTGAGAGCTGAAGGCAGAAGGGAGGAGTTGGCCTGGGTAATGCATTTTTTTTTTCCTTACTAGATAAGTCATTCCTCCCCCCCCCCCGCCCCCTCCTGGCAACAGAAAGATGTCCTTTCTTCAGAAATGATGCCCTCGGGTCCTATAAATTAATCATCCAGCAGTCTTTACGTATCTGCCACATTAGTGTCAGGTACGGTGCTGGGTGCTTGGAATACAAAGACAAAAAATGAAAGTCCTTACTCTCAAGGACTTAAGATTTCCTAGTTCTAAGGAACGTGTAATTCAGGCGCCACTAGGTTCCTCTCCCTGCCCCCCCCCCGGAAAAAAAAAAAGGCCAGGCATGTTAGATTTTACCATTTCCTTCCTAGAGGTCTCCAGTACCCTAAAGGGAGACCAGAGTTATCCAGGTTCTGTGCTAATGGCTCAAGCTCCTCCCCCTCCTTGGTGTTTCCCCCAAGTGTAGAGGTTGGGTCCCCTGAAGGGCAGTTCCGTTTAGCGACTGACGATCAGATTAGCTTTTACAAAGGGCTATTTACTTCAGAAGACTTAATCACAAATATACAAACATACTTCACAAACACATGCACGCACGCAGGAGACACCATCCCCCTGCCCCCTCTGCACCAGCTTAGTCGGGGGGGGGGGGGGTGGGGGAATTTGGTTCCTAGCTTAGCTCGGTGCCCAGAGAGCACTGGCTCCGCTCCAAGTCCAAACCCTGCTCGGGCTCAGGTTCCAGGCGCCCTGGCTTTCTCGGGTCTTCCATGCCCAGCAGGCTGGCTGCACCAGTCCTTCTCCACCCCCCAGCAGTCCTAGCCCCAAGTTCGCCAGGGTTTGAACTCCGGGGTCCTACTGGGGTGATCTTGGGCACCTCAAGGTGAGGAGGACAGAACAGAGGAAGCCACCCCAGTCCCATTTCTGGGAGTCAGAGCAAAAGAAAAGGGAAGGAGCAAGGTAAAGGCTGTCACCGCGTTGCAGAGGAAATGGGATATTCCGTCCACGGAGACTGCGGAAGGGAGTACACAGAAAGAGTCCAATAAAAAGAGTGAGAACTGTTCAGAGCCGAAGGCAGCCAATCAAAGAGGCGAACCCCAACCATGTGATACGGGACACAGCGAGTTCTACGTGAGGAAAACGGAGCATGCTCAACAGACTTCTCAAGGAAACCTCCATGTTAGGAGAACTGGGCATGCTCAGATATGCCTAGGTTACATAGGCAATGGCAAAAATGTGTCAAATTCACGATCAGGAGCATACAGGAGCCGCCTCAAAAGGGCTCTCAGCCAATAGTTAAATTTTCAGTGTGAGCAATTACACCTTGGAAATCGGCAAGTGCTACAAATCAGGGCTTGATTGACGGTTTTGTTGATTGACTAGACTTAAGAAAAGGAGGGGAAAATGTTAATAATGCAAGTTAAACTTAAAACAGTATAGTTGGCACATCTCCTCCCTTCCCCCAGCGAGCTGGTTGTTAAATATTTACCAGCACCTCACTGTCAATGGTCTCCAAATCGAAAGACACCAGAAGAGAGTCTGAATTTCCTGAAGAAGAGCTCGACTATTTGGCTTTTGGATGAATTAGTGGGAAAAAGCTCATAAGGATTTGTTGCAGCTTAAGTGGAGTGCCTAGATGTAGCAGGGGGATGCCAGGCTCTCATCCACAGTGACCAGCTTCGAGGAGGACTCCCCTTCCCTAAAACCATTACTAAAGGGTTTTTTTTTTGGAGTAGCAGGAAATGCCCTCACCACCAGCCTGGCTCCGTTTCCGTGACTGTCAGTTACCAAGCCTTCCTGCTGCCTATTGAGTCATGGTCATGAATGACCACACCTTCCCCCACTGCTGACTCAGCACCCAATGAAACTGTTGTCTTGGCTTTACACAATCTTCAGCGATGACATTTTAGATTGCACAAGACCAGCAGCCAATGGGACAGAGAGACCAGAACTGTGTGAGAGACACATAGAGGACACAGTCTGGAGGAAGAAAAAGCTTCGTTGGCACCTAGCTGACAAAGGCAGGCAACCCAACCCTTTTCTCAGCAACAATATTTGACTTTCACTATCTTAGCTGGGTATGCGTGTTTGTATGGGTGTGTGCCCTCATTCCCCTTCCCCTCCCCCCACATAGATTCGAGTTCCTTGAGGAAAAGGAGGGAAGGAGGGATTAAGCATCTATTAAGTGCCTACTATGTGCTAGGCACTGATCTAGGCACTTTACTATTATTATCTCATTCAATCCTCACAACATCCCTGGGAGGTAGGTGCTGTTATTATCCCCATTTTACAGTAGGGGAAACTGAGGCAGGCAGCGGTGTAGTGACTTGTTCAGGGTCTTACAGCTAGTAAGTGTCTGAGGCTGGATTTGAACTCAGGTCTTACCAGACTCCAGGCTCAGCACCCTCCCCCTACCTCCCAGCAGAATTCCCTGAACACTGAAGCCAAGCCATACCTGCTTTCGCCCAAGAGTCACAAGCAGCTTAAATTTTAATTGAGGACACATCTACTACTCTGGGTCAGCCACTGGGCCTGTTTTCTTTTTCTTTTTCTTTTTTTTTTTTTTACTGGAAAACTTTTTTATTGTAGGTGGAGTGGGATAGCTGGACACAGTTAAGATGATTCCAATTTTGTTGGCAACATCTAAAGCATCATAATCTAGAGCAAGTCGGACATAGGCCTTCTTCTCTCCATCAGGCCAGATCAGTGTGTTGACCTTGGCCACGTCAATGTCATACAGCTTCTTTACCACCCTCTTGATCTGATACTTGTTAGCCTTATGTCCACAATGAAGACCAGGATGTTGTTGTCCTCAGTCTTCTTCATAGCGGACTCAGTGGTCAAGAGAAACTTAATGATGGCATAATGGTCAAGCTTGTTTCTCTGAGGGGCACTTTTCCGAGGATATTTGGGCTGCCATTGAAGTTTTAGTGTCTTGGGTCGCTAGAATGTGGGGGACGTTCAGATCTTCTTCTTTTTGTGGCTACGAACACCCTTCAACACTGCCTTCTTGGCCTTAGAGGCCTTAGACTTAGCATCTGTCTTGTGGGGGACAACTGCTTCCTTCTTCGCCTTCAGCGCCATCTTGGGGGAAAGGGTCTTCCTTGGTGCTTCTCACAGGCTTATCTGGGCCTATTTTCTTCCACATTCTGTTCCCTTCTCAATCCCATGTGTGAGTTGTGGGACATAATCAACATGCTAAGGCCTACTGTGCTTTCATAGCCTCATAGATTCACAGCTGGAAAGGACCTCAGAGCCCAGCTAGTGTAACCTCCTCATTTTACAGATGAGGAAACTGAGGCCCAGAGAAACTGAGTGATTTGCTCAAGGTCACACAGGTAGTAAATAAGAGAGCCATGATTTGAACCCAGGACCTCTGACTACAAACATCTAGTACCTTTCCTCTATCCCATGCTGCTTTTCGAAGAGAGGATTAGACTCATATTTTTCCATTTAATTAGGACCAGTCATTGCAACAGTTCCAATGAGGGTTCCCTATGGATTGGAGAAGTTTTAAGGTGAGAAAACTTAGTTTCCCCACCCCTGTATGCGCATTTCGTTTCCTATATTTACCAACAAAAGCCTCTCTAAAGGAGTGATCATTTGAACTAGAGAAAGGAAGAGGGGAAGGTCCATGCACAATACTTCTGTGATTTATTAAAAGACTTTCTGGGTCTCTGATCAAGGCCTCAGGAGGACTGGAGATGGGAGGGGTGTTCTGGGCTTCCAAATCTGTATCTACATGGGGGAGGGGAAGGTGGCACCTCTCCAAGACTGCTTCCCAGCTTTCCCTTTTTGTGCAGGAAAAGTCCTATCTCTGCTGTGTGTCAGGGATGCTTTTTCCTTTTTCCTACATTCCAGGATGGTGATCAGTAGGGAGGAAGGTGTTCTCTGATACCTTTGCTTCCAAATTTACACTTTGGGATCTTTGAGCTCAGTAATCAGTTGAGGGGGATGAGGCACCTAAGATTAGGTTCAAGGTCAGTTTATAAGGGGGATGTGGAGGATCTCATCTATGGTCCCACATACAATGGAACCATTTGGACCCTTACCTGTTAGAATTGGGGAGATGGGAAAAGCCTTCTCAGCTGGTTTAAGGAATTAAGGAAAAAGAAATCCAAAAGCAAATAAAACCACTTATTATCTAGGATGATAGTATCACCCTTTATGTCTAAATCATGTACCCATTTAGTCTAGGATATTAGGCAACTGATATGGCATATGTTTTTCCAGGGACTTCTGCCTCTAAGTCATTGCCAAGAGGAGGATGTTGGGATCCTCCCTGGAATGAGGATCAAAGGAAGAGGTGATTGGAGTCTCTCCCCCCCGGGATTCTTCTTCATAGGAATGCTCACTCAGATTCTATGGAAAACACCCAGTACACCAAGATGGTGATGTGGGGGCTATGGCCTTAGTTATGACTATGGCTGTGAGGCAATGGGCATCTGCAGGAGATCGATTCGTTTGTTGCATCCTTCAGAGGGAGGAGGGAATTTGTAGTTACAAAATTCTAAGAAGCTAATATATCTTTATGTACATCATACAAGAGGTCATAGAAACCACAAACCAGACACTGGGAAATGAATCATGGTAGTTATAGTTTAAGGGGCCCTGCAACACCCATTCTTCTGTAAGCAATGCTCATGAAGTGTTGGGATCTGTGCAGATGACATTGACTTAGAATTCTTTCAGATGGCTCCTGAGATCATCCATCACTATAAGAAAGATTCTTCTTTCTCTGTTGCCCTCAGAAATATTGGGAGGGAGCAGTTAGGTGGCACAGTGGATAGAGCACCAGCCCTGGAGTCATGAGGATGAGTTCAAATCTGGCCTCAGACACTTGACACTTATTAGCTGTATGACCCTGGGCAAGTCACTTAACCCTGATTGCCTTGTGAAGGAAAGAGACCCAAAACAAAACAAACAAAAAAAGAAATATTGGGAGTCAGTGAAGGGGATTCTGAGAACAGCTTCTGGACCGTAGCCTACATCTCCCTCTTAGAATGGGTTCTCACCTACACCACACCATCCTTCTACCAAGCTTCTCTTTCAGTGGATCCTTTTACTCTTCAGGCTTCTCAAGGTCAGTTCTGAGTTGCATCAGCCAGTGCTCTTGATATTATTTTTATTGAATTTAAACATGAAAGAAGATGAGCCTTTCCATACACAAATCAGAACAGGAAAAAGAGAATCACACAAATTCATACAACCTATAGCATGCTCAGATCTCCCAACATGGAGGCACACAGAGTAGCCTTCGAAACATACTCATGTTGCCTAACATGGAGGCCCTCTGCATCTCATACCATGTGGGTGGGGGTAGCCTCCTTTGATTCAACATATTCTTTCCAAAGCTGCTCTGCTAGTCTGCATTTCCCACTGACCTTCCTTTGGTCCTCTTCTGTATATTTAAAAAATACTCAAATGACCCTCTTTCTTTTTTTTTCTTCTTTCTCCCTTTTATTTTGTCCATTTTAGTAACTAGCCCTCCTCTCTCCCCAACTACTCTTCCTGCAAGTGAAAGAAAAATAAACCTATTGTAGCAAATATTCAATCAAACCAAATAAAGTTCCTAAATTCATTCTTATAGGTGTGCTGGAGCTAGCTCAAATTGGCTGATGAGAGCTGATTGTTAAATTTTCGGTGTGAGCATTTCCACCTTGGAAATAATCAAACACTATAAATCAGGGCTTGATTTATTGTTTTTGTTGATTTCCAGATTTAAGAAAGTGGAGAAAACATTAATAATGATGATTAAACTTATAAGTGTGCTATGCATATTATTTTGGGGAGAGAGAGCTTGTTGTTAAACATTTACCAGCACACCTCTGCTCATTCTGCATCTTGAGTCCATCACCATCAGGACATGGGTAACATGGTTCAACACAGGTCCCCTGAAATCATGGTCGGTCACTGCATTGATCCATTGATGTCAGAGGCATTTGTCTTTACAATGTTGCTGTCCTTGTATAAATTGCTCTCTTGGTCTCGCTCATTTCACCCTGCATCAGATCAGTCAAGTCTTTAGAAGTTTCTCTGAAATCATCTCTTTAGTCATTTCTTATAGCTAGCTGGTGCTTTTGTAAAGTTCTGAGCCCCTACTTACCTCTAACATCCTGTAAATTTCTGTACAGGTAGTATAGATGGTTAAAGTGTTCTAACCTGGGTCCCAGGTTGTTGCTAATATCTTGACTAGGCTGGAGTTAGTTTCAATCAATGCTGGCAGTTCAAAGATGCTTGCTGGGACTGGCCATCCCAGTCAATAAACAAGCATTTTTAATAAATGCACTTATGATGTGCCAGGCATTGTGCTATGTTCTGGCACCATAGTGTTGGCACCCACAACTTCTTTAGGAAACTCCAGCCTTATTCTGATGGACCCTAAATGTCATGCAATCCTCATCAATTGGTCCACTGAGTCTTAGCCCTTTCATAGACTATAAAGACACTTTCCTTCAATGTTTGTCATAAAATGTTTGGAATGCGTGCCACATAGTCAATCTTCTTTATTTCAGCTGCATGTGATCCCATGAGTCCAGATGGAAGAGACCCATAAGCAATTGATGGTGAGAAAGGCTTGTTGTTTTCAGGGTCTTAGGAGACCTCTGGCCCTGATTCTGACCGTTTCCCAAAGCATTTAATCCCAAAGACACAGCAATGCTGCATTCCATCTAGGGATATGCTGGTAAATGTTTAACAACCAGCTCTCTAGGAGAAAATGTATGCATGATACACTTTTAAGTTTAAGTTGCATTTTTCCTATTTTTCTCATTACTTTCTTATGACTAGATAATCAACAAAACAGTAAATCAAGCCTCCATTGGTAGCATTTGCTGATTTTCAAGGTGTAAATACTCCCACTGAAAATTTAACAATTGGCTCTTCGGTTCAAGCTGGCTCCACCACACCACTGGTTCCATCACTGTGTGCTTGTCTAGGCCAGAGCTGTAGAAGACAGCTCTCCCTCTTTGGCTGTACTCTACTGGTTGGCTTTGGTGGTGGTGGTGGTGGTTTTGCTTCCAACTGTTGGGATTCTATTCTCTCGATCCCTTCCCAAGTGGAAGTTTCTGGTCCTTGGACTCCCTTCTCCTGCCTACAGAAAGAGTCTGTGTGACCATTACAAGTTTCTTGCTTTTCTTCTCTAGTTCATTCATACTTTTAGGTTTTTTTTTTTTAAGGAACTTTTAGGGTTGGTGGAAGTTGGATTTTCTTGACTTCAACCAAACATGTTTGAATTCTGTTCTTCTTAGCAACTGGTCACAATTCAGGTGTATATTGACTTCCATATAGAGACAGGAGTTGGAATTGTGCTTTCATTCATAAGGAACTTTCAAGTGAGGAAAATCCTTCTACCAATGCAGGGAGATACCTTCTCTGCAACTTATAGTCTTAGAGAGCTTCCTAGAGCAGCTGAGTGTTTAAATGACTTGCCCAGGGTCATATAGCCAGCATGTGTTATCAATGGGACTGGAACTCAGGGCTACCCGCCATTCCACGCTGCTTCCATAATAGCCTGTAACTGTGCTGACTTTTGCCTGCTTTCTAGGTTTGTTGTGACCAGCCAGAAGATTGTCCATCTGTATCATGTACTCGCCCCATCTTTTCCTTTTGTATTGAATGAATTCCTGCTACAGGATTTTAGGATTTGTGTTGTATACATACAGAATTGCTTGACACTTTCTATAAGATTACATATTTTTTCCAGATGCTGTAGTTCTGTAGTCACATGCCTTGGGCAGCTAGTTGGCACAATGGATAAAGAGTTGAACTTGGAGTCAGCAAGACCTGAGTTCAAGTTGATAAACCTCTGTCGGACTCAGTTTCATCATCTGAAAAGTGGGAGTAATAATAACACCTAGCTCACTGAAAGGATGGTGGTGCCCTCAACAGTTCATAAGGAAATTAGTTTTGGGGACAAGATAATGAGTTATTTTGGACAAGTATATATGATGTCTATAGGATATCCAGTTTGAGATGTCCAATAGGCAACTGAAGATGAGAGAATGGTGCTCAGGAGAGAGGTTAGAGCCAGATAAGTAGATCTGAGAATCATCTGCATAGAGATAATGATTGGATCCATGGGAGCTGATGAGATCATCCAGAGAAATAGTATACAGGGAGAAGACAAAAGGGTCCAGGACAGAACCTTGTGGGATATCTAGTTAGTAGGTATGATCTGGATGAAAATTCAGCAAAAGAGATTGAAAAGGAGTGAGTGGTAGATAGAGCACGGGCCCGGAAGTCAGGAGGACCTGAGTTCAAATCCGGCCTCAGACCAAACACTTGACACTTGCTAGCTGTGTGACCCTGGGCAAGTCACTTAACCCCAATTGCCTAAATAAAAAGAAAAAAAAAGAAAGAAAGAAAAGGAGTGAGTGGCCATAGAGGTAGGAGAACCATGTGGTGGGGGAAAGATGTAATGACTGAGGAAACAAAGGTTTGAGCTTCTGAGCATATAGATTTATTAAGCAATGCATGCCAACTGCCCAACAAATCAGGACTAGGCCCCTTCTTCAGCTTTGGCACTGGACCCTGAATATATAGAGAGTCAGATTTTTATGCATTAAAAACAATCAGGGCAGCTAGGAGGTCCGGTGGATAGAACCGTGGAGTCTGGAGGACCTGAGTTCAAATTCAGCCTCAGACACTTACTAGCTGTGTGACCCTGGGCAAGTCACTTAATGGTGATTGCCTCCTCCCCCCCCCCAAAAAGAGAAAAAAACCCCAATTAATCAAATAAGACCAATTAACTTAAAGAAAACAATCAACTAGGAAACAACATTAGGTAATCTGTTTCTAATTGGAGGAAAGATTAGGGACTTTCCAGGTTGGGAGAGGTAGAGTGAATGGGTACAATTCCCTGAATTCAGAAAAAGAGGTGTGCTGCTCCCCCCCAAGTGTCTGTAAACAGCCAGAGGAACATGAAAACAGTGACTGATTGATCAGTATGGGGCCAGTTTTCAGATAAGATATATGGGTTGCTCGAGATGTACAGTTGTGAAAAAACTCCTTGCATCAGTCTTTGGATCTAACTGGGTTTCTGGTCAGCACAACCCAGGTCCTTAGTTAAGGGTCTCTAAGCAGCAGGTAGAGGTGGTCCTGATGGAATCCTAATAAAGCTGCCCCCAGCCCCAACATTCTAACTTTTTTATGGGCCCCACTGAACAGTAAGCATGTCCTGATTCAACCACACAATCTGGCTTTAACCACACCTAGGCCCCGAGACTCAATACAGCCACTGCCCCCAGATCTAATTCATATATTTGAACAGGTGTGTTCTTGTACTCAACCACAATCACATCATCCATTTAGCCCAAGACAGGACCACAATATCTAACTATCCATTTTGATCAGACAAGACCACAATAGCTAGCCAATCAGAGGGCAGCACAACCAGGATGTTTGACCACTGAACCATAGAAGGGACCCTTCCCCTATTACCTAATCCCTTACCAAACCCCTCCTGCCTTTTTAATCTTCATAATTTCTGCTGTGTAATCAGTATTATTGGGGAGGGGCAGCTAGGTAGTGCAGTGGATAGAGTACTGGAACTGGAGTCAGGAGGACCTGAGTTCAAATACAACCTCAGACACTTGACACTAGCTATGTGACCCTGGGCAAGTCACTTAACTCCATTGCCTAGCCAAAAAACCAAAACCAAAAAAAACCAAAAAACCAAAACAAAACAAAAATCAGTATCATTACACTATAAATTTGCCTGTGTTGTCTTACTAAGTTGCTGGTTCCTTTTGGAAGCTAGCCCACTTCTGAGGGGCATCAGTCCTCAGTAAATGCCTGTACTTGGATTAGAGGTGGTCTGACTCTGAATTCTTTGAGACAGCGCCGCCACAATATACCATGAAACCGCAACAGTCCAGTTTCCCAGCCAGGCAGAGCTAAGTTCAAACAATGCAATAAGATTTTCTCCCAATTACCACAATTGAATAAAGTTTTCTCACAGGACAGACATTGGACCAGACCCCTAACTGAATAGAAAGGGAACTGAGCTAGCTCTAGAATTGAGTCACAAGAGAGGAGTCAGCTCCCACAATTAACCACTCGCTGTTTTAATTCCCTCAACAAGGAGAGAGCAGTGTAATGAAAACCTAGAGAGCGATGGTGATTGACACTGTCAACTGCTGCAGAGAGGTGAAGAAGGGTGAAGATTGAGAAAAGGCCATTGGGTTTGGCAATGAAGAGATGACTGGTAACTTTAGAGAGAGAGCTTTTGGTAGAAGGATGAGGTCAGAATCCAGACTTCAGAGAGTTAAGAAGAGAATGAAAGAATGTCTCTCCTCTTCAAAAGTTCTCCCACCAAGTCTATTCCTTATGTGTCACATTACATTCATCATTCTCTCTACCAATCTGGAGTCACACACATGCAGCACACAAGATGCCCAAGGCTTGCCTTGGAATATGAGTTACACTGACTAGATCTCTACCTTGGACCTGATATTAATTAATCAATAAGCATTTATCAGCTTCCTAACGTGTGCCAGGCACTGTGCTTGGCAATGGGGCCACAAAGACAAAAATATGACAGTTCTTGCCCTCAAAGAGCTTACATTTTTTTCTTGCAGAGTCAACATGTATGTATATGTATACATGCATACATATATATAAATACATACACATATATATGTACAAAATAAATACTAGGTAATTTTTGGGGGAGGGGAATACTAGCAGCTGAAAGGCTCAGAAAGGGCTTCATGTTGAAGGTGGTACTTGAACTGAATCTTCAAGTAAATCAGGGAAGGAAAGAATTCTGGGAATGGCGGATAGCCAGTGCAAAGACACAGAGAGAGGAGATGTTGGTTGTCAGCGATAGTAAGAAGCCCAGTTTGGACAGTAGAGCATGTGAAAAGGAGCAGTACACAGTAATGCTAGAAAAGCTGGACAGGGGCAGGTGTGACTGTCTTTTAGGGCTAATCAGAAAAGAGTACATTTGATCCTAGCAGCAATTGGAAGTCAATGGTGTTTATGGAGCAGCGGAATGATGTGGTCATTCTTGTGCTAGAGGAATTTAAATTTGGCAGCTTTGTGGAGGATGGATTAGGGAGGGGAGAGACCCACAGCATGCAGATCAGTTAGGAAGCTGTAGCAATTGACCCAGCAAGAGCTGATCAGGGTTAGGAGAAACACTGGGAATCCAGCCTCAGCACTATTTGCCTATGAAACATCTTTTCCTGAATTAAACTAGCTTACTTTAAAAAAAAAAAAAAAAAAAAAAAAACAACTCTGACAAGTTTTTCCATTGCCCATAAAGACTTCTAAGGTTTTTTCCCTTCAAAATTGATTCCTTCTCCTTCCTGACTTGGCTTTGTCATGATTTCATCCTTCAAAAGGTGGAGGAACCAACAACGGGAAAAAAGTGTCTTCTGGATCCAGTTCTCACTAACAGGGAGGAAATGGCTGCTGGGGTGGAAATGATAGGAATGTTGGTGAGGGGCGGGGGGAGGAGTGGCCACTCCATCTGAGAGTTTGTGATAGAGAGAGAGAAAATCAAGGCATAGTCTGACATGCACTCTAGATTTGGGCAAGCAGATTTCGAAGGGCTCAGAGGAGAGAAAGGCTCCTATGGAGTCAAATGCTCCAGAGCAAGTCATGCCAGGAGGGATGAGACATGCTCAAGAGTAAAATTCTGAAGGCACAAATGGAAACAATTCCAATGGGAAGGAAAAATAAGAGATATCTGAAGAAACTGATGTCAGTGGACAGGGAGCTCCCCAGTCAACTTCGATTTTAAAAAGAAAATGTACAGAAGATGGCCACAAAACCAGATAACAGAGGATGAATGAAGGAACATGCCACAGTCCTCTAAAAACAATGTCAGGACTGAGTGCTAACACTCAGAATGGCCTGATGCTGGCAAGGCCTCTAAGGTAAGGACATCAAAAAGGTGGCATCTTTTTGGGTTGGTTTGGTTTTTTTAGCAATACCGTGAGAAAAAGGAAACTCAAAAAAGGGACAGGATCTTTGCTTGGGGGTGGATGGGACAATACCAACTAGGCAACTAGATTTGACTTGAGAGTCAGGAGAGACCTGAGTTCAGAACTATCCTCAGACTCTCACTAGCTGTGTGACCCTGGGCAAGTCACTTAACTTGTTTCAACTTCAGTTTCCTCATCTGGTAATAATCTTCATCAGGTAATAATAGAACCTACTTCACAGTGTTGTTGTGAGGATTGAATGAGATTTTACATATGTATACATATATATATACACACATATACATGCATATATGTGTGTATATCTATACATATATAAATACATTTACATATGTGCATATATATATATATATGTACAGTGATTGGAAAACCTTAAAGAGTTTTAGAAATGTTAGCTGTTGTTTTGTTAGCTATTACAAGAGTGAGAAGACTAAGCTACTGAAATGTTATTCTGCTTCTGTTTTCTCTTCCAAGGAGAATGACCTTTGTCCAGGAAATGACAGAGCAGAAATGGCCAGTAGGGAACTGATGCCCAAGATAAGTAAGGAGATGGCAAGAACATAGCTGCCCTTGATGAATTCAAGTCCCCTGTCCCAGATGGATGAACTACATTCTCTGGTCCTGAAAGAACCAGAAGATGAGATGGCCAAGTCACTGGCCATGACATCAGAAGGAACATGGAAAACGGGAGAGGTGCCACAAGACTGCAGAAGGCCAAATGTTGCTCTTTCTTAGGACTGAGGAAGGCCAGATATTACTCTTTCTTTCTTTCTTTCTTCATTCCTTCCTTCATGTCTTTCCTTCCTTTCTTCCTTCTTTTTCTTTCTTTCTTCCTCTTCCTTCTTTCCTTCCTTCCTTCCTTCCTTCCTTTCTTTCTTTCTCTTTCTTTCTTTCTTCCTTTCTTTCCTTCCTCTCTTCCTTCTTTCTCTTTCTTTCTTTCTTCCTTCCTTTCTTTCCTTCCTCTCTTCCATCTTTCTCTTTCTTTCTTTCTTCCTTCCTTTCTTTCCTTCCTCTCTTCCTTCTTTCTTTCTTTCTTCCTCTTCCTTATTTCCTTCCTTCCTTCCTTCCTTCCTTCCTTCCTTTCTTTCTTTCTTTCTTTCTTTCTTTCTTTCTTTCTTTCTTTCTTTCTTTCTTTCTTTCTTTCTTTCTTTCTTTCTTTCTTTCTTTCTTTTCTTTCCTTCCTTCCTGTCTTCCTTCTTTATCTTTCTTTCTTCCTCTTCCTTCCTTGTTTCCTTCCTTCCTTCCTTTCTTTCTTTTTTTCAGAGCCAAGAGCCCAGATTTTATTTCCTTATTTTTGGTCTGAACTTTACAAAACACCAAATGAAATGGGCATTTCCACATCCATAGTGTGACAGAAGAGCAGTATCACAGATGAAGCTGTGGATCTCCATTAAGTGCTGCTTGTTTTTCTTTTAAATCCATAATAGATTCCACACAACTCGTTCTGAGTTGTTCTGTTTGCCTGGGATCCTCTCTGGCCGTCCTTCCATTTGATATGCTTCTAGGACCCTCTTTCCTTGCTTTTTGCTACCCTATCCCTATGCTCCCAAGACCAGATAGATTTACAAGTGAATTCTATCAAACATTAAAAGAACAATTAATTACATTACACAAACTTTGCAAAATATAGGAAAATAAGAAGTCCTTCCTTGTATCTTTCTGTGTGAATTCGACTTCCAAACCAGGGAGAAACAAAGCAGAGAATGAAAACTATAGACCAATGTCACTAATGCACATTGACACAAAAATATTAAATAAAATATTAGCAAAGAGGGCACAACAACATATTTAAACATATTTTAAAAGTGCTACAGCCACAGCTACTGAAGATTCAGTTGGAAAAATTGGCAAAAGAAGAACAAAACTTTTATAACAAATATGCATAATTGAGCAAGTAAGTTCCTACACTGGCTAAACATGCATGACTCCTGCATCTTTGTCAGGAGATGGGTCACGTGTTTCATCATTAGTCTTGGAATCATGGTGAGTCATTGCATTTATAGAGTTTTTAGATCTTTCAAAGTTGTTTTCTTTATGATGTCACTATTATTTAGATTATTCTCCTTGTTCTGCTCACTTCACTCTGCATCAGTTCATATAAGTCTTCTGAGGTTTCTCTGAAACCATCCCCTTCATCATTTCTTGCAGCATAATAGCATCTCATCACCTTCATATACCTTCACTGTTCAGTCATTAATGGGCACCCCCACAGTGTCCAATTCTTTGCCACCACAAAAAGAGCTAATAGAAATATTTTTGTACACATGGGTCCTTCTCCTCTTTGTTTGATCTCTTTGCGGGTATAGGCCCACTAGTGATATCACTGGGTCAAAGTTTAGTGACTTTTGGGTCATGTTTCCAGATTGCTTTCCAGAATGTCTGGACCAGGTCATCACTTCACCAAGGGTGCATTAGTGTGCCTGTTTCCCTGTATTTCCCCATAGCCCCTCCAACAATGGTGATGTCTCTTTTTTGTCATCCTTGCCAACCTGATAAATATGAGGTAGACCCTTAGAGTAGCTTTGATTTGAATTTCTCCAATTATTAGGAATTTGGAAAAAAAATTTTTATATGTTTGTTGATAGCTTGGATTTCTTCCTTTGAAAAATGACAGTTCATATCCTTTGGCCACTTCTCTACTGGGGGGGAATGGTTCTTGTTCTTATAAACTTGAATCAGTTCCTTATACTGGATAACCTGGATATAAGAACTTATCAGACAAACTTGCTGCAAAGACTTTGTTCCTAGTTACTGGTTTCTCTTCTGATTTTAGCTGCACTGTTTTTTTTTTTTTGTGGAATCAAAATTATCCATTATCTAGTCAAAATTATCCATTTCATCTTTTGTGATCCTCTCTATCCCTTGTTTGGTCATAAACTTTTCTGCTTATCTATAGATCTGAAAGGTAGTTTCTTTCTTGCTCCTCTAATTTATTTATGATGTCACCTATTAAATCTAAGTCATGTATCCATTTAGAGTCTGTCTGATGTATGGTATGAGATGTCGGTCTAGTGGAGATAATGGTCATCTTTACTTTACCTCTGTTCTTAGGATAAAGACCTCTAGCCTTTCCCTCTTGCACATAATGACGGCTTTTGTTTTTGGACAGATTCTGCTTACTATATGTAAGTAAACCCTATCCTTTCTTGTGTTATTTTTATTTTTTGTGTTGGCTTTTATCAAAAGCTTTTTTAGCATCTATTGATATAAAATGTTTTTGAATTATTTTTGCTATTATTGTGGTCTATTATGTTTATAGCTTTCCTTAAATTGAACCAACCCTGTGTTCCTGGTGTACCTCCAATCTGGTCATAATGTATAATGAAGTATATAACCTATATCAGATTGCTTGCTGTCTTAGGAGGGGGGAGGGAAGGGAGAGAGAAAAATTTGGAACTCAAAATCTTATAAAAATGAATGTTGAAAACTATCTTTACATGTAATTGGAAAGAAATACTATTTACAAAAAATATATAATGAAGGAATGAAGGAATAAAGCATTTATTAAACACTTACTATACACAAAATGAGGCAACTAGATGGCCCAGTGGATAGAGCTTTGGGCCTAGAGTCAGGAAGACCTGAATTTAAATCCAGCCTCAAACACTTACTAGATGTGCAACTCTGAGCAAGTCACTTAATCTGTTTGCCTTAATCCACTGGCAAAGGAAATGGCAAACCACTCCAGTATCTTTGCCAAGAAAATCCCATGGACAGTATGGTCCACAGGGTCACAAAGAGTTGGACATGACTAAACACCAAACATGCAAAACATATTTTGAGTTGAGGATACAGAAAAGTAAGACTATTCTCAAGGAGTTCACATTTTAATGAGGGAGACAACACATAAGGAAGGTTTCAGCTTCAAGTCAGATGGAAAAATTCCAATGGTTGTTAGGGTACAGCAGCAAAGCAGATGGTAATGATACTTCTTTAATGTCATTTCCAACAATAAAATATCAATTTCTGATGTAGATCTGTTTGAAAGTGCCAAGGATTTTAGTGTGAAGGACTTTTTTTCTGGGTCTCCAGGGGGTATTGCTTTAAGCATCTTTTAAATATGTCATTGTGGCCTCTTTACTATTATGTTTCAGATGAGCTCAAAAAAGTGGGGGAAACAATCATGATTTCAGGCAAAGCAACAGCAAAAACAGACCTGATAAATATTGTTGTTGTTGTTATTCATCCTTCATTCTTTTTTTTTTTTAAGAAACTTATAGTTGAATTCATCTACTGATGTTGTTCGTTCAGTCGTCTTTCAGTTGTGTCCTACTCTTTGTGACCCAGTTTGTGTTTTTTTGTGTGTGTTTGTTTGTTTTAATAGGCAATTGGGGTTAAGTGACTTGCCCAGGGTCTCACAGCTAGTAAGTGTCAAGTGTTTGGTCTGAGGCTGGATTTGAACTCAGGTCCTCCTGACTTCAGGGCAGAGGCTCTATCCACTGTGCCACCTAGCTGTCCCTTCATCCTTCATTCTTGAAGAGGACCAGTAACATCATGAAGGTGATGTCTTGATTTTCATGTGAATTGGATTTAAGTGAGGTAGAGCTGTGCAAAGTTATCAGCCTCACTCTCTCCTCCAGGATCATCAGAGTCCAGTGGCAAGACAAGAGTCAAGACAACTAGAGATGGCCCCATCAAGAAACAATAAAACAAAATCAAAAGAATGGAAAAAAATAGAAGAAAATGTGAAATATCTCATTGGAAAAACAACTGATCTGGAAAACAGATCCAGGAGAGAGAATTTAAAAACTATTCGACTACCTGAAAGCCATGATAAAAAAAAGCCTAGACAACATCTTCCAAGAAATTATCAAGGAATAGCCTAATAGCCTAGAACCAGAGGGTAAAATAGAAATTAAAAGAACCCACCAATCACCTCCTGAAAGAGATATCCAAATGAAAACTCCCAGGAATTTTATAGCCAAATTCCATAGCTCTCAGGTCAAGGAAAAAATATTGCAAGCAGCCAGAAAGAAACTATTCAAGTATCCTGGGGCCACATTCAGGATAACACAATAGCAGCTTCTACATTAAGCATCAGAGGGCTTGGAATATGATATTCTGGAAGACAAAGGAGCTAGGATTACAACTAAGAATCACCTACTCAGCAAAACTGAGTATAATCCTTAGTGGGGGGGGGGGGTTATGAATATTCAATGAAATAGAGGACTTTCAAGCATTCTGGTTGAAAAGAATAGAGCTGAATAGAAAATTTGACTTTCAAGTACAAGACTTAAGAGAGGCAGAAAAAGATAAACAGGAAAGAGAAATCATAAGGGATTCAATAAGGTTAAACTGTTTACATTCCTACATGGGAAGATGATGCTTGTAACTCCTAAGAACTTTCTCATTATTAAAACAGGAGTATACATAGACAGAGGTCACAGGTATGAGTTGAAAATGATGGGATGATTATCTTTAAAGAATAAAATCAAGGGGTGAGAAAGAGGAATGCACTGGGAGAAGGGGTAAGGGAGAGGTAGAATGGAGTAAATTATCTCACATAAAAGAGGTGCAAAAGGGTTTTTACAATGGAGGGAAAGATGGGGGAAATAGGGAGGGAGTGCATGAACCTTACTTTCATTGGAATTGGCTCAAAGAGGGAATAATTTACACACTCATTTGGGTATAGAAATCTATCTTACCCTACAGGAAAGTAGGAGGGGAAAGGGATAAGAGAAAGGGCAATTAGGAGAGTTGGTAGTTAGAAGCAAAACACTTTTGAGTATGCACAGGGTGAAAGGAGAGAGAGTAGGATAAACAGGGAAAATAGGATAGAAGGAAATACAGTTAGTAATCGTAACTGTGGAAGAAATTTTACAGCAAGTTTGTTTGATAAAGGCCACATTTTTCAAATATAGAGATAACTGAGTCAAACTCATAAAAATAAGAGCCATCCCCCAATTTATAAATGGTCAAAAGATATGAAAAGTTAGTTTTCAGACAAAGTAATCAAAGCTATCAATCATCATATAAAAATGCTCTAAATCATCACCTAATAAATATAGAGAAACTATATTATGTTTCTAAAGGCTCTATAAATAATGAATCAATAACAATACTTATTATATACATACTGTATGGTATAGCATTGAAAGGACTTCCAGAACACTGTACTAGCTGCATGTGCACTGACCTGGCGCTGTCTCCTGCTGTACCCCTGGCACAATGCCAAGCTACCTGGGCATTGGGCTGCCTTGGTGCTGATCTGGATCCAGGCTTTGGCTTTGCCTACTTGGGCATGCCACCACTCTGAGCTTCTACAGGACTCAGCAGTCTTTTTGTGCAGTCCCAGACTAGATGGAGAAACTTCTAATTCTTTCACTTTGTTTTTCTTTATCATCATTCCTTCTTATGCATTTTTGAGCACTTCTGGAGGATTTGTGGGGAAACTGGTCTCTTCTAGTTCCTAACATGCTATCAACCTGCTAAACCCTGATTTTCAACCATAACAAAAAAGAAAAAGAGCAGAGTGTGCAAACTGTGGGTAGTGAGCTTCATGTCAATTCCTGGGAGAATCCTAGAAGGGATCATTAAAGAAATGAGTGGTAAACATCTAGAAAGGGAAGTCACTGTTACTAAGCATAGGTCATGCCAGACAAACCTCATTTCCTCTTCTGACAGGATGACTAACGTAGTAGATGAGGGCAATATTGGGGAAGCCTTTTGGCCAGATTTTAGCAAAGCCTTTGATCAAGTGTCCCATCCAGACAATAAGACCATCAGCTGAATTCAGGATTGGTTGGATGGCTGGACTCAAGAGTAGTTGGTAATGTGTGGCAGGAGGTCTCCAATGGAGTGCCCCAGGGATCTGTGCTTGGTCATATGCTACTGAACATTTTTATTAGTGACTTGGAAAATGGCATAGAGTGCCTGCTCATCAAGTTTGCAGATGTCCCATCACTTGGAGAGATAGCTAAGCCCCTGAATGAGATCTTGACAGGCTGGAGTCTTGGGCTGAATCTGATAAAGATCTAATTCAATGGGGATAAATGTAAAGTCTTGCACTTGGGTGTAAAAAATAAATCTATTTCATAAGTCGAAGATGAGAAAAGTATAGTAAGATAGTAGTTGTTCTGAAAAAGAGCTGGGGACAGTGTGATGTGGCAGCCAAAACAGCTAATGCAATATATGATGAAGGGCCAAGCTTCTAGGAATGGGGAGGTGATTGTCTCACTGTCCTTTGCTTCTCTAGAGTAATGTGGTCAGTTCTGGGTACCATGGTTTAAGAAGGCCATTTCTAAACTGGAGAGCATCCCAGAGAGTCAAGGGCCTTGAGTTCATGTCATATAAGTATCATTTAAAGGAACTGGGCATGTTTAGACTGGAGAAGAGAAGGCTCAGGGAGGATAATAAAACTGTGTTCAAGTATTTTTAGGGCTGTCACATGGAGACAGGAGCAGATGTGTTCTGTCTGGCCTGGGAGGACAGAACCAAGAACAATGGATATAAGTTGTATTTAGGTTTGATGTCGAGAAAAACTTAGCAGTTATGGCTGTCCCAAAGTGGAATGGGCTACCTCTAGAGGTGGTGGTGGGCACCTCCTCCTTAGAGGTTTTCAAACAGAGGGTGGATGACCAATTGTGGGGCATGCTATAATGGGGATTCCTCTCCAGCAATGGATTGACTAGATGAGAGGTGGGGAACCAGCGGCCTCGAGGCCACATATGGCCCTCTAGGTCCTCAAGGGTGGCCCTTTGACTGAATCCAGACTTCAGAGAACAAATTCCCTCTAGGTCCTCAAAGGCAGCTCTTTGACTGTGATGGCCGCTGAGGTCCCTCTCTAAGTCTCAAAATCTGTGATTTATCATGGGGGGAAGGGGTGTTGGTGATGATTTCCAGGTACTATCATCTACTGCATGTCAGGAGTTTTTGAACTGTGTCTGGAAAACTCACAAAAAGTATCCTGAGTGTCAGCTCCCAGGCTAGCCCTGTTGTTTACTGATCACTGCACTCCAGGGATCCTGGGTCACTCTGCTCCAAATCTTTTCCAACTCTTTTCCTTATTTCAGCCTCCATTTTGTCCAAGTATTAGTGAAAATTACATTTAGCAAACCCAAGATGCTAAATCAAAATGTGGTACCATATGGCAATCAAAAGCGAGGCAAACATAGAGCTCTTCTAGAGCAAGATAGCCTAAGCATGTGGGCAAATGTGCTGACCAAAAAGGGAAGTGAATAGCACAAGGATTAGCATATGAATAGGCAAAGACTAGCCCCCAAATAAGTGTCACATGTAAATGAGCAGCCACTTAGCACAGACAAATCATCACAATCACTAGCAGTGCAAAGGCCTCGGCCAGCCTGTGAAATGCACATGTGGAGCACAAGAGAGGAAACTTAAACAACATTTCAATCTTGATTTTAATCTGGAAAAATAACAGTTCCAGTTTAGCAATCAGGCAATGTTTCTGAATTGAAATCTGGGAAGAAGTCCTAGAAAAAAATAGCAAAAAACCAAACCAAACAAACCAGAGAGAGAAATCAAATTCTGCTTAAGGTTTAGAATAGTAAAACAAAACACACACACACACACACACACACACACACACACACACACACACGTGCGCGCGAGAACCTGCTCAAAAGGAAAACCAAACTGAGAGAAAAAAAAATAATTATACAAATTATCACAGACAAGAAACCCTATGTGTACTCTTCCCCACCCCCTCCCATCCCCCCATGGAGTCCCAGTTCATTTTTTGTGTTCTGGCCAATATTGAGCAAGTTGCCTATCTGCAGTTCAACAAGGCTTATTTATACCCCGGGGCCATCAGCTACAACAGAGTTTTTCCTTTGAAAGAATACCTCCTGGGTTAGGTTATTTCCTAATGGCTGGCTCCAATGTTTTCCTTCTCCTGCTTAGCTTATACCAGATGTAACTTGAGGGCTGTGGCACTCATCAGCCGTTTTAAAAACAAATTTCGAGACTCTGAAGGGTAACACTATCTGTGTGTGAAGAGACGTCAATGCCCAATGTTTGCTTAAAACCTTCGACAGCCATCTAGACTAAACCATCTATAGGTTTGCTTTCTGTAACTTTCGCTGGATCCTGGACCCTAATTTTTACCTCTTCTCCCCATCCCATCCCAGACTGAGATGGATGGCTACATAAGATAGAAGGGTATGATAGTCACTTATCAGCCAGAAAAAGAAAGGCTCTTTTAAGATTCATCTTCTGGCCCTCCCCCTTCTGATGCTATCTGGGCATGGATTACTGCTTTGGCAGCCTGGGTGTCTGACAACCAGCAAAGAGCAGCATCTCAAACATTTCTAGCCATGTGACCCTGGGCAAGTCACTTTGTCCCATCTGGGTCTGTTTTCTCACATGTAAAATGAAGAGGTTGATAGAGCACCAGCCCTGGAGTCAGGAGGACCTGAGCTCAAATCTGGCCTCAGACACATAACTCTCACTAGCTGTGTGACCCTGGGCAAGTCACTTAACCCCAATTGCCTCACCAAAAACAAACAAACAAAAAAAATGAAGAAGTTGGACTTGACAGCATCTAAGGTCTACATGAAGTATCCTAGTCCAAACTGGCCACAGAGAGAAAGAACATTGGGTCCCAGTGACCAGAAAAGCCCACCCAGTAAGTGGTTGAGGAATTGTCAGGGGATGGATGAAAACATCGATCTTTGCAGTCCCAAGCGTGGTGGGTACTAGAGAAGGTCAGAGTTTCCTAAGATCTTCAGAGAGACTCCATAAAAGTAGCCAGCCACATAATACTCACTAGCTGTGTGACCCTGGGCAAGTCATTTAACCCCGATTGCCTCACAAAAAAAAAGAAGAAAAAAAAGTAGCCAGCCAAAGGTAAAAAATATACATAAGACTTTATTGCCCAAGGAAAACATGGTCTTCATCAAATACATAGCTTTGTCCAGAATGGGCCAGCCCGGGGCCTGTAGTGACTCCTACGTGGCCACATAAGGGTGGAGGCAGCAGCAGGGGTGCCAGCTGCCAACCATGCTCCCGTGCCATTGAGGTACTATGTGCACCAGTCCCAGGCTATTCAGGGGCTTTGGCCCCACGTGTGAATCAGTTTGAGTCTGTAATCAGTGCCTTTGTTGACTCCTCCCTCCCCCACTCCCTCGTACACCACACCAAGACAAGCCTGGAGAAGCAGAGCTAAGCTGGACCTTCCCTGCCTCGGAGCCATTTCCATTTGCTGCTGACCTTCCTAGCAGCCCCATTCAGATGCCAAGGATCAAAGGCCTCGGCCGTGCCAAAATGAAAAAGCCTCACTGCTGTCAGGCATCTGCACTTCCTACTAATGCTGCCTAGCTTGAGATCCTCACCTAATTCCTTTGTTTCTCCATGGGCCATTCCTAGGCTGTAATGGCACTGAAAGGGTGGGGGGTTCTGAGTGAGAGTGTACCACTGATTTGCCTCTCAGGCCCGCTTCCTTATGAGAGGGTCCACAAGTGGAGGCTATCGGGTCTTCTGATTTTCAGGCTAAATCTTGCCAAGGAAGTGTGGAGTGGTCCCTGTCTGGCCCCGATATGAGGGGCAGAAACCATTAGCGCTGAGTAAGCTGTTCATCCATCCCTGCCTCGGTTTTCTCTCCTCCCCCCCAGCTGCTAATTGGAAGCCAATTTAAGAGAGGTCTCTGGCTCCTCTACAATCTGGGGCAGATACACAGAGACCTAGGACCCTAGAGGCAAAGTTTCTCTCCTCAGGGGCTGGTCCAAGGCAGGGCTTATATCCCTCTGGGAGAGAGTACCCTTGGGCCAAGTGCCATAGCCTGGCTCCACAGAAGCCCTTTTATCTTGGCAGCCTTGCTCCTCTCCCAGGGTGGCTTGCTTCAGCCATGATCCCCCCACCCAGAGATGAGTGTTCTTGTGCTTTGAGAACGTCCAACCATGAGAACTTTGACTTCCATTTCTGGGTATCTGTCCACATGAGCAAATCAGCTCTGATATTCATCACTCTCCTCAGGTCCCTGCCTGTTTCCTTGGTCCAGCCCCAAACCTAAGGAGGGAAAAGGCATTTGGATTTAGAAAGCAAACGTCTAGCTCCCGTTCCCTTTTAAAGAGACTAAGTCAGAGGCTACTGAGATGAGAGAGTCACTGAAGACTGGAGAGAACCTTTGAGCCTTTCCATTTGTTTGTTGCATTGGCCCCATATAAAGGTCTTCCTTGTGGTGTGGAGAGGATCCTAGGCCAGGCACTCAAAGGAAGAGGCCCAGGGACAGGCTAAGTATACAAGAGAAAGGAAAGATGAGACAGGAGAGAGGACAAAATCCTGAAGAGGAAAGCAAATCAGGCCCTTTTCCCACTAACCAAAGCAAGAAAGCAGGAAAACAAGGTCAAAGGACTCCCTGGTGAGCAGGTTAGCTTGGGCCAGCAAGGGGTCAGGGAAGGAAGTGATCATTGGGTGGCGGAGCGGGGGGGGGGGGGGGGGGGGGGGGGACGGGGGATGCGGGCGGGGGGGGGAAGGCGGCCCGCGCCCGGGGGGCCGGCCTTTAGCGAGCGG
>NW_020954802.1:806094-828862 GCF_900497805.2 Vombatus ursinus
GGGGCGCTACCTGGGGAGGAACTGGAGGAAAGGAGCTCCAGGCTGGTGAGCACCCCATTTTCATACAGGGCCAGTTTTTGGACAAACTTCTGCCGAGCAGGGTTAATGATGATCTGAGGCCTTGCGGAGGTGACGCTCTCTAGTTAAGAAAAAAGCCCCCACCCAGCAACAGGATCAGGAAGGAGCCCAGGTCGGACAAGAACAAGATGCAAACAGCAGCTCTCAAGCTAGTCTGACTCATTTAGATGTGGAAATCCCGTCTCCCTCCCTGTCCACTGGCCCCCTCCCTAGTGCCTACAAACATGCCCATGTCTCAAAAAAACCCTCCACTGACCCTTTCATCTATGCTAATTAATCATCCTATATCTCTTCTGCCACTTTGTAGCTAAACTCCTCCAAAACACTAGGCGCCTCCACTTCCTCTCCCCTCTCTCTTCTTAACCCCTTACAATCTGGCTTCTGATCTTCTGATGGTTCCGCCAAAACTGCTCTCTCCAAAGTTACCAATGATCTCTCAGCTGCCCAATCCAGTGGCCTTTTCTCCATCCTCATTCTCCTTGACCTCTGACACTGACGATGACCTTCTCCTCCTAGATGCTCTCTTCTCTCTAGGTTTTCAGGACACCCCTCTCTCTCTCCTGGTTCTCTTCCTACCTATCAGACCCTTCCTTCTCTGCCTCCTTTGCTGTACCATCTCCAGGTCACACCCTCTAACCACAGATGTCCCTCAGGGTTCAGTCCTGGGCCCTCTTTTCTTCTCCCTCTATCCTACTTCCCTTGGTGATCTCATCAGCTCCCATGGGTTTAATGACCATCTCTATGCTGATGATTCTCAGGTCTATTTATCTAAGTCTAATCCCTCCACCTGTCTATGGGTACATCTTAAACTCAACATGCCCCCCCCCCCCCTGAATTTGTTATCTTTCCTCCACAAGTCCCCCCCTTCTTCCTAATTTCCCTATTACTCTTGAGAGTACCATCGTCTTCCCAGTCACCCAAGCTCAGAAGCTATGTGTCACCTAGGTCTCACTTCCAACCTGTTACCAAGGCCTGCCAAATGTACCCTCTCATCTCTTGTATATGCCCCCTTCTCTCCCCAGTCCAGTCCATCCTCCATTTAGATGTCAAATGGATCTTCCTAAAGTACATATGACTATGTTTCCCCTCCCTCCAATTCAATAAAATCTAGTGATTTCCTATTGCTTCCAGGATCAAACAGGATAAGCCTTCTATAACCTCGCTCCCCTTCCCTACATTTCCAGTCTTCTTACACCCCCCCATCCATACAGTCTTTCATCCAGTGACACCGGCCTCCTGGTGTCACTCCATCTCTCAGAGCCAGGCATCTCCGGGCATTTTCTCTCGCTGTTCCCTGTGCCTGGAATGCTTTTCCTCTTCGTCTCGGCTTATTGGCCTCCCTCGCTTCCTTCAAGTCCTAACCAAAATCCCATTTTCCATAGGAAGCCTCTTTATTTCAGCTCCTTCCTTCTCTTAATTATTTCCTCCTTATCCTGCCTGGAGCTAGTTTATACATATTTATTTACTTGCTGTCTCTCGGATTAGATGGTGAGCTCCTTGAGGGCAGGGACTGTCCCAGGCTAAAATAAGGGGGTTGGCCTAGGTACTGAGGTCCCTTCCAGCTCGAGGGGCCTGGAATGGATCCTCAGTCTTCAATTAGATACCTTAACATAGGACTTTATCTCCTTAAGTATGGGAAAGATGCACCAGACTGAAGCCAGAAGCCTTCAGCCACTAGAGTCAAGGGAACTCTCAGTAACAGCTTGATCCTTCCCTGTTAAACCCTGTAGCATGGGTGCCCCTCCATCCACCCGCCCCCCAGCCCCACCCCAGCCCATGCACTCTTCAGATTTCTGGATGGAGGGGTCTCCAGATTACCTTCAGAGCTGTTTGGTCCACGTCCCAAGCTGCTTGCCTTTGCCTGGCTCCCCCAGCTCTCTCCTGGAGATGCCTCTGGTGGACAGGGAGTCTGCCTAAGAGAACACAAGGACTGAGCTCCTGCTCCCTCCGCTGGGCCACCAGGCAGGCTTGGCACCGACGGCAAGTCTTGGTTCAAATTCCAGGAATTGAGAGCATCGCAGAGGCCAGGTGTGCTCTCGTCACTTTCCACGGGTTGGTTGGGGCGATTCCCGAGCTGCTTTGACTCCTGAGTGTGGGCCCTGGCTTGAGAGCGCGGCACAGGGCTCCTAGCATCAGTTGCTGGGCTAGGGGTGAACATGTAAGAGTTCTCCTGAGGCGAGGCCGGGCCTCTGCTTCCAGCCTCTTGCTCGGACAGCCCCACTGAGGCCTGTAGCTTCTCTAGACTTTCATAGACCTGCAAAGAACAGAGGATCCTAGATTTAAAGCTGAGAGGCCAGCTAGTCCAACCCCTTTATTTTTACAGAGGAGGAAACTGAGGCCCAGGATGAGGAAGTGACCTGCCCAAGGTCACCCACAAGGATCATAGACTTAGAGCTGGAAGGACCTCAGAAGCCCCAGTCCAATCCCCTCATTACATAGAAGAGGAAATGGGGGGGCAGCTAGGTGGCGCTACAGTGGATAGAGCACCGGCCCTGGATTCAGGAGGACCCGAGTTCAAATCCAGCCTCAGACACATAACACTTACTAGCTGTGTGACCTTGGGCAAGTCACTTAACCCCATTGCCTAGCCAAAAAAATAAAACAAAACAAAAAACAAACAAACAAACAAACAAACAAAAAAACCAGAAGAGGAAATGGAAGCTCAGACATGGGGAGTGATTGGCCCAAGGTCACAGAGGCAATAAGTGGCAGAACTGGGCTATGAACCCCAATATGTTCAACTCAATGGGCAATGCCCTTTTGTTTTTGTTGTTCATTCATGCCAGTCGTGTCTGACTCCCCATGACCCCATTTGGGGTTTTCTTGGCAAAGATACGGAGGAGTTTGCCATTCCTTTTCCAGCTCATTTTACAATTGAGGAAACTGAGGCAAACACGGTGAAATGCCCAGAGTCATATAGCTAGTAAGTGTCTGAGGCCAGATTTGAACTCAGTCCTTCCTGACTCCAGGCCCTAGCTTTATCCACTGCAGCGCCACCTAGCTGCCCAGATAGTGCCCTATCCACTATTAATGAAATCAGACCCTCCTCTTTCGGGTTGTGAAAGGGCTGGGGATCAGACAGACTGGACTTGAGGCCTAATTGAGGCCTTCTTGGCCATATTAGGCCCTTTCGCCCAATCAGGTCACTGTAGTTCCTCATTGTCCTAAGGACTGGCCTCAGACTGCTGCTGTATCCTGCTCCCTGAAAAAGGCAGACAAGGCAGGGGCCCACCACCAACCTGCTGCAGAGACCCCACCATTCTCCAGATGACCTTTCCCCCCACCCCCACAACCCCCCAACTTCACCCATCCTCAATTAGTGGCAATAGGTCTCTTGGGTCAAGCTGTTGCATTTTTTTTTTTTTAGGCAGTTGGGGTTAAGTGACTTGCCCAGGGTCACACAGCTAGTAAGTGTCAAGTATTTGGTCTGAGGCCAGATTTGAACTCAGGTCCTCCTGACTTCAGGGCTGGTGCTCTATCCACTGCGCCACCTAGCTGCCCCATCAAGCTGTTGCATTTTCAGAAGGAAATGTGGCCATTACAAACTCAACACTTTACTCAACACTTCTGAGCTCAGAGTAGTCACCTGGGGCTCTGTGGCCTATGCTTGTACCAAGCTGCCAAAGTAACATTGGCTTTCAATGAATGATCTGCTTTTGGAAATGGCAGAAAGGAGAGGGCTCCATGCAGAAGTGAAAAGTGTTAAGGATCCTGCCTCTGATGCTAACTACCTGTGTGACCTTGGGCCCGTCCCTTCCTTTCCCTGGCCTCAGTTTCCCCCTCTGTAAAGTGAGGAAGTTGGACTAGTTGGCTGTGAAGGTTCCTCCTAGCTCTGAATCTAAGATCACATGACCTTACTCAGGTGGCATCAGGGAGAATGAGGAAGGACAGAGAATGCCTGACGTAGTGACCTACAGTGGACAGCAGGGGGTGCCCCCAAGGAAGAAGGCCCCAAGGAGCCTGTGAAATGAGATCTTTCCCCAACCCTCTCATCACTGCCACAACAACTGGAAAGAAACATCTAATGAACAAGGTGTGGGGAACCCCAAAATGCCCCCTCCTGTCACGCCCTAGCCACACCCTCCACCCCTCCACCCCTTGTCTGTTGGGCCATTCATTGCCCCTGGGCCTCCTTCAGCTCCAGGCCTGCTCTACCTTGGTCATGGGAGGCCTCCTCTTGCCCCTCCGGTGCAGGCAGCGGCAAGCCAGTCGGCCAAGCTCCTGGCCCAGCTCCTGAGGGCACTTTCCAGGCCTGGAGTCTGCATACTTTGCATAAAGTAGAGAGCCAATCTGGGTGGCCCTGGCTTCCAAGTCTGCTCCGGGCCCTGTTGTCATCCCTTTGCTGGGGGCTGGAGCGTCTTCTTCTTCTTCTTCAACCAAATCCTTCTGTGGGATCAAAAGTGGAGGCCAGCTCTGACATTTCCCATTGCTGTCACTTGGCCCCTTCCTGACTGCCTCTCAGACAGGCACCTTGGACCCCTCTTCCCACTTCTTTCTCCATTCCCCTCTTTCCAGCGATGTGGTTTTTTTTTTTTCCCCCAGATACTCAAAATACCTATCAATGGTTAAGTGACTACTCTGGGCTGAGGAAATAGAAATCTAGACCCAGCCCCAGCCTTCCCTCAAGGAGCTAACTTCTGCTGGGTTTTGTTTTCTGGTCAACAAATATTCGTCGAGCCAAACTTTATAACAATTTGAGCCCCTCAGCAATAGAACACCACATCTCAGTGGCTGTATGAGCCCTTGTCAGGAAGACCTAGGTTCACATCCCATCTCAGACACTTGCCAGCTGGGTGACCTTAGGTAAGTCACCTCAATGTCATGGGCCTGTTTCTTTCTCTCTCAAATGAGGGTCTTTGAGGCCCCTTCCAGTTCTCGATCTAGGACCCTATGATTCCTGTGCTGGATGGAAGGCAGAACTCAATGCCTATAGAGGGTCCTTCCATGGCGGAGATTCTGGGAATCTCATAGAAGGCACATGGCTTCAAATCACTCAAGAGGAGCAATCACAATAGTAACCAGGCAGTAGGATCATCATTTGGGAGCTGAAGGGACCTCAGAGGCCATCTAGACCAATCTGCCCTCTCTCCCATTTTATGGATCACAAAACTGAGGCTAAGTGATTCACCCAGGGTCACACACAGGGAACCTAGTAGAAGTGAGAGGGATCTTGGGGGTATCCAGTCAAACCTAGGCCTCTGCCTGGAGACCTCCAATGTGGGCACACCATCCTACTTGGGGGTAGCTCTTACTGGGCTTTTATTACTATCCCCCTTCATTTCCCAAGATTACTGACAGTAATTTTTTATTTTATTTTGTTTTTTTAGTCAATTGGGGTTAAGTGACTTGCCCAGGGTCACACAGCTAATAAGTGTTAAGTGTTTGGTCTGAGGCCGGGTTTGAACTCAGGTCCTCCTGAATTCAGGGCTGGTGCTCTATCCACTGTGCCACCTAGCTGCCCCTAGAGCTCTAATTGTTAAGAATCTGCTCTTCATATCAAGCCTCCATTGGCCGCTTTGCACTCTCCCTCCCTGGCTCCCACTTCTGCCCTTGGGCCAATACTCCTTCCATGTATCAGCCCTTTAGACACCTAAAGGAAGCTCTCATCCCCATCCCCCTGTCCCCTCCCAATCTGCACATGTCTTCTATTCTCCAGGCTACATGTGCCCAGTTCTTTTCATCAATCCTCATGTAATAAAGCCTCTGGGCCCTTCAGCGTCCTGGTCGCCCTCTCTAGACTCTTAATGTTCTTTATATCCACCATCTCGTTTTGGCCGCAGCACAACCTGGTGAGGTGGGTAATACAGGTATCCTAAACCTCCCCCCACCATATTCCAGATGGAAAGGCTGAGGCTCTGACAAGTTGAATGCCTTGCCAAGAGATACAGAGTCAGTATTAGATGCAGGATCTGAACCCAGGTCTCTCTGGACTAAGTCCATTGCCATAATGCCTCTATAAGTAGGGTCTCCCCTTTCAGTTTACAAAACGAGTTTCAGTATCATAAAAAAGAAAGCTCATTCCAAGGAGCAGGGAATAATCTCCCATTAGCCTGGGAGGTGGTCTAGGCTAGAAATAGGTTCAGGTGGATTCCAGGGAAATCTTAACTGACCTCTTAAAGGTGATCAGGGGGCCCAGAGATAACTGGGAGGTCATATGGGCTACATGGCCCAATCCAACTCAGGGGCCCAGGTGATAGGGCACTTCTGTCTTTCAGCCACAATAACAAAAACCCTCTCAGGGTGGGCCCTACCTTTTAGCCCTCCGTACTCTAGGACTCTGCCCAGCTGGCTGACTCCACCCTAGACTTGGTTTGATCCCAGTTGGGATGCTGATAAACAAAAGCCCTTTGAACCTGCAGGAGGTGAGACAGGTTCTCCTTCGAGAAAGTCACGTGAGGATGGGAAGGTTCTCTGGGCCCAACCTAGTCACAAAGGCATCCAGGAGCTCCCTGGCCCCCAAGCTTCTACCTGCCTCTCTGGATTTTCCCCTGTCTGTCACAAGGGACTCCTCCCTCCTGAGTTGCTCCCGGTGACTCACCAGGTACTTGGTTTTAGCCCCATCTGTCTCAATGGCTCGACATCCAGTCAGAATTTCCAACAGCACCTGAGGAGTAAGTAGGCTAGTCTTTATGAACAAGGCCTGGGACAGTGGAGGCACTGGAAATGGGAGGATGCTAGAAAGGGAAGGCAGGCAGGCTACGTCCCCAGGGATGGCAGCCTCCATACAATCATGCTGGTGCTAAGACGTGGCAGTGGGGTAGGCAGGAAGAGTCCTGTGTCTGGTGGTGACCTGGGAGGAACCCATCTCATTTGCCTTCTCAGTTGAGAAAGGAGATGGGGCCCCACTAGGCCTCAAGGCCTAGCCTCCATCCATGAAGCAGGATCTCCTTTGTGGCTAGTACTCTTCAACCAGCACCCTCCAACCTCCAGCTATGTGGGCAGCCTCAGGTCAAGATTTGCATCGCACAGCAAAGCCCCTGAGGGAGGGCCTCAAGCTTCATTAGTAGTTTGGCGGTCCAGGTTTTGAACTCTCCACCCTGCCCACCCCCCTTTCCCCCCAATCAGGCTATTCCTGTTGCTCCAGAGGCCTATCCAGGGCTCCTCCCTATCCCTCCCCTCTGGGGGCCAGACTCTTACCACACCAAAACTGAAGGTGTCAATCTCTACCGTCAGCTTCCCCGTCTTGACATATTCCTCAGGTAGGTAGGCCAGGGTGCCCCGAATGGTCTGAGTTCGGGCCAGAGAACTGCTCTTCCCAGAGGCAGCCCCTGAGTAGCGGCTGAAGCGGGCCAGGCCAAAATCTCCCAGTTTGGGCATCAACTTCTCATCAAGGAGGATATTAGAACTGGGGGAGGGAAGAGAGAGAAGGATCCAGAGGAAAGTCAGACTCATCCTTGCTGTCCACCCCAAACCACAGCCCTTGAGAACAATGTCTGAGGACCTTTAATCCCTACTTGGGACTAGGCCTTGCAAAGACTGCTTCAAGGCACTGGGGATGTTAAGCCTGGAAAGGATGAGATTCAGAGGAAATATGGCTCCCAAATTTTAGCTTATTAAGTAAGACTCCCAGCCTCATCAAGGCAATGATCTGTACCAAGCAGGCCACAAATTCTTAAGGGGAAGAACTGTTTTTGTTTGTTTGTTTTCGTTTTCACATTTGAATTTTTTAATATTGGGATTTGCAAAAAGCAGAGTATAGCTTGGGACCCATGAGCTTAGTGACCTCACAGGCACTGGAGTCCATTTGTAAATGCTGAGGAAATGGGTCAATGAACTTCAAGCAGAAAGAGGCCTCAGTATCCAACCTCCTCATTTTACAGAGAAGGAAACTGAGGCCCAGAGAGGGTCATAGGATCCTAGAGCTAGAGATGGAAGGGACCTTGGCAGCCTTGCAGTCTAACCCCCTCATTTTACAGAGAGGGAAACTGAGGCCCGGGGAGGGAAACTGATTTGTCCCAAGGCCACACAGCTAGTAAGTGGCACAGCTGGGTTTTCAATCCCTGCTTCTCCTCACTACAGAGTCAAAGCTTTCTAAAGCACCAGGTTCCACATGGCTTAAACCAGGGGTGGTCAAAATACTTTAGGGTTGACTTTGAAATACCTCTAGCATCTTTGAATATGAATAAGCAGACAACAAGGTTTAGTGCAAAGAACATTGGATTAGGAGTTAAACCTGAGTTCTAGTCTAAGATTTTCCACTTAAAGCTTTGCGCCCTTGGCATGTTGCTTAATTTCTTCAGGCCTCAGATTTTTCAAATGGAAAACGAGGAGATTAGACTAGATGATGTCTGGGGCCCCTTCAGCTCTAAACCTACAATCTGGGTTCAAATCCCCAGCTTTGTCTTGTGATCCTCTGTGTGACCCTGGGCAAGTCCCTTCTCCTCCCTGGGCCTCAGTTTCCTCATGTGTAAAATGGACAAGATAGCTTCTGAGGTCCTTTTGAACTCTTAGGTAATGAAAGCTGAGATTGAATATTTGGTGTGGCCCTAAGGGGCAGATTAGGAGCAGTGGGGGGGTGGGAGGGGGGAGTTGTAAAGATTCTGACCACTTATCCCAAAGGAGAAGGGATGATCTTTAAACAAAAGTTGCCAACTTGTGCTCAGGTCTGAGTCCCACCACGTGGCCTCAGACGTCCTTTTCCAATTCTGCCTTGGCAACAATCGGCCCAGCTGGTCACAGCATGAAGCTAGTCACAGACTTAGTCCCCCGAGTGAGCCGGTTAGCTCCGTTCTGTTTCCCAGAACGCAGCTGAAACTCAGTCAATTTCCACCGAAATTCGTGTTATCGTTGGGAAGAGGGATTGAGCTGGGAAGTATGGTTGGCCTTCACAGTCCATCCATTCCCGCTCCCAGGGATACCACCGAAGCCCATTTCTGACAGGCAGGGATCCTTTATAAATGAAGGGGGCTTGTTCCCGATTTACTGATTTTTGCCCCCTACCCATCCTTTTTTGTCTCCAATGGAGGGTCTCAAAACATGGGCTCCCAGACCAGATGGATGGGCCAAGTAATTACTTTATGCCACCTTCCCATCCTCCCAGCGGCCTGGGCTTAAGCCTTCAGGTCACCTTTCACTTTTCCTCGATCCCTAGATGCAGTTATTACCAACTGTCCTTTCACAACCTTAGCAGAGGCCTCATCACCTCTCTCTTGGACTATTTCTGGCCTCTTCCCCGTATTCTCCGCCCCCGCCCTCCCTCTCTCCTCTATCTTGCTGCTAAGCTTGATACATCATAGGTGCTAAGTAATAGCTAACTGTCCAATAGTAAAGACTGTCCTATAGCATTACCGGGGTCACACAGACACTAGCTCCTAAAGGGTCCGCCTCGCTTATTAATCTGTCACTGACAATATCCTGCCCTGTGATCCCTACCCAGGATCATCTATATCTCCTCAGTAACTTAGGCAAGATTTGAGCCTTTATCTCGCCGAATCCAAATCTACTCTTCTAGACACCACACCACACTGTCTCTCTAACAATGGACGGAGAACTCTGAGAATGTCCCCAGGACTGGTCCCTTCGTGGTCTTCGAAAATCTTTTCCTCACACTGAGTCAGCATGATAATTCCCTTTGGCCTCCTGGCATCTAGTCTCTCCCCGGCCAAAGTTCTCCTCCCATCTATTGGGTATTTAAAGCCCTCCAAAAGCTCGTTCGTCATCCCTCCCTCTCAGAATGCCCAGCTTCCTGAGAAAGCTCAGCCCCAGTACCACCTACTACACAGGACCCTTCCTCTTCCCCCACCAGCTACTAGTGCGTCTCCCTCATACTCCTCTGTACATATTTTGTATCTACTTACACGTATCTGCTTCCCCTGATAGAAAATAAACTTCTTGAGGGCAAGATGTGTTTCATTTTTGTCTCTCTATCCTCAGCAGTGGGCACAGTGCTTGGCACACAGTAGGTGCTTAATAAATGCTTGCTAAAATTTTTTTTTTTGGGTGAGGCAATCAGGATTAAGTGACTTGCCCAGGGTCACACAATAAGTGTCAAGTGTCTGAGGCCAGATTTGAACTCAGGTCTTCCTGACTCCAGGGCCAGTGCTCTATTTGCTAATTTGATAGGCTGTTTCTCCCCCGACATTCCCTCTTCCCTTAAATCCTCTCACCTTTTGACATCTCCATGAATGAGGCTAGGGTTGTCTTGATGTAGGAACTGAATGGCCCTCGCTGTGCCAAGCAAGATATCTACTCGTTGAGCCCAGGAGAGGAGGGAAGGATTCTGGCTCTGGAAAGAGAAAGACAGGTTAGGATGGAGAACTGGCAGCTTTCCCATGTCTACTGACTTGAGCAAGTCGGGTCCTATTTCTGGGCCTCAGTTTCCCTATTTGGAAAATGGGGCTATCCACCTTCACTAAGTAACAGGAATGTTATGAAGGGACCAGGACAATAACCTGAGAATCCCATATCCACAAGGTAGGCTTTTCTAGCCCCAATTCTCCCTCTCACCCAGTCTCTTACCAATTCTTCCCCCTCCCTCTCATCCCCCATTTTCCCACTCCCTTCTCTATTCAGTGGGCTTACCATAAACCTCTGGTTAGGCCAGGGGGTCCTCCTCTCCCTTTTCAGGGGGAGGGATTCTCAAGATCCCTTGGCAAGCCAAGAAAGCTATGAAGTACTTTCTCTACAAAGGTTTTACTCCTTAGTTATCTGTGACAATCGAGATGAAGCTACAGCAAAAAGCATTGGTGGCTTCTAACATATATGAGCTCCATTTTAGCAAGGTGGGATTGTCCAAGTCTGCAGCAGTGGGATTTTGAGTCACCAAGGGACTCCGAACTGAAATGCAGAGCAGGAAGATTTCCCGGATTTCACTGTCTGCCTTTTTCCTGGGCTTCCTTTAAGTTTTATGTATCCCACGTGCTGTTTAACATAAAAAGCCCTTTGCCATCTGGCTCTGGCCTATCTTTACAGGCTTATAGCACAAGATCGCTTTTCAAACTGGCCATTTCTCACCTCCATGCTATTGCTGAGGCTGTGCCCCATGCCTGGAATGTTCTCCCTCTTCAACTTTTGCTTTTTAGCATTCCTGGTTTCCTTCAAAGTTAAGCTCAACCATTTGATTTGCACACTCTGCCCTCTCCCCAACTCTTTTTACTTCTCATAGCTTATTTATTTGTTTATCTATATGTCTGCTGTTTCCCTGTAGTAGAATGTATGCTCTGGTCAAAGATATGACCTAATGGTTTTGAAAAGAAGAGATGCCTAGTCTCTCTGATAAGGGCCTCATTTCTAAAATACATAGAGAATTAAGTCAAATTTATAAGAATACAAGTCATCCCCCAATTGATAATGGTCAAAGGATATGAACAGGCAGTTCTCAGATGAAGAAATTAAAGCCATTTACAGTCATATGAAAAAATGCTCTAAATCACTATTGATTAGAGAAATGCAAATCAAAACAACTCTGAGGTATCACATCACACCTATCAGATTGGCCAACATGACAAAACAGGAAAATGATAAATGTTGGAGAAGATGTGGGAAAATTGGAACACTAATGCATTGTTGGTGGAGTTGTGAAATGATCCAACCATTCTGGAGAGCAATTTGGAACTATGCCCAAAGGGTTATAAAAATGTACATACCCTTTGACCCAGCAATAGCACTTCTAGGGCTATATCCCAAAGAGATCACACAAATGGGAAAAGGACCTACATGTACAAAAATATTCATAGCAGCTCTTTTTGTGGTGGCAAAGAATTGGAAATTGAGAGGATGCCCATCAATTGGGGAATGGCTGAGCAAGTTGTGGTATATGAATGTGATGGAATATTATTGTGCTATAAGAAATGATGAACAGGCTGACTTCTGAAAAACCTGGAAAGACTTGTATGGTCTGATGCTGAGTGAAGTGAGCAGAATCAGGACAACATTGTACACTGTAACAGCCACATTATGCGATGACTAATATTGATAGACTTAACCCTTCTCAGCAATACAAGGATCTAAGACATCTCTAAAAGCCTCATGATGGAAAATGCTATCTACATCCAAAGAAAGAACTATGGAGTTTGAATGCAGATTGAAGCATACTGTTTGCTATTTTTTTTTCTTCTATTATGTTTTGTTTCCTCTTTCTGGTGCTTCCTCCCTCCTATTGGTTCTAATTCTTACTTACAACAACATCACTAATGTAAAAATATGTTTGATAGGAATGTAAATGTATAGCCTATATCAGATTGCACACCATCTTGAGGAGGGAGGTGGGAAGGAAGGGAGAGAAAAATTTAAAACTCAAAAGCTTATGGCAGTGATGGTTGATAAATAAAAATAAATTAATTTAAAAAAAAAAGAAAAGAAGAGATGCAAACTATAGTTCAGGGATGGGGAGCTTGCAGCCTCCAGGCCACATGTGGCCCTCTAGGTCCTCAAGTGCAGCCCTTTGAATGCAAACTCCACAGAACAAATCTCTTTAATAAAAGGATTTGTTCTATAAAACTTGGACTCAGTCAAAAGGCCACACCCCAGTCACATGTAGCCTTACATTCCCCACCCCTGCCATAGTTACATTAAAGAAAGTGCCAAATCACTAATAGTAAGAGCAATGCAAATCAAAACAACTCAAAGTCTCTCTTCATGCCCAACAAATTGACTAAGATGACAAAAGATGGAAATAGTCAGTGTTGGAGGGGCTGGGGAAAGACAGGCACACTAATACTTTTGTTAGTAACTTGGTCCAACCATTCCGGTAAGCAATTTGGAATTATGCAAAATAAGTGATTAAAACTGTCCACACCCTTTGACCCAGAGATCTTACTGCTAGACATAAACTTTCAAGGAGATCAAGACAGAAAGGTCACAAATTGTGATATATTAATGTCATGGAATATTTCTACTTCACAAAAAATGATAAATATTAGGGGCAGCTAGGTGGCACAATAGATAGAGCACCGGCCCTGGAGCCAGGAGGACCTGAGTTCAAATCCCAGCCTCAGATACTTGACACTTACTAGCTGTGTGACCCTGGGCAAGTCACTTAATCCCAGTTGCCTTGCCAAAAAAAAAAAAAAAGATAAATATGAATTCAAGGAAGCATGGGAAGACCAACATGAACTGATGCAGAGAGAAGTAGGCAGAATGAGAAAAACAACATACACAATGACTACCACAATGTAAATGAAAAGAACCAAAAAAAACCCCCCAAGTTTTCTGAATTGAAACCCAGCCTCCCCAATGTAATGTGAATATTGGGTAACTATAATAACCAAGCTTGGCCCTAGAGAATGTTGAGAAATTGTCCCTCTGTCTCTTCATTGCAGAGGTGGGGAGACTAAGGGTATGGAATACTGCACATATTGTCAACGGGTCGGTGAGTTTTGCTGAACTGTTTTTTTCCCATTTCTTTTTTAATCTTTGTTAAAAAGGATGGCTAGATGGGGGTGGGAGATGGATATCTTCAGAAACGAAGGTGATGTAACCAAAGACATCAGTCTAAAATGAAAGTAAGCTCTTTGAGTGTTGGAGTTATTTGTTAATATTCCCAATACCTGGCACGGTGATTAGCACACAGCAGATGACTACTGCGTGGACCTGGGTTTCATCTAGCTTCTGGTGTCCCCAAAGCAAGGATCATGTCTGGGAAGCTGCACAGGGACCAGGGTTGTTTGACTAGAGAAAGTCAACATTACCCAGTTGGTTGAATACCTACCTGAGAGTGGAGCTGGTCCTCCAGGGAGCCATTGGGTAGGAAGACGTAGACCAGGCAATAGATGTTGTCTTGAATGCAGTAGCCAGCAAAGTCCACGATGTTTGGGTGACGGAACCTGGTTGAGCAAGGCAGGGCCAGAAGTTGTGTGAGAATACAATTCTTTCTTTCTTTCTTCTTTTTTTTTTTTGGCTAGGCAATGGGCTTAAGTGACTTGCCCAGGGTCACGCAGCTAGGAAGTATTCTGTGTCTGAGGCTGGATTTGAACTCAAGTCTTCCTGAATCCAGGGCCAGTGCTCTATCCACTGTGCCACCTAGCAGCCCCTAGAACACATTTCAAAAAAGGCGCCCTGATTATTGCTAACTATCTCTCTGCCTCAGTTCATGATACACAAACCAAAGGGCCACCCTATTGCCAAACAGGGGCAGGGTGTATAGTACAAAGAACCCAGGTCTCGAAGTCAGGAGTCACCGGTGACACTTTGGATGATGAGGACAATGACAATAGCTAAGGGTTATATAGTGCTTTAAAGTTATATCATTGAATCCTCCCAACAATCCCACAATACTTCCATTTTACAGATGAGGAACTGAGGCCAAGAAAGATCAAATGACCCACCCAGGGTTTGAACCCAGGTCTTCCTGACTCTATGTCTGATGCCATATTCCCTTCTCCGGGCCTCAGGATTCTCACCTCTAAAATGACAGGCTTGAACTAGATTGTCACTGTCATCCCTTCCAGTGATCAGTGCAATATGGTTATCCTCAAGGGTTAGCTAGCTCTGGCTCCTGCTTCCCTCCCCTCACATCCATGGCCTTCCTCCCCCCTAAGCCTACAACCGTCCCTCCTTCCCCCTGCCCAACTCTCCCAGGGATTCCAGCTCAAGGTGGGGCTTTCGCAGCTCACCGAGACAATTTCTCCACTTCGGTGCCAAAGCTCGTCTTGATGGTATTCCATTCCAGCTCGGCATCCTATAGCCAGGGTTAGAGGAAGGAGCCTTCAGCAGCGTCCCCCTCTCTGCCACCCTCCCCAGGGACATCCCTCTGCTCTGGCAGACCATTCCAACCAGACACTTACACCGTCCTCAGGTCCTCCCTGGATTTCTAAACTTTGACACAGCTTTGGACCTCTCCCTCCCCCATCCCAACCTGTTACTCTTCAAACCTCCTTGAGCCTTTTAACAGCATAGGAAGTGTTTCTCATCACAGCCCGGTACACGCAGCCGAAGCCTCCCTCGCCAATCTTCAGCTCCTCCGAGAAGTTACAGGTGGCCTGGGCAATCTCAAGGAAGGGCCAACGGAAGGGGGATGGGTTGACACACTCCACTGGGGAGATTTTGTTTTCTTCTCCTTGCTGCAAGAGGAGACCCCCACCCCCAAGGCTGGGTGAGACTGGAGCATATAGGAGCCCACTGCCTCCCTCTGCCCAGTGGCCTCAGGCATGCCACCAGGCCACTCGTGGGGGCCTGCCTCTTTCTCTACAGGAACTCAACTCTGCCTCGTTGTGTTGGTGACACCGAATGGTCAATAAGCTAGTGTCCCTGCTCTTGTCTTTTTAGTTGAGTGGAGGAGACAAGACTTACTTGTGTACAAAGAGGAAGAATTATCAGGCAGGCTATGCCTAGAGGTCAGCCCTAGTCCCCAGAATCCTTTCCTTCCCTGTTTCAATTGAATTCGACAAATGGTGGCTGAATGACTTGACACACCGTGTATTCCTGTGCAAAACACAGGGGAGGTCCCTGCCATCTTAGTGGACCTGCCCCAGGCCACACAGGTAGTAAGTGGCAAAGCTGGGATTTGAACTCAGGGCCTCTGCTTCTGTCCCTTAAATCCTCTCCACCTCTACTGAGGCTCCTCAAGCTTTGGATGGCTTGCTTTGCTTCCTGTTGCCCATCCTTTCTCCCTGAGTTATTCACATTTTTTTCCCTCCTGAGATTATCATGTAGACTCAGTTTCCTCATCTGTTAAATGAGAGGGTAAGATTCTAAGGCCCCTTCTTCCTCCAGATCTGTGGCCATGTTGTTGCTCTTGGTGGAATATAAGTTTCTCAAGGGAAGGCTGGGTTTTGTTTCCAGCACATAGTAGGCACTAAATGTAATTTAATTAGACTGTCTTGGATCCGAATGTAAGCTCATTGAGGGCAGGTAGCGATTGTTTTCAGTTGTGTCTTTATAAAGTAGGCTCCTAGCTCTCATGCTGGAAGGGCCCTCAGAGGCCATCCAGTCCAACTCCTTCATTGGAGGAGGAAACTGAGGCCCAGGGAGGGGAAGTAACTTCATCCAGGTCACCCAGGTAGGAAGTGACAGAGTTGGGATTCGAACCCAGAGCTCTTTCCACTGTACACACTGCCTCCCTCAAGGTACTTAATATATCTGTTGAAATGAAATGAACTGTCTGTCTCGTGGACATTCTCTTTCTTCCCCACTGGATGAGGGGGTCTCGGTGGGAGACTCCTATTTCCAGTCTCTTCCCCCAGTGCCTAGGTAAGGGCTCTGCCCAGTAGGGGCACTCGGGGCAGATTGAGGGAACACACATACCTTTGTGGGAGAAGAGGAGGTGTTAGAGCCGAATGGCCCAGCCCCTTGGGGTACAGGGCTCGGGGTAGGGCAGGGGAAGGGCCAGGAGTCTGAGGGGAAACCTGGAAGAGTTTGGTAAGGGAAAGAAAGTAAAATGTGATTGGATTATCCCAGACCAGGGCCTCCCCAACCAAACCTGGCCACCCTTCCCCCTCCATCCCGTCAGCTTCAATCTGATGCCCAGGCCCAGGTTCCTCTGCCCCTTTCTTAGGGACTGGACAGGCTGAGGAGGACTCCCTGATCATTCGGCCCACTAGCCAGAGGCTTTTTGGCTTGAAGCAAAAATCAAAAATAAATCTATGGGGGGGGGGATTTCTACTTGTTTACAGAAGGATTTGACATTCCAGAAAGGTCTCCCCGAAGCCAGCTCTTGGGTTTTACCTCAAAAAGAAGCCAATTTACAGAAATCCAAAGGACACACAGCTTTCTAGGAACACAGCTGGCTGCACTAAGGCCAGGACAGAGACCTGGGGCCTGGTATCTGAGAGGGAAGGAAGGCTCTGAAAGGACCCCCCTTTCCTTTTTCAGAAGGAGGCTTCATCCTAAGCTCAGGATCTGCGCCCCCCACCTGTCCACGACAGCTGGCCCAGGGGATATTAAGGGGACAATGTTTCACCCTTCTCCTTCAAGAAGCTCTGGATTCTCCCTCCCCAAATACAGTGCCCTATTACCTGGGGAAGGGAAGGTCGAGGCAGACTGTGGCACCTTTGGAGGCCTGGTTCCCTCTTCCTTATGGATGCTAGTGGGCTTTGGGTGAGGAGGGGGCCATGGAGGGGTGGGTGTGCTGGTTAATGAAACAGCAAGGGATAATGATGGGGGCTCAGGGTGCCCTAAAAGTATAGGGAAGGAAGGAAAAGACACAAAGATACTGTTATAAAAGCAAGAATGATAGAAGGCAATGATATGGGATATGTGTAGGGGGATAACATGCTTTTTCCCTCCACTCCATCACCTTCTTGGGGCCAAGGGGAGGGACATAGGCCTGCCTCCCTTCATAAGGGTGGGGTGAGGGAGATCCTCTCTCGGGGGGGGGGGGGGCGGGGGGCGCTATTTCGGGGAGCCCATCTGGGGCTTGGTTGGGGTGTGGGAGGCAGGGGGAAAGTCCCTTGGACTTTAGGGCCCAGGGCCGAGGTTAGTTGTTTGAATTGAAACTCAGCCTCCTTTGGGGCTGAAGCCTCCCCAATCCAACTATTCTTCCCCAAGTCCAAGCCTAGGACGGGGGGGGGCTTTAGGGGATAGCTGGGGATTTGACAGAAGAAAGGGAGGGGTATCACTTGGGCATTGATAGATAACACAGGTAGACACAGGGTTGGGTATATGTATGTGGGGAGATTGGGGGATGGGGGGGGAGGCTCACAGCTAGTGATGATGTCTCGTGCTCGAAGCAGTTGGAGGTGAGTGAGGATATGAAGGAGGTCAGCAACCCGGGCATTTTTGTTAATCCAAGGCCACATGATCCTGGCTGTTCGATCGTAAAAACGCTCTCCCAACCGAAGTTCTGTCTGGTCCTGAACAATGAGGGACGCTGACGAACAAGAAAACGGGTCAGCCCCACACAATCCAGCCAAAGCTGTCCTTAGGGGCTATCTTGTCAAACGCAGGTTGGGGCTTGGCTGTTGGCTTTGGTGACCTCCCATCAGGCCTCCCCCAGCCCCAACTCTGACCACAATCCCTGCTGTGACATGGAGCCAGCACTGGCCCTGTCCTAAGTCACTCACACCTGGGCCCTGCCCATGGACAAGGAACCCTGGGTTTTGAGCCACAGAACCTCAGTTCTAATACTGACTCTGCCACTAATTTCACTGTGTGACCAAGGGTGAGTCACTTCACTTTTTCTGAGCCTCAGTTTCCTCATTTGTAAAATAAGGGAGCAGGAGTAAATAACTACCAGTCTCCTTCAGTTTTCAATGCCATTGGTGCTCATAGCCCCAAGTCACCTGCAAGAAACAATTTGAAAAGCTTCTGGGAACAAATTGGGTAGGAGGAGGGAGAAAAAGCCATACTGGCTGCTTTGCCGGCCTGACCCCTTCCCCAACAGGTTCTTTCCTGCCTTCTTGCCATCTTCCTCACAGTCTCTGGCCATCTTTCCTCTCCTCACATTGAATGCTGGCCCTCTTGACCTCACTCTTTCTGGCAAGGAGTGGGGGTGGGGGCAAGAGAAAGAGTCAGACTTGACCTCTTGGACTCCTCCTGCATGGTCCTAGTTTAGAGCAGGGTCAAGGGAATAGATGAGGGAGGACAAAAGGAAGCTTTTCATTTAAACCTTCACCTCAATTTCCCCAGCTCAGCTCTGTCCTCCCTCTTCCGCAAGGACCCACAGCTGCCAAGCTCAGGACTCATGAATTTTTGTAGCCTCTGGGCAGCCAATCTCTAGAGGTCCTGAGCTCGAATCCCTTTCCTACCTGTCACTCTGGGAAAGTGGTCCCTTCTGGGCCACCTCTCTGGGTCTCAGTTTCCCCTTCTGTCAAGTAAAAGGCTTAGACTAGATGACCTCTAAGAAAAATGGTGTAGATAGGGTGCTGATGGAATCCACACACTTAGTAGTTGTGAGACCTTAGGCAAGTCACTTAATGCCTCTGAGGCTCAATTTCCTCATTTTCCATTTGTTCTTGGAGGCAACAGGGAGCCGCTGGAGTTTATTGGGTGTGTGTATGTGTGTGTGTGTGTGTGTGTGTGTGTGACATGATAGGACCTGAACTTTATAGGAAAATCACTTTGGTGGCTGAATGGAAGATAGACTGGCTGGGGAGAAACGAGGCAGGCAGACCGCCCCCCCCCCCCCCCCAGCAGTTATTACAATAGTCCAGGTGTGAGGGAATGTCAGAGGAGAGAATGGGGCATATTCCAGAGATAATGGGGTCAACTCTTATCGTTCTAGACACAATCCCATGCTCTTGAGGTGGTGTCCTATGATTTTCCCCGTCCCATCTCCCTGGCACGGGATTCTCCATGCCGATCACAGAGAGAGAAGGGCACGGGCGGCCAGGGAGAGAAAAGAAGGTGACTACGGGGGGTGTGGGGCGCGGAGAATTTGGGGTCGTTCCGATGCCCCGAGTGGTGGCTCAGAGGGTCACAGCCAGGGGCGAAAGCAGAGGGAAGGGTCCGGGGAAGGCTAGAGGAGGCCAAAGCGCACCGGCCGTTCTCAGCCGCCGGGCCCTTTCCTATCTCGGCGCCCAGGGCTGGGCTGGGGGAGGGGGAGCCCCCGCTTCCCTCCCGGGCCACTTCCCCTCTCCCTCGGGCTGGCCCGCGGCCCCAGCGCTACTCCCTGGCCGTGCCCCCTTTGCCTGCCTCCTCACCGAACTTGTACCAGTCGGTCGACTCCAGGGAATCCATCACTTGGTAGAAGCGACACATGATCCAGGCTGGCACCTCGTATAGGAAACGCTGGGAAACGGAATCCCCAGATCCCCCCGGGACCGCCCCCTCGGCCATGATCCTCCTGCGCGGCCCGCCGACGCCGAGGCCAAGGCCAAGGCCACGGCCAAGGCGGGGGCCAGCCAGCGAGCGAGCGAGCCCCGGGGCTTCAGGAGCGGGCCGGGCCTGGCGAGCCTATGAAAAATGAGTCACTTCCCCTTTAAATGGATCCCTTTAAACCTGATGCTGGCGGGGGCGGGGATAGGGAGAGGAGGCGGGGTGGGAGGAAAAGACAGAGGAAAAGACCGCCCCCTCTCGCTCCCGCCTTCTTCTCGGGCAGCCACGTCGGGCGAGGCTAGGGGGTGGGGCGGACTGTGGGGACGTCTGCTGGGCGTGGCCTGGGAAAGCTGCCTGCTTTTTCTCTCCTCCCCCGCTCCTTCCTCTCCCCCTCCTCTCCCCCTCCTCTGGGGCTCGGAAAGGTTGGAAGCCTTCCAGCCGCCTTCCGGCCCCAGGCTTCCAGGCCAATGGCTGAGGCGGCCAGGCTAGGGGAACTCTGCTTGCCATCTAATTCCGCAATCAGGAGGGCACAACTGCGTGGGCTAGTGGAAAGTGAGCTAGCTGGAGCTGGCCTCTAGTATCTGACTCTGCCACTAACTTGCTGTGTGGCCTTGGGCAAGTCCCTTGCCTTCTCTGGGCTTCAGTATCTGGTTCTGCAAAATGAGAGGGTTGACATCTTAAAATACAGAGATGCATTTTGGGGCATGGTCAGTGTGGGAATTAAGTTCTACTGGACTACACATATTTATGATAAAGTTTTTATTTTATTTTTTATCCAAAGGCGAGGCCGCAAAGGGGGTGGTGGTCAGGTTTTGCATCATTGTTTAAAAATGAGGGTTAAGGGGCAGCTAGGTGTCACAATGGATAGAGCACTGGCCCTGGAGTCAGGAGGACCTGAGTTCAAATCTGGCCTCAGACCAAACACTTAGCTGTGTGACCCTGGGCAAGTCACTTAACCCCAATTGCCTAAAAAAAAAAAAAAATGAGGGTTAAGCTACATCACAGGATCTCCTCTTAGAATCATGTTTTAAATGCATGAAATAAAATCCATAGGATTAGAAAAGAATCTTTATAGAGTCCAAGTTAAGAACACCTGGAGTTGTTTCCTGGGCCTTGTGTGTATATATATGTATATATATTATATATATATAATATACATATGGATGTATATATATATATGTGTAGATGAGAGAGGACAAAAGGAAGCTTTTTATTTAAACCTTTACCTCAATTTCCCCAGCTCAGCTCTGTCCTCCCTCTTCCGCAAGGACCCACAGCTGCCAAGCTCAGGACTCATGAATTTTTGTAGTCTCTGGGCAGCCAATCTCCAGAGGTCCTGAGCTTGAATCCCTTTCCTACCTGTCATTCTGGGAAAGTGGTCCCTTCTGGGCCACATATACATACACATATATACATATATATGAAACATTCTGGGACTAAGTGCTCCAAACTCTGCTGATGTAGAATGCTGGGACTGCACAGGACTTGACAGCTTTAGCTGCTGTAGGTATCGAGGCCAATTACTACCATGCATTTAATGTGAGAGGATGAACATTGTTATCTCTGTATGAAAGGGCTCAGAAGCCTGAGATGTACATTGGAAAGAGCACAGGCTTTTAAGTCAGAGGACCTGGGTTCAAAAATTCCACCTGGTGTATTACATTTCCCCCACTTTTGTTTCTTCATTTGTAAAACAAGTGAATTAGATTAGGAAGTTTGGGAGAGCCATGATCTAAGGTGGGAGAGGGCCTGGAATTGTAGCTGGATCTCTCTACATTCCATCAGAGCTAAGGGCCTAGCCTGAAGGGGGAGGAGCTTATTGGAAGATGGTATCTGCCCCTGTCTAGTGACAGTCTAATGACATCTACTAGGATCCAGGCTCTGTTGGGTATGTTGTGGGAGGAGGCTGCTGTTAGAGACTCCCACCTCCCTCACTTCTCATCAGCTCCTTAAGCTCACAACCTCTCTCCCACAAATCTTTTGGTCAATGGGGGAAACAATTTACTGCATTCCAAAAGCATTTTATGCTGGGGGAGCGTGGGAAGGAGAAAATTTAATCCTAACTTTCAGAAAATAAAAATGTCCAAGTTGTCTAAACTCAGTCACAATTCAAGGCTCTCCACTCTGTGGTCCCAATGTACATTTCCATCCTTAAGTCGTGCTGAATGCTGGACCTAGAGTCAGAAATCCAGCTCTTATTAGCTATAGGACCTTGGTCAATCCAGCTCTCTTTCATTTCCCCATTTGTCAACAGAGAGGGTGTATCCTCTGCTTTGGTTAGGCTATTCAGTCATTGTTCCCACATAAATAAAGTCATTCTCACCTGGTTTCTAGCTACCCATCCAGCCCCCATCTTCTACTAGTATAGTCTCCTCCAGGAAGATTTCTGGTTCACTTCAGCCCCAAAGCCTCATGATCTATGCTGTTCATCAGCTCCTAGGGGACAGGGTCCCATCTTTTTGGGGTGTGATCAGACTGGAAGTGCCCCCCTCCTGTCTCCTCTCCCCTCCAACCCTTTTGGACCTAGAGCAAGTCACATGGGAAGGAAAAGCTCAGTGAAGAGGGGCCAAGAGAACCTACTAGAATGACTTTTGAAAGGGGGCTGTTTGCTTCCTAGCAGGAGGAACTGGCAATCTTAGGGTTAGGGCCCTGGCAAGAGGGAGAAACAGTGTATCTGTGTGGTTCAGCTGACAACTAGGTCAGACAACCACAGCACAAGCTAGGGTGGGGTGGGAAGGGGAGGGGTGGGCAGCACCCAGGTCAAGAAACCATTCCCTATGTGTCTTGGGGAAAAGAAAGGTGGCTACGAGGGGCACCTAGTGCTTGGCCCATAAAAGTAAGCAGGGGGACCCATTAAGGTGGCCCCAACCCCCTAAATTGCCCATTTTCCAGGCCTAGCAGGTTCAATGAGTGGGCCAAAGTTGATCTTTCTGGCAGGAAGGACAGTACGGTGGGAGGGGGAAAACCTAAAGTGGTTGAATTTGTTGTAAAAGGGCTAGGGGAGTAGGAGGAACAGGAAATTACTGAGGAGATAATGGAAAAGAGGACAAGCGGGGGG
>NW_020954802.1:828962-929995 GCF_900497805.2 Vombatus ursinus
GGGGGGGGGGGGGGGGGGGGACTGCCTACTGGGCCCTTACAGAAGTAGGAAGTCTGGACCAAAGCAGATGGAGGAGGTGAGGGCAAAGACCTCGAACTCTCCCTCCTTGTTGAGCCTCAGTTTCCAGATGTGTAAAACAGGGATAACCATAGCACTTACCTCCCAGGGTCATCGTGCCATTCAAATAAGGTGATGTCAGTAAAATACTCAGCAAATCGAAAAGTGCCCCAGCACTGTGAGGCAGCAGACCAGAGGGATTTATCCCTCCAGATACAGCTTGGAGCCTGCAGCACCTCCATTAAAATGGCAAAGCTCCTGGAGGGCAGGGGATGTCGGGCTTTGGGCTTTGCTATGCCTAGTTCTGGGCACAGAGCTTCAAACATTTTGGAGGGGCAAGCCTGTAATTTCATTGGTATAAAAACACCTATCGATGAATCAGCAAGCATTTATTAAGTGATTACTCTGGGCCAGGCCCTGTGATAAGCTGAGGATGTGAAGAAAGACTCCAGACAGTCCCCATTTTCCAGAAGTGTACATTTGAACGGGGCAGATGAAATGCACATACCAGGGTGCCTAGGGGGTGGGTGGCAGGTGATCTCTGAGGGGAAGGCCTGAGCAGCAGAAGGCTTCACTTGAACCCAGTTTGGAGAAAGTCAGAGATTCCAAGATAGGAGACGGAGCATGGTGTGTGAGACGCAGCAAGAAAGCCAGTTTGGCAGCAGTGAAGCGGGGGAAGATAGGCACCTGCTCAGCCACTGCTAGTGTTAGGGGGCTGCTGGGGGCACTGAAAGGCTGGGACTTGCCCTCAGGTGACACATCTAGTCTTGAACCCTGGCCTTGACACTTCTCCCCTCCCCCACCCACTCCCCTATGCTGGTAGGTACTCGTTGGCTATACCACCCACAAAGCTTAGCTCTCTATCAGGAATAGCAAGCAGAAGGTGATAAAGACAAGTTTCCTCTTCCAGCTGTCAGAACCCTAACCCTAACCTCTCTCCTTTCTAATGGCAGCAATCAGAGGCTAAGCTTTTCCCAAAGTACCTCATTGCACCCACATGGGGCCTGACAAGTTTCTGTTCATTTTCTCTTGGATTGGGTGTTTTTCTATGTAATGCCTGTGTGTAACAAGGTAGAGCACACCCCCACATTGAACACACTGTCCCCACCTCCAACTCCACCTCCATTGCTTATCCCCTAGATTCCATTACACTCTCCTCCTCAGAGGTGGTCCTTTTGATCATCCCCGAGCCTTCATTTTCTAGTTCTCCTTATCCATTGGTTCCTTCCCTATGAAATATGCCTAGATGGTCCCCATTCTTAAAAACAAACAAACAAAAAAATCCCTCAAACCCTTCACTTAATAACAATAGGATTGTAAAGGCAAACCACCAAGAATGACTTCAGAACCCTGGTCAGTGCAATGACCAAACCACATAATTCCACAGGACAGGTGATAAAGCATCGTACCCAGCTGCTGACACACAGGTGATATGGACTTACACGACAGGATGAGACAGAGATCTTTTTGGACATAGCCAACATAGGAATTTGTTTTGTTTGACTATGCATATTTATCACAAGGGTTTTATTTTTCCTTTTTCACTAGGGAAGGGGAAAGAGGGAGGGAGAGGTAGGGTTTTGTTCATTGAAAAAAAATATTATTAAAAAAATAACCCTTTACTTAATCTTACCATCCCCTCAAGCTATCATCCTATCTCTTTCACAGCGGACTCCTAAAAAAGCTGTCCATGCTCAGCCCCCTAGCTGTTCTCCATGCCTTGCATGCCTTTCTCCTCTCCACTTGACTTCCTTCAGGTCTCAAAGTCCCACTTTCTGCCTGAAGCCTTTCCCAATCCTCTTTAATCTCCAAGCATTCCCTTTCAGACCCCCTTCCCATCCCCACCCCTGCCATTTATCCTGTATCTGTCTGTTTGTCGTCTCCTCCATTAGCCTGGGCTTGAAGGCAGGGGCTGGGTTTTTTTGGGTGGCCTTTCTTCGTGTCCCCAGTATTTAACACGGTATCTGGCACACAGTAGATGTCAATACATGTTAATTGATGGACTTTTCCTCCACCTTTTCACTTCCCACCTACTCCTCAGCTCCTTGCAATCTGGCTTCCCTTTTTCTCACTCAACTGCTCCAAGGTTACCAGTGACTTCTTAATCAGCAAATCCTCAGTTCTTACCCTTCTTCAAAACTTCAGCATTTAACACTTCCCATTTCCTCTGCCCATATCCCATCCCTTGGATACCTTCCTGGGCTCTCTTCTCTTTCTACACTTTGTTTGATGACTTCAGTTCCCGTGGATTCACCTATCATTTCTATTCAGATGACTCTCAGATCTACATATCTAGCCTTTCTCCCTAGAGCCAGATCCATTCCCACATAAACTGCCTATTAGCTAGGTCCAATTCAACACGTCCAAAATAGAACTCATTATTCCCCCCCCCCCCCCCCCCCTTTTTTTTTTTTTTTTGACGCAATTGGGGTTAAGTGACTTGCCCAGGTTCACACAGGCTGAACTGAGGCTGGATCTGAACTCAGGTCCTCCTGACTGCAGGGCTGGCGCTCTATCCGCTGCAACACCACCTGGCTGCCCCTCCCTCTCTTCTTAACTTCCCTATTTCTGTTGAAGGCACTATCATCTTTTTAGTAAGCCAGGTTTCCAGCCTAGGAACCATCCTCAATTCTACTCCCCCCTTACCCCTCCCCTTTCTTTCCACTCATGCATTAGACAACCTTACCACTCATCCCCCCGACTACCACAATAGCCTTCCAATCAAAGCCTCAAGTCTTTCCCTTCTAATTCCTACCCAACATAACTGCCAAACTCGTATTCCTAAGGTCAGAGTTTGACCAAGTCACTCCCATGCTCAAGAAGCTAGATTAAGTTCCCATTTCCTGTTTGCAGGGTTTGACTTTTAGAGCCCTTGAAGTTCTGGCTCCACTCTACCTTTTCAGGCTTACTACATCTGGTCTTCAGGCTCGATTACTGTTCACTGCATACATTCCATCACCTGCCAGCAATACTCTCTCTTTCCATCTCTGCCTTACAGAATGTACATCTTCCTTCAAAGCTCAGGTGCCCTCTCTGAGAGCAAGTCTTTTCTGATGCCCCCACCCCCGAAAAATTCCTTTCTGTTTTGTATTTAATTTTCTAAATTGTTGTTGCTTTTTCCTAGCAGGGTGTGAGCTCCTTGGGGGGGGGGCAGAGACTGTTGGGTTTTATGTTTGTGTCCCTGGCACTTGGCCCATACAGTGTTTAATAAAAAATGCTCGTTCAGAAATAGAAGGTTGTGTCATTATACTGACAAAGCTTGGCTCCAGAAAACCAATGAGATGGACTTCGACTTCATTTGTAGAGGGGGGGGACTATGGGTGTGGAATATAGCATATAATGTCAGAATCAGCTGATTTTTTTGATTGGCTTTTTTGAATTGCCTTTTCTCCCTCTTCCTTTTTTTATTCTCTGTTACAAGGAATGTCTCACTGTGTATGAGATGGGAGAGGACAAACTTGGAAATGACAGTGACGTAAAAACAAAAGGCATCCATGACATTTAAGAAAACATTTGACAACTAAATCCCTTCCAATGAACAGTGCCCTTCCCTTCAGGTAGGAGTGTCGTGGGCAATTTCAGGAGCCAAGAAGACAAGCAGAAAGGAATGGTCCTTTCTGGTTACACCTTCTTTTTGGCCTCAGATACACTAACTCCCCAGTCTAACAGCCACTCCCCACCCTCATTCTTCATCATTCCCATTCTTACCTCCCAACAACTCTGGATTGAGTCCACAAATCCACCCAGAGGAACAAGATGTGCTTCAACTGAAGATATCCCAAAGAATGTGTTGCAGGCCCTGAGAGGTTCCTCGGTAGTCCTGAGACCCACCTTGTCTTTCTGTCGATATCTCTATGTCTTTTTGGAGGGGGGGAAGAGGAAAGGGCAGAAAATATTGGTTACCCTAAAGCCTGTGTGGGAGAAAAATGTGGGCTTTTGGACTTCATAGGAGATTTAGAGCTGGAAGGAACCTCAGAGGCAGAAGACCTTGGCTCAAATCGTGACCCTGCTGCTTCCTAGATGTGATTGGACAAGTGCCTTATCCTGTCTGGCTTTAGTTTCTTCCTGGGTAGAATGAAGGAAGTCTGTGTGTTACAGGGGATGGAGGGCTGGGTTTGGCGCAGGAGTGGGTAAGAGACCTTCTAGAAAGTCATTTGATTGAATTCTCTTACTTTATAGGTGAGGAAGTGGCAACATCAGGATTCAAACCTAGGCCCTGACTCCACATCTAGAGTTCTTTCCAGGGCACAGCTGGTCTTCTGGTGATTTGGGCAAGGCTTTTCAGAATGTTTTATTTGTAAAATGGGGATAACTGTACTACCTATCTCAGAATTGTCGTGAGGAGGCCGCTTTGCCGACCCTCAGGTGTTTTACAGAAATGAGTTGTTATTCTATCATCGCTAATGGTGCAGTAGATAGAATGCTAGGCCTAGAGTCAAGAAGACCTGAGTTCAGATCCAGCCCCATCCTAGCTGTGTGACCCAGGGCAAGTCACTTAACCTATGTTTGCCTCAGTTTCCTCACTTGTAAAATGGGGATAACAACAGCACCTACCTCCCAGAGTTGGTGTCAGAATCAAATGAGACAATATTTGTACAGCGCTTGGTACAGTGCCTAGCACACAGTAGGTACTATCTAAATACTTATTTCCTTCCTTCTATTAATCTATTAAGTTAGTCACTGAATTTAAGGCTAGAAAGGGTCTTGGTCCAACTTTATTTTATAAATTAAGAAACTGAGGCCTATAGAAGTTAAATGACTTGCTCAAGGCCACAGAGGTAGGAAGTGGAAGAATTGGGATTATGACCCAGGTCCTGATACTGGAGACTTTTTGCTTAGGGTCACATTATCCTGGCCAGGAAGTGTGGGGTGTGGACGGATTCAAGAAGAGCCACCAGAACCAGCGAGGTTAGAAAACAGCAAATTCTCAGTTTACTGGTGTGTCCACCATTTGAGCCCAGGTCAATATCCACCCCCGCCCCCCAGAGGGGCCTTCTTCTTCCCACAAAATCAGAAAACGCTTGAGTAAGAGAAAAAGGTCAAGTCAGAAAAAAAAAAAAACAAAACCCTCACATGGTGTTATTTGATTGGGGGAAAAGGGGGGGGGTGATATTTCTGCCTTGCAATGAAAGCCCAGACCTTGAATTACTTTTTACATAGATTTATAGATAAATTCTAACAGCACAGGATACAGTACTTACCAACAAAAGATGCAAACTAGTCACTTAGAAATGCATGCTGAGTACTCTGCTTTTACAGGTAGAAAGGAAACTCACAAAAACAAAACCAAATAGCGTGCTGCCCATCTTTTCCAAGAAGAAAAGAATCATAGGGTGGAAATCACTAGGCTTACAACAAAAGACACAAAAAGGACATTGTATGTAAAGTTATAAGGCAAACTTTTTATATAATAAATAGGTTACAGGGATTTGTGGGGGAAGGGGATTTATTTTAACGTATATAGGTACATTCAGACAGATTTACTGAAATGGTACAAATTTCCTTAATAAATTGCTTTTTTTTTAAATATATCAGTGCTTTCAGTCATTTGGCTATACACAAAGAACCTTTTTAGAACACTACAAAAGAGCAAACCTTATTTTCTAAAGTAATTGTCCCCAAACACAAAAACCCAAGGTGAATGCAATAGAGGGCTTTTTCTAGATTCCCTCTCCAGTGGGGCTGCGTCCTGTTAGCATGGCCCAGGGCCTGCCATCTCTCCCATCCCATAGTGGAGGCTCTGGAGCTGAACTGCAAGGGGCACTTGAACTCCTGAAGGTTTTATGGTTTCTAGAAAGTGGCTGCTGGGGCAGATAGGAGCAGACACCAAGGCTGTGCCCAGTGCCCCAATGCTGCCTCTTTTGCCTATAGGTGGCAGCACCCAGAAGGATCTACTTTTGCTATGGAAAAGAAAATGTGATGAGGGTGCAAATGAGATCAAAGAAAGGGGGTCCCTCTGGAAAATCAACTTATTGCCATTTGAAAAAGATGGTAAAAAGACTTCATCTTAATTTTGTGCATTATGAAAATTGGATGGGGGAGTTTTAAGTGGTGAATTTTGATGGGAATGGGATACTCAATGGGGATGGTAGTCAAACGTCTAACTTGTTTTTGGGAATATCGAACTGGAGGGTAGTGTTGGATTCTCCCGTCTCAGCTGACAATGATTTTACTTTTCAAAAACCTAACTGACCTATCATAGTAAAAATAGAGCTCTCTTTATAAACCCTTTAAATAATCTTTTGCACAGATCCTTGCTCTAAAGTTTGCTTAGCCTTCCTCCCTCTCTTCCCAAGTATCCCTACAAAAGAAAAACACAAAAACAAAAACAGTCTCCCCCCTTCCCCCAGCAAAACTAAACCTGTGGCATTTTCCTTTGAAATAATGATGAAGATGGGGATAATCGTCAGGAAATTGACAAAGTAATTCATTGGGGACCAACCACAGGCGGGAGAAACTTCCTTCAAGAAAGACTGCATTCAGCCAAGATGGAAAGAACAGAGACAGATCAGCTCCTGGATGTATGTGGTGGCTTTGAAAGGGATTTGCAGAGAGGCCCCAGCAGGCTTTGCTTATCTTGTGGCTTGGGGCCGATGGGCAGGGCTGGGGGAGTTCTCAGTCCCCCTCAGTAAGCCTCAGGCCTCCCTAGAGGGAAGGAGCTCTTCTCACTTTAATCTCAAATTTAAAAAAAGAATTGATTCATTTACCCCACCCCTCCCCCCTCCCCCAAATGTCTAGAAGCATTTGTCTCTGGAACAATTACTTTAACATGGTTACAAATACAGACTTTAGCTCAAACACAGAAGAGAGATCTACTTAGCAACGCTCCTTTTACCCATCAAACAACACACAAATAGAAACTTTAACACCACAGTTAGAGACTAGCAGAGAAAATCCCAGGCTTGGAATACAAAAAAAAAAAAAAAAAAATCAACCCAAATCAAAAGCCAAACCAGAAAGAAAACCTAAGGACAACAAGAAAAGGCAGGAAGGAAGGCAGGAAGGAAGGAGAGAGAAAGCACAGCACACACCACGGCGCCAGGTACATAGGTAACCTAGAAGAACTAACTAACTGTACAGAGAAAGAACTCAGCATACATTTAATAACAGTCCTTGGAATATTTGGTCATATGGGCATCAACTAGTGATTCTTGAAGCGAAGTCAGATTCTGTAGCGCTGTTAGTATTGACTGGAGCAATGCACAAGGGAGGCTTGGATGTCAAGGGAAGAAGTAGGCTTCAAGTGGTGTGGCCCTCTTTGCACTTGACTGTCAATGTCTCAGAGAGAAGGGAGAGTGGGGTGTGTCTGTCCCTCTCCACTTAGCTGGAGTTTGAGCTAAGAACGATGTTCTCAGCTATCCGTGGTGACGACTGACAAGTTTTTGGATTTGGTGTTGTCCATTTACACATGCACACACATGTATATGCTAGGACACTTGCTTGCCAGCGGCAGAACAGCAGCAGAGGCAGCCCCATCCCTCCCTTCTTTAGTTGTTGACACAGGAATGGTGCTGGAGACCTCATCACCTAATACTAAATGCCCACGAGGAGTGGGCTCCCCAAATCAAGGCCTAACCTGCCCAGGGGACTTTCAAGGCTCAGCCCTGGCCAGCCTGAGTGACACTCATTTCCTCTCTTTAGATGGACTGAGCCCCTGGAAGAAGCAACACTGTCTTGATGGAAGGTTTTGGCCCTGTCGACTCTGCTTTGGAAGAACAAGCTTTTGATGTTTAAGGATCAAAAATAATTTCTATAGCTAAATTCTCTCAGGCAGGTATTGCTAATTCAGAACTACTGCTCACCAAAAGCAATAATACCTGGTATGGGTAGAGTGTGAGGTGAGAGGATACCTCTGTTCTTGAAGGTGGCCCCTGGGTTACTGATGGTCCTGGAGGGCCTTGTGTTTCTGCAGAGGATGGCAGCCAGCTTTAGAAACCTAAAGGGCTCCCCATCCCCATCCTGTGAGGTTGGTTTTGTACTGTCCAGAGAAAAGCTGGTAGGCTCCCCAATTGTTGCAGTGATGCTCAAACCTTATACAGCTGAACTATTGCATCTCAACTCACAACTGTCATAAACAAGCACATCAGGCCATATGAGAAGCCAGATCACCCCAATGTAACCTCCAGAGTTGGAAGCAAAAGCCCACAATGGCCAAAAAGATGGCTTGAGCAACTGGGCCCCAGGATGTGGGGAGCAGGGAAAGTGCCACCTGTCCAGTATCTTCATGCATACAGCCAAGGCATCTCCTGGTGTTCCTCCCTCTTCCACCCCCACCCCCAAACAAAGCTACCAGAGTACTCCCATATTTAAAGCCCTTGGGGGCAGGGAAATGGAGTGCAAAAACTGGCTGGTGCTTGGAGCCTGCCTTCACTTAGCACCGGGAGCCCTTGAAAGAAAAGAGAAGCACTGAAGCAGATCCCCCGGATCTGCTTGAACAGACAAAGTGACCAGCAGGCAGATTTGTACGTTTTTTCCACTTTTATTTTCCCTTGTCCTATGCTATGGATAATCAGGAATATTGTAAATAAGCAACAGGTATAATTCCAACAGGCCTTTTTTTTTTTGTGGAGCTACAAGCAAAATGAGTTTATAATGCAATATACAGATATATAAAAACTAGACTGCTTTGTACGTCTAGTTGGTGCATTAAAAAAAGGGACGGAAAAGAACAGAATTAAAACTGAAAAACAAAATCCCAGAATAAAAAGAGAAAAATCAGGCCTATGCTTAGAGTCTAGGTATTCTTGGATAGGATTGGTTTCGCCAGGAAGAGGAGCTTTTCCACTCAACACAGAGACACTCAGAGGATCAGGGCCTTCGGGCAGGAGCTGAATTTCCTTAGCTTTCTGTCTTGTGCCTTCTGGACATTCGGCAACCCCACGGGTTTTGCACACACTCGGTCTTTCCATATCACTCAGCTTTACTCCCTTCAGGTTTTATTTAGTTCCCCCAGGTCCTCAGGCCTGATTCTGCAGTGCCATTTCGCTGCATGATCCAGCAGAGGAAGAGGATTTGAGTGGCAGGGATGGTAGGGAACAGAGGGTTCTTATCTGGGAACAAATACTTGGCATTTCAGCTCCCACCCCTTCCTGCCCCCAGGCTACTGGGATGGCTCAAGAGTTGGGTTTTTACTACCTCTTGGCAAGGCAGGCAGCTACCCCTTTCCCTTCCCCCCTAGTTGAGAGACAGCATGAAGTGATCATAGGGTTTAAAACTGGAATGGACTCACCCTAACTCCCTCATCTTACAGATGAGGAAATAGGGCCAGAGAAATTAAGGGACCTGCCCAAGGTCACACAGGCAAGAATGAGCAGAGATGGGATTCAAAACCCAGGTTTTCTGCCTCCCAATTTTGGAGCTCATGCCCAAAAACAGGAGATGGACTCTGAACTGTGAGTCCAGCAAATGCTAACAAGGGCAACACTCCTTTAACCAGGTAGAAAGTGGCTTTCATTTCCAAATGGTATGAGTGCCAACACCTTCTCCACGAGTAGTGAAGACCTCAGTAGAACATTTCAGGCTCAAGACCCATGTGTGCCCTTGCCCCAATCCCAATGACCATTCCGACAGCAAGGACTTGATTTGGCTCCTCCTTTGTCTGCTTTGTTCCACTGTCACTTCATAGTTCTAACTCCAAATTATCATTAGACCAAGACTTTAGCAAGATTTGGGCCTTTTGTCCATTCAGAAACATCCAATTGTGACTCGTTGAACCAAAGGGTTTCTAGGTTTTGATTCTGGATTGCTGAGAGCTGCCTTTCAGCACTCAAGCGTGCTTCCTGAAATGTGACTAGGCCAGGAGTGGAAACCAAAACCAAAACCATCCCTTACCCTGGAGGAGTCAAAATCTGTACTGCCCGAAATAAGCAAGCAATGCCCTTCTTTACAATGGTACAAGGACACTCTTTGAAAAGAGAAACAAACACACAAACGGAGACATTCAATGAACTCTGTTAAAGTGCAATCATTGCAGATGCTGTACTATCATTTACCAAAGGTTAGGAGATGTGGTTGATGTGAAGAGATGGCAAGAGTGCAGTGATCACAACAAAAGGTAGGCAGACTCAATTCTGTGAATCACAAACAGGCTATGGAAGTGGTGGGAACTTAGTAAGCACTTCTTTGCTTGTTGAAGGGGCCCATTTCCCTTCCTTATTTCAAGAACAGTCAGAGAGGGATGTTCAGGATTTCTTACTGTAATCTTCCCTCCACTCCACAGCCCCAGTAGTGACTTGATGGGTGTGTTTATCTCAACTAAGGGGCTTGGAAAGGGAATTTGCATTTATTGCTCACACAGTGGCTGAGTCCTCTGTTCGTACTGGGGATTGGGAAAATTCTGGCCCCAGAATTCAAATTCACAAGAAATGCACCCTTAATCAAGAAACAATTCTCTGTGTCAACCACAGCGACCAGGATTTGGAAAAGGTCTGGTCTGATCTACTCAAATGATTTCAACAATGGCCCTTGCCCTTTACACTTCAGGATTTCAATTTATCTTGATCATTTCTATTCCACAATTGGGGAAACCAAGGCATCAAGCCACTGCAAACTAACCAGAGACTTGAAGTTGTACCAAACTCAAGCTGGTAAATCAGAGGCAGTGTGAAATAGGCTGTTATTAAGCTGGACTTAAAAGTCAGGAAGACCAGATTGGGGTTCAAATCCTACCTTAGACACTAGTTGTGACCCTGGACAAGTCACTTCATCTCTGTGCCTCAGTTTCCTCATCTATAAAATGAGGGGGTTGGAATTTATGGCCTCTAGTCTTTTCCAGTTCTAAAGCTATGATCCTATGATCACTAGACAATGGGTTGTGGCTACAACTTTCTCCTCTGGCCAGGTGGATCCCAGTTTGTCTAACATGGATTGTGTAGCTCATATTCTCTGCTCTCCTGGGCTTGAGTCTCTTATTTTAAATAATTTAAAATTCAGATGCTCCACTAAGGAACCTCCTTTCCCCCACTGATTATTTGTGAATAAGTAGGAGTGTGGCCGCAACTCCACTCTTTTCTGATGGACTCTACAGGAGGGAAGATTCCACTCAGCTCAGGGATATGGGGATGATTCCCCTAATTTTTGCATTGATTAATCTCTAGCCCAGGAACGCACAACTCATAAGTCTGCAACTTCTGGCCACCCAAACTTGCCTTAGGACACCTTTCTATTTCAGCCTCATAATCAATGTGCTGGCAGAGCCCTGGGCTCATTTATGCTATCAATGGTTCTGGGTTCATGGGCTGCACTGGGGTCTTTAACACCCTGGGCTCCAGCCTGTGAGCTGGGAAACCCTCCTTTGATTCTATCTTTTTGTGTCTCTTCCTTGGGGATATGAGATAACCAAGTGCTCAGGTAGACTCCCTGTCCAAATATTGTAATGGAGTGTTTAAAAAATCACCAGTCTGTGGTTATGTAAATGCTCCTCCTTACCCACTGGACAGAAAGAAGAGTGATGCTTAAACATGTTACAGCTGTTACCTAGGAGAAGCTGGAGTACAATATCTAGTGGTCGAGGAGGGTGAACCCAGTGACAAAAATGAGGCTGAAGATTTTCAGTTATGTCCTTCACACCAAGGACATCTGAAGGTCATCAGTGTTCACTTATTCTTGGTACAGTCCTTAAGAGAGGCAGCCCAATCATCTCGAATGTTCAGATATACACAGTGTGGGCCACACTGCTAACCAGTGCCAGACACTCTGCTTTTGGCATTCCAATGTACAAAATCCATACACTCTTTCATTTTCCAAAACCCTGTCCTGTTCAAATTTGTAAAGAACAGGCTCTCACACATACTGCTAACTTCCCAGAGGTGACACTGGGACTCAGGGCAAAAGATGGAAAGTACCCCAAAGCCAGAGAGAATTTTCAAGCCACGGTGAAAAATAAATGCAAGAAGACCATGCCAACTGTATATCAAAGGAAGGAAAATCTGCAGCCTCATTTCAGGGACTTGACTCAGGCCACTTCTGGCTGGGGGGGAAGAGGGAAGTTTGGAAGGAAGAGAAAAAGGAAAAAAAAAAAAAAGAACAGAAATGTAAAGAGCCCTGGTCACCACTTGCAGCTTTGGAAATTGAAGTGGAGGAAGTGGAGAGAGATAGGGGGGCTGCAGAAGTTGACTCATCCAGAAGAAAGATTCTCATTTTCAAGTGCTGTACCTCCCCTGACTAAAATTGCCCAGAATGAGGTGTAGCGTGTGCCAGAAAGAGTCCAATGAGACTCTGTGGGGACTAGAGACTCCTCTTTCCAGGGTACCAGATAGGGTGGAACGCTGAACTATCATTCCCTGATGATGGTCCCAAGAGCTCAATTCTACTGGTCTACGAATACTTGAAGTATAAGCAAAAACCAAACCAGACCAAAACACTAAAAATATCCCTTTCCAATGATAAAGGGGCTTCAAGAAACAGAGTAGTTAAAGTGCACAGTTGGGTGTCCTTTGGAGGCCCATTAGAAATCCACCTAAAAAGGACTTAAGGAACACACAAATCCAGAGCGAGGAGACTTGGTAGGCTTGGAGCGTTTTCTCCTTAGAGAAAGTGGAAGAGGTGCTACAAGGAATTGCACCCTCCGTGGACAACCCAGAAACCCTCCCTTTTGGGGGGAGTTATCAGCAGTGAAGCAGGAAGATTGAAAAGTGGTGAGGGCCTAAGGGCTGGGACTGATGATAGTTTTTTTTTTTTTTTTTTTTTTTTTGTGGTACTTGTATGATGTTCAGCAAATTGAGACAAATCTACGAAAGGCCAAACAACTGCAGAAAGACCTAGATGGCAAACTCCCTTTGTAAGCTACTGATCAGAACTGTCAACTATGGTTCCTGGTTACCAAAGACTAATCGAGGAAATGCAGTATTATTTTTATAATAGTTCAATCCTTCATGATTACATCCTCCTAAGGAAGCTGGGAAACAATGAATGAAAGAGACTAGATGGCACATATTTGACAGTTCACTGCAGCAGCTCACACATGTGTTGTGTGTGTGTACGTATGTGTGTGTATGTGTGTGTTTGTGTGTATAAGCAGAAAGCTGCGCTCTCATTTTACTGTTTTGATAAGGTGCTTCGCAGTTTGATAGATTTCTATACAAGAGACATCTCTGTAAACACAGACAAGGATATACCAATATGATGAAGATATGCAGCAAGATAAGGACTTCCTGAACACCCAAAGAGGTTAAAAAGACATATATGTATACCCTCCCCAATGGAAAAAAAAAGCAAATAGAAAGGAAAGGCAACTCCTCTCTCCACCCTACAAGATTCTGAAATGGATGAAAGGGCCTTATTCAGACTCTTTGAAAAAAGGGTGAGATCCTACGTCTGCCATCAGAGGAGAGCTCATTGGGAGTGTTAAGATCAGGTATGCATTTGGGGGTTGGGTTCTAAATTGTTGAACAGATTTTGGAGTGTTCTCTTATTTGTAATACTGTGCCCTAGGAGGAAGAGTTTGTGACCCTTCAAAGGCCAAAGTGGAGAGGAGAAAAAAGCATCATGATTGTGCTCTCCACTTGGCTAGGAGGTTTGTTGTGTCGCTTTGGTAGGCAGAAGGATTCCTCTGTCACTCTGGCAGATCTCAGAGTGTTTTCTAAACTTCTCTTTTGCTTTTATGTAATTGAAGACTGGGAAGGCATGTTTTGGGGATGTGAATAGAGTTATGCTTTGTGTTTACTAGGCTTCAAGCTCCTACGACCAGATTCAACAAGAGATTTTCTTTAATAGTATGAAACCAAGTGACCAGGTGTACATGTCCCAAGAAAGAAGGCTCAGTATTACCCAGCTGGGAGCCTGCAAGGGCCAGCTTAGTGTGCAACTAAACCAAGAGTACTCACTGCTGATGCCTAAAGAGTTTGTAAAGGAAAGAAGAAATGGAAGGAAAGAAAAGCAAATGGTCAGGAAGTCCTTATAAAACTGCAGCAAACACTTAGAGTTTCAAAGCTTCGTGGGAACCCTGTGTGCTAATCCCACTTTAAAACAAGCGCAGATACCTGCAAGTATAGGGAGTTCAAAACCCCATCACACCAGTGTCTTAAGTAAGTGGCAAGGGCCCGTGGCCCAATGAAGCCAGTTTTCTGTTGAACATCTCAGTCAGTTTGTTTTGAAGTGGGAATGGGAACGATCACACAATTGTGCAAACAGTTCTAACTTGTCCCTAAGCTAGTAGCACTGGAAAAGAACTGGAAGAACAGTTTTCTTTCTCACTGCCCATCTATGTGCGTCCACATCCAGACATACACAAGGTCTACTAAATGAAGTAGCTACAGCTCAAGATTGCTTTTGGTGACTGGGGATCCCTCCATAGGGGCCTCTTCCAAGTCAGCTCCTGGGGGGTAGGGTTTTAACTGCTCTTCTTTAGGCTTAGCTATCCTGTTTCTAATCCTACTGTAATGTCTTTCCCCACCCTAATACTCACTTGGAGTCCCTTGGGATTAGATGATGCCACCTGTCCCCTAGTCAAGGTCTTCTCTAGTGCCAACTGCTCTGTGCTCCGATGTCTGTCTCAACCCTCTTTCCTAAGGAATCTAATCACCCCTCCCCCTGGCCCCCTTAGGGGGAAAAAAAACCCCACAACATAATAATTTAAGACCTTGGACTAGAATGTTAATGGCACTGAAAATGTAAGCTCCCACTAACCCTACTCTGTTAGGTCTCTAGTGACAACCAGTACACCATCCCTCTCCCAACAGGGATGAATGGAGGGCAGGTGCTGGTGTACCCTAAAAAGCCTGATAAACAGCTTGTCTGGTCAGTAGTATATGCAGCAAGCCTTGTTGAAGGAGCCTATTATAGAAAAGTGCAAAGCTGCTTCTGGCCCTGGTTAGGTCTTCAACCTGACTGTGCTTGTCGGTAAGAAAAACATCCCAAGTGCTCCAACTACTCCCACCCTGAAGCCACGAAACTCTAAGTTGACTGAAAAAAAAAAAACCCTTTTTAATTTCAGTTAATCGGGAAGCTTTGTCCGAGCCCTGCCCATAAGGAGAAGAGACAACAGCTGCCTTTATTCTTTTGTTTTTTAAATCCACTTTTTAAAAAGTCAGCTAACTCTCTCTGTCACGGGCGTCCGGCTGTCCACAGGCTCCTCTCGGTTTGGCCTTGGCATGGAGGACGAAACAATGTCCTTTCGGTCTCCCTCTGCTCGATGTTTGAACTTTTCTGCTGCCGCAGTGGTGGTGGCGGTGGCGGCAGCAGCAGCTGTAGGCTGAGTCTTAGCGGGCTCCTTTGTGCAGCCATCACTCTCGGGTGGACCACCTCTTGGCATCTTCTCTTCTTTGCAAACTTTGCTGCTTAAGTCCTGAGGTTCAGGGGGGCTTTTGCTGTCCTTGGAGCTCTCTGGCTCAGGGTGAGGAAGGGGTGGGGCCTTGGGTGACTCTGAGGAAGGGTAGTAGTGGTGGTGGTGGTACTGTTGCTGCTGCTGTTCCTTTTTCGGGGGGGAAGAGGAGGTGCTACCACTTCGCCCTTTGGGACTGCTCTCTTTGCTTTTCCGACCTGGGCTCTTTCCAGGCTTGAGTCCTTTCCCACTCTTCTCCCCCACAGTTGAGACAAGCAGAGGCTTCACCACTTCCTTCACCTCGATGCTGACGGTTTCCCGGGTCTTCCGCTTTTTGATGGGCAGCACAGTCTCATGAATGGACCTGATGGAAGACTCTTTGATTGCTTTCTTCTTGGCTTCGACAGCAGCTGCAGCCACCATACTCCCTGGCTTACGGCCCCGTTTCTTAGGGATGACCTGTGGCTCGCTCTCAACTTTCCGCTTTCTGCCAGGGCGTTTGATCACCATGACTTGGGTGGATGTGGTGGCCCCACCCCCTTCAGCTTTCCCCCCAGGTGAAGGCTGAAAAGGCATCTTGACTAGGAGCTTCCCAGGACTTTTCTCAATCACCCTTTTGACCTGGACCCCCTCTGAGGCTGTTGCCCTGGGTTTCACTGTGCCGCTCCCTTTGGGCCGTCCCCTCCCTCGGCCTGTCCCTGGAGCCTTGGGGGATTTGGACTTCTTAGGTGGTTTCTGCTCTCGTCGGGAGGGGCTCCCTCTCCCAGTTACCGTGAAGTCAAAATCATTAGGGTCCAGGGAGGTGTCGCCTACCTTTTCGAAGTATGCAATCAACTCTACCTTGGAGCGAAAAGCTTTTCCCTGTGGACTGTGGAAGAGAAACAGAAAGAATGACCATTAACTATTATCCATGGAAATGTCATAGGTGGGAGAGGTAGAAGATGACAACGAATTCTTTTATAGAGAAGAAACTTCTCCCTTCAAGTCAAAGTGTGTTAAAAATAGAGGCAGAAGAGGGTCATGATGTGAGAACCAGTGCAGTGCAATGGAGAGAAAGCTGGATGATGAATCAGGAGTCTTGGTTTCTAACCCTGCCTCTATCATTACTGAGCTATGTGATCTTGGGCAAGTCACAACCTCTTTATGCCTCAGTTTCCTAATCTGTCAAATGAAAATTCATTCATCCAACCCTCATTTCTTCAGCACTGACTGTGTGCATAGCACTGTGCTGGGAGCTGGAGGAAATGCAAAATTTGAAAAAGATACTGTCCTCATGAACAGCACAGTCTAGGAGAGAGAGAAGACACAAATACAGATAATTCTAACACCCAATATTATATAAGTGAATCAGTAAGGCACAAGACGAAATGCTTCTGAGGGCTAAGGAGAAAGGTTGTAGTCATCTTGGAGGATTAGGGAAGGCAGCATTTGAGCTGGTCTCTAAAAGATGGGTGGAAATTCAGGGAGCAAAGAAAGAGAGGGAGCCATGTCAAACATATTTAGGCGGCAGCTGGTAGTCCTCTATGGTTGGAGCACATAGTATGTGGGGGGGAGCAGTATGAAATAAGGTAGGGTGAGGCCAGGTTGTAGAGGAGGAATTCAAATGTCAGGACAACTAGTGAGGATTTTACTTGGTAGGAAATAAGAGCAATGGAGTGTCATAAGCACTTCTAGGCAGAAGATTTCTTTCTTTCTTCATTCATTCATTCATTTTTAGAAGCACCAACAGTGAAAAGAATGGGTTGGAAAGAGGGAGAGAGAGAGGCAGGAGAATCTGAAAGAAATCTCTTGCAATGGTCCAGGTGGGTGCCAATAAAAGCCTACAATAGGGTGGGAACAGAGAGAAGAGGAAGGATGGGACAGGTATTGTGAAGGTTGTATCAATGAACCATGATAACCACCTGGATAGGAAAGGTAAGGGAAAGGAAAGAGGCCAAGAAAAATAAGATTCTGAATGTGGGAGACTAGAGGGGAGATGGGCTCAAGACAGAATTAGTGATGCCAGGAGGGAAAGTAGGTGTAGGGGGAAGAGAAACTCAATTTTAGACATACTGGGTTTTAGTTGCTGGTGGCATATCAAGGTAGAGGTAGCTTGCTGGCTATAGGGAGATGTAAGTCTGGAACTTGGAGGTTAGATTGGAGAAGCAGACTTGGAAATCATTCTTATAGAGGTGGTAGATGAAACCATGGGAGGGAATGAGATTGCCAAGGGAGAAACTGTAGGGAGAAAAGCGGGCCAAAGATAGTCTCTTGGAGAACACTCACTTTAAGGGGTTGAGAGAAAAGGATGACGATCTAGCAAAGGAGACAGAGAAGAAGCAGCTGGAGAGGTAGATGTGATGCCTCTAGGAGCATGTGGCGTCTCTGAAGCCAGATAGCAGGTCAGTGTCTAAAGCTGCAGAGAAGTTAAGGAAGAAGAGGAAAAAGGCCACTGGATTTAGTGACTGGTTGGTCATCAGTGCAGTTTCAGTAGAGTGGCTGGGGGAAAGCCAGATTGCAAAGGAGTGAAGGGAGAATGGAGAAATGGAGGCACTGGCTAGAGAGAATTTTTAAAAAATACTTAGCAGTAGAAGAGAGAAATGAGGTGGTAGCTGGAGAGAAGAGAGAAGGGTCATGAATAAGCTTTTTAAAGGATTGGGCAACCTGAATATACTTGGAAACAGGAGCAGGCGGGGGGGGGAGAGGGGGAGAGAGAGAGAAAGAAATTGTCAATGAATGAAAGAAAGGGAATGGCTTCTAGAGCAAGGTATTTGGGGAGGTGGGAGGGAAGGAGATCATAGGTTTAGAGCTAATGCCTTATAATTTTCCAAACATGCTTGTATACATTCTTATTCAATTTTCATAACAACCCTGTGAGCTAAACAGGCTAAGCAGACCTTGTCTCTCTGAGGCAGGGTGGCATATATGGGAAAAAGCATCGAGGCAGGGGAGATCTAGCTCTGAATGTAACATTGGATGTTTATTAGTTATATAACCATACATACATCACTTGACCTTCCTGAGTTTCAGCTTCCCCATCTATAAAAATGGAGATGAATGTATAAAGCACTTTGTAAACCTTAAGGCAATACAGAAATGTCAGCCAACTGCGTTACCTCTAAGATCTGAAACTTTGAAATTTTACTCCCTGCCTACAACCTTCTACCCTCCTACATCTCCCACTCACACTAAACTTACTTGGTCTTCCAACTATAGTCAGAGGAGGAATGAAATAAGTAGTTGGTGTGTCCTGGCAAAGGGACACCTCGACAGCTATTTGTCAGCCTGACACAAACAATGGCAAGGTCTGCCTGCCTTCCCAGGGCATGTATCCAGGATGTGACAGAAAGCCTTTTGAGAACTGTCAAATCTAACAACCACTAGCCAATTTGGGTGATTCATGTGTGTACAAATGATACCACAAGAAAGAACTTTAGAAGCACTGCTAGAGTGAGTATGAACTCCTGCGTAAAAAACTGAAGACCTTGGGTACCCAGGTATGGTTTTTATCACCACTATTTATTGTATTTGGTAGACTCAGAAGTGAAAGGAGGATTTGGGAAATTAAGAACTGTCTACTCTAAACACTTGATGTCTAAGAATAGGATTTGGATTTCTGGATCATGGCTTAAAATATAGGAATGACAGGTCTTGGCAAGGGGTGGAATGTCCTTCATATCAAGTGCACCCAAAAATATCTGCCTGGAGTCTTGTAAACTCTTTCACAAGAGAACTTTAAATGAAAAAGAGAGAAGGAAAAAACCCTTCACACAAAGCTGACAGACCTGGTACCAAAGAGATTAGGAGGTACAATGCAGAAGGCAGAACAGCAAAAGGGAGGACCAATAGTTCATGGTAGAAGAGAAGAGAACCCACAATGAAAGTCATGGCCTCAGATGTGCAAAGCAAGCTTAATGAACACTGCACCAGAGATATTGATGCAAGGATGAAAATGTGACCTCACAGGGAACATGTACCACTAAGATTTGGCTCCTGACTCTAATTTAGCTCTGAGAGGAATAGCAGTGAATATTAACCTGGAACCTTGGAGGAGAAACATAGTAGAAAACACCTGAGTGCAGATCAACAGATCATTTTGACAGAATGGGGAATCAGATGAGGAGTTTGGGCAATAGATCACAAACCTGGAATGGAAACACTGATACTGTAACATGGGGAACTCAACTATCTGGCCATTTGCTGGCACACTCTCATGGCCAAGAACAGGGCAGCCAATAAATTGGTGACCTGCCTTCATGATAACCTTTAAAAGGAAGAGGAAGTAACAAAGGGAACTACTATTCTGGACCTGATTCTGATCACTGAGTAATCAATACTGTTGAAGTATTAATGGCAGGAATCTTAGAGCCAAGGAACCACTCCAATACACAAATTGTGATAGCAAAGAAGAGGAAAGCCATGATTAAGGTGACATGTACCTTAGATTACATTTTACAGGAGAAAACAACATGTACATAGTGAAGTTAAAAAAATAATTCTGAGGGTGGGGAACATTAACAATTGAGGGGACCAGGAAAAGCCTTGAGTAGAAAAGCATGGTATTTTTTCCTTGAATGAAACTCCTCGAGGGCAGAGACTGGTAGTCTTTTTCTCCTCAGTGCCTGAAACATAGGAGGTGCTTAATAAATGCTTGACGGGGTGAATGAATAGCTCTACTATACTCCCTCTGGTCAAACCACCTGTGGAAGTGTATTCAGTTTTGGGTATGGAAGGGTATAGATGCGATGAAGCAGCACATTCTCCTTCACTGAAGGTTTCCAAGTTAGAGGCTGGCTGACACTTGCTGGGTATGTTAAAGAGAGAGGGATTACTGGTCAAGTATGGATTGGACAAGATGGCTTCTGAGATCCCTTCCAGCACTTAGATTCTGGGATAGTCTTGGTTCTTATGGTGGTCTGAATTAATTCCTATTCTCCAGGCCCATCTACCTTACTCTGGCTTTACTTGTCTCTATACATAGTCTTGATCCTATCACTGGCCACATAAATGTCTCATTTAACTATTTCTCTTCTCTATCACATAAGCTGAAACATACATGCCTACTGCCTACCCCAAATCTACTGTTTTGCAGGTTACTATCTAGGATTAACTAGTTGACAATCAGATGAAGCTCTTTTTTGTATCTCTTCAGTTAGATGCCTAAAGCTGGCCAAATATGCAAAACTTCTTTTAGAGGCTTATCATCCTTTCAGGTTGGGGTTATCAGTACTCTGTCAAAGGACAGTATATTCAGTAGCAATTGGTAATGATAAACAAGATACCTTACAACCTTGATGAGTTTTTTTTTCTTAAAGAATAAAATGTTTCTTAGGAAAAACTTGCTCTCCTTCACTGTGAAGCACTTTAAGTAATCCCTTGGGAGATCAGTTGGCATGACTAAATTTTATAGATGGGGGAAACAAGAGACAGAGAGGTTAATAATTTTGTCAAAAGCCAGGTGGTTCTTGCCTTTCCTTTTAAGCTTCTCTTTTTTTGGGGGGGCAATTGGGGTTAAGTGACTCACCCAGGGTCACACAACTAGTAAGTGTTAAGTGTTTGGTCTGAGGCTGGATTTGAACTCAGATCCTCCTGACTTCAGGGCCGGTGCTCTATCCACTCCGCCACCTAGCTGCTCCTGCCTTTCCTTTTAAGCCTGAGCTCAAATCATAACACCTATCTCAGTGGTTAGGATACTAGTGAGCTATAAATGGGCAGATCATGACAGCAATCTTGACTTAGCTTAAAATGGGTTTCTTCTGTCTTTAGAATGACAAAATTTTTAAGCAAGTTTTATGCTGGGCAATGTGTTCTTGAGGATAACATGTCCAGAAGATTCCTTGTTTCTTTGTCTTAAAGGACCCTACAACATTTCCCAAACTCTGGAGGGATTCAGGCAGCATGTATCCAGCATGGAACAGGAGAAAGAACAGTGAACCTAGTCAGGAGAGGCTCCGGTTCAAATTTGGGCTCTGCTGGGCATATCATGCTCCCTTTGGAAACTTTGGTTTTCCCAATTGCAAAATGGGGATACTAACCCATTTAACAAGGCTGTTGTTAGGAAAATATTTTGTAAATCTTATAGCACTATATAAAATGTGAGCTATTGTCATCTGACCAACTGAAGTTATTTTTTCGCTCAATTAGTGAGTGTGTGTCAGGTATAATATTTCCTCTAATTGCAAGTGAGAGGCTTTTTTTTTTTTTTTTAAACAGATAGAAACCCAGGAGGGGAGGTTATTGGGGATATTGAAACTGCTCTAACCTCTCTCTGATTTCTGCTAATCTTTTAAATATCAGTGCTGGAAAGTCAGGGTTTTCCTCATAATGAGCTGGTCTCAGGCAGGACCCAAGACTCAACTGTTTCAACAGTACAAACCCACTACAGCAACAACTGTTTCCACATGTGAACAGAATCAATGCGAAGGCAAGAAAGAAGAGGATTCCCTGGAGCCTTGGGAGTGGGGGCAGTTGTGTGAGGCACAGAACTCCTGAAAAGTCCCTCAAAGCTAAGTGTACCCAGAACTGGAAGCGAAGAGAGGTACACAGTGGGACACCCTTGCAACACCTTCTCCAACTACAGTGTGCAACACGCTATACAGCCAGCAGGCACATAACTGGGGGCACCAGCAAACTAAAAGGACAGAGTTGAGTTAGAAAACTTGCATTTTGGTTTGGCATAAGCTTGAGAAGACAATGATAAAAGAATCTGTTTTATAGGTAAGCTTCACCTATTATGTCAGGATGGATATTTTGAGTAACGTGAAAAGTATAAATACTACGGAGAATGAGTACGAAGAGTTTGGGAAAGGAGAAGAAAAGGAGATTTAAAATGAAAGTTTGGGTAAGAGAATTCTAAGCAGGTTGTGAGAATTTGGAAGCAGTGACTACTATGAACCAGTATGAGATTATTAAGAACAAGTCATGCTAGCCTAACCATTTCCTTTTCTGACAGGATTACTAGGCTGGTAATCAGGGGAATTCTATAGACATAATACATCTAAGCAAGCTATTTGATAACTCTTACAATAGCCTTGTAGACAACATAGAGAGATAAGGAATGGGTGACAGTATAATTAAGTAGATCTGGGCTTGGCTGAATGACCAGAAAATGACCAAAGAATGGTCTTTAAAGGACTGGTGTACTGGAAAGAGGGCACCTGCACAGAGAACCTTTGAACCTACTGCATCCAGCTTTTTTTTTTTTTTTTTTTTTACCAATGACTCAGGTGAAAGGCATAAACAATATACTTTCAAGTCTCAGAAGATAGTAAGATGGGAAGAATAACCAACATGTTGAATAACAGAATTGTAAACCAAAAAGATCCAACAGTCTGCAACAACGGGTTCTAGAAATAAAGATAAGTGGGGGAAAGATGTGTCTGGGCAACAGTTTATAAACTGGGCCTGAAGAAGAAATTTAGTGTCATCAATGCTGTCTTCAAATACTTGAAGGGATGTCATATGTCAAATCACTGTTATGCTTAATCTCAAAGGGCAGAACTAAGGCCAACTGCTGAAATTTTTAGGATGGTGTACCTTCCCCACCACCCCATGTAACCATGTAAACTCCCTGAGGGCACACATAGTAAGTGATTAATAAATATTTGCTGGATTGGCTTGGGAGCAAATTTCAGCTCAAGCTAAGGAAAAACTCCCTAATAATTAGGTTTATCTAAAGGTAGAACAAGTTACTTTGAAAATTAAAGGGAGAGAGGGGAAGCCAACTGGTTGGGGATATTGTAGAGAGGATTCAGATATGAGTTGGACTGGATGAATTTCAATGACCTTTCAACTTAGACATTGTTATTCTAGGATTTGAGGCCTGAATGTCAGGATCAGCCCACCTGTCATGCACCCTTGTAGCAAAGGAAACCCTGCTTCTTGGCTTATTTAACAATTTCACTAGGTCTGTTTTCTTTTGTCCCACAGAGGCCTCCAGCTCATTACATGATCTATCACAAGCCAAAGCATAAGTGGGGATGGTGGCTGCTGGTGGGTAGCAGATGTTCAATAAATGTCCGCTGAAAGACTTATTGCAGTGAAGCAGGGGAGGAGAAAAAGCCTGACCAAACAGAAGTCCTTTCAGGAGCCAAGAGAGGAAAGGTAAAGTAGGGAGTGAAGACAAAACATATCCATTTGACCATGAACTCTGTGTTTTGAGTGCCCAATCCTTACTCTTTTGGCTGTTTTAGTACAAGTCTAGCCTGGGGAAAATAACACTTGACACCATTTTAGCTACCAGAGGAAGACCAACAGAGATGCCACCATATTTGGGCAAGATGGTAAATTCTTTATTAAGATGAGCCAGATCAAGCTTTTGAGAATGCACAAGCGGTTACAAGACAGTGTCACAAGTGCTTTTGTGTATGAAATTAATCACTTCCGCCATTAAAATAACTGCTTCACAAGACAAGAAGATTTTCACACTATGATCTTCAGCAATCAAAACAAAATTTATTAGGATCTATGAACATGGATTGAATAGATGGCTAGAAATAGGGGAGCAAATAAAATAGTGTGCCCAAAGAGTAATTAATAACATAATAAAGGGCATGTTTATTTCCAAATATGTTTCTGGTACTGGCAATCCTGGACCAGAGAAGACAAGACAGAAGACGTATGGTCATCTGTCTATTTGGGAAACACCACTTTGCCATTACCATTGAGTGACTGGCTTCACACTGTTGGAAGGAGAGTTCCCAGAGGCCCTGTGCTGAGGCCAGAAGGTAAAACATCAGACTTTTGATTTCAGTGTCTTCATCTGTGTTTTAAGGAAACTAAGAGAGGGCTGGCTGCTAACAGATAACAAAAGGCAAAGCTTTTCTGAGAAACATTTAGATGATTGAAAAATTACAGTTTTATTGCTGCTGTTCAGTTGTTTTTCAGTTGTGTCCAACTCTTCATGTCCCCATTTGGGGTTTTCTTGGCAAAGATACTGGTGTGGTTTGCCATATTTCCTCCTCTAGCTCATTTTACAGATGAGGAATTGAGGCAAACAAGGTGAAGTGACTTAGACTTGCCCAGGGTCACACACTAAGTGTCTGAGGCCAGACTGGAACTCAGAAGATGAGTCTTCCTACAGTTTCATTGAGGAGTAGCAAATTTTTTTGTAAAGTACAATTCTTCAATAGAGCTTAGGTCTTGGGGCTCATGTGACCAGATCTAGTCATTGGAGAGTGGTGTTGATTAGGATTCTTTGTTAGGAGCACCTAGGAATATTTACATTCTCGGGATGGGAAGAATAATGCTCAGGACAGACAACAACAACAATCAGGTTGAAGGACAGCAGGGTTCACTTGGCCTATTAAAGCACTGAAACAATGGATTGCAAAGGGCTATTTCTTATATATAGGACAAATATCAGTGAAAAAGGACTAAACATTGATAGTTGAGGCCTCCTTGCACTTCACAATCTGTTATTATTGGATGTCTCCTTGGCCTCAAACCCACAATCATGCAACTAACCAGGATAACTGGGACAATTTAAAGAAACTCAGTATTAGCATAGTGGGAACTTTGGATGCATTAAAGCAGTGTGGGTCACACCATCCAGAGACCAGGGAAATGTTTGCACTAGGGAAAACACATATCTCTGGGGAAAAAAAAAATCACACCATTGCCAACTGGAAAATAAATATGGCTCTTATACCTGGGATACTTTAATAAAGATAACTACTTAATGTTTAAAGGGACCAAATGTCTAAGAAATGCTTAAGTTTGAACTCTATTAGGACTGGATTTTACAATTACCAGGGAAGCTTCATCATTTAAAACCACACCTGATGAAGTGCTATAGCAGGCTGTAACCCTATTCTGACCCTTGCCAAAAATCCTTTCAAGCATTAAATGGCATGTTTCCATGGTAGGGAGGTGAGGTGTGGTTAGTTTCTGTCCAGTAGTCTTCAGAAGAATTCTCACACTAACCAGCATTTTCATAACCTTTATAAGCTCATCCCAAGTCATTGGACATTTGTCCTTCTTTCCATTTGCCACAGCTAGAAGGTCAATCTAGCTGGCTGGCCAGGGACTTGGGTGTTCCTGGAATGCTTCTAATGGGAAGACTCATAGCTCTCCCTCCAAACACAAGTCTAGAAAGACTTTTAGTAGTTTAGTAGTTAGGGAGTTTGGGTCACTCTGCCACAGCTCTTTCCTACCTGTGTGAATGGCTAATTTTTTCAGCTTCTGTCAGACAAGTAGCTTGAATACAGGATCATGTCTTAAGACTGATAAACAACGAAAACTTCTGTCTGGTTAAAATAAATTCCTATTTACTCTCCATATTATTGCTCTCTTTTTGAATTCAGTTTCTAAGAAAGATGACCCCCCTGAGTGGCCTACTGGGTACTGGTCATGGAGGTACAGCCTATGGGGGGCCACTGGAATACAGTGGGAGATCTGGGTCACATGCAAGTGGCAACTGTTACTTCACATGATGCAAAGTAGAAGATACTCAAAACACAAACGGAGGGTCAAGAAAAGCAGGCCACTCCAATGCCATTCCCATCAGCTTCTGAGCATATTTCTAATCCCCCACCCAGTTGTCCCCTTCTCCTCATTCTTGTTCTTACTCACTTGATCAAATAGACATCGTACTTCCCGGCGGAGCGGCCTGATTTCCTCTGCTTGAGTTTTCTTGTCCAGCCCTCTGGCAGCGTGGGATCATCATACATGGGCCCCCGATCTCGGATGATAGAACGCCGTTGCTTAGGGGAAGCTGAAGCTTCAGGTGCAGCAGGGGCTGACCCAGCCTCTTCTGATGTTTCTGCTTTTCCCGCCTCTGCTGGCTCAGCAGACTGGTGTGATGATGGCTGTGGGAATTCATGTTTTCCTTCCTTCTCCTCCTTTTTATCCCTCTTCAACTTTCTGAACTTCAGGGGTTTATCTCTGAGGCCCTGGAGGTCTTGGTCTTCAGACTGTTCTTCCCTGAAGCATTAAATAATCATGTAAGTATCACAAGAACACCACAATCTGCAGAATGTTAAACAATGGGGAGCCCAAGGAACTCTGCAACCATAACTGAAATTCAAGGTATGCTTTTTCCCCATCCAATAATCCCAATCTTTCTGTTCTTTCCTGATGGCCAAGCAGTCCATGAAATTGGAGGCCTCAGTCCTAGGACAGTTTCCTACCATGCTGCAGCAACAATTACAACTACTTGAAGCATCTGTGATTTCATCACTGTGGAGAACTACCAATGTGGGAACACCACCCCCACCCCAGTAATGTGGATCACAATCCATGACTTAGTGGATACAAGTCTGGGAAAGTTGCTTGAGGCATGGAAAAGATAAGTGCCTTGTCCAGAGGCATTTACCAGAAAGTATCAGGGGTGGAATTTGAACCCAGGTCTTCCTGATTCCAAGTCATGGACTCTATTCACTATGTCATCTTATCACTCACTCAACAACCCATCTTATTATAAGAGTTTGGAGGAAGTAGGAGACCAAGGCAGTTTGTTTGGCTTCCAAAGCCTAGTCTGAGGCAGATGGCATTTAGCTTATTGGGAAGTCTTGGCTGCCAGATAGGGAGGTGCCCCCAAATGAAGAAGAGTAGAGAGGGTGGTCTGCTTCAGGTTGTAGGTTTGGATCCCAAAGACTGCTGCACTTGGTCTACAAGTGTGAAGACACACCCATCAAGACTGTGTCCAATTAAAAATGGACTCAACTTTCCATCTCTGAGTATAACATTTCTGGCAGAAATTAAATTTTGCCCTGTGGTATCTTTGGTACCAGCAAATAGAGAAGTTCAACATTCAAAAAAAGGCTGCCCAATATCCTGGATACAGGCTGGAAGGAAATGATCCTGGGTCCTGGTTGCCTTAATGATAATACTCTAATGGCAGAAAGATTGCCGTTGGTATGGTTTCATTTTGCTGAATGAGTCAACATGCAGACATGTGACATGATGTCACACTTCCGCTGGCATGTGAAATCCCATTATTTCAGCACTAAGCAAACAGCACATCTTTTCCCTGTTGGTCAAAAGCAGTCACTTCCCTAGATAGTGGGAATTGCAAATTTCTTTCTTTCCTTAGGGTTGAACTCTACCCTGCAGATGTCAATACTTGGGTCAGGCCTCACCAGTGAGGTCCCAACCTACTGGGTAGAACTTTGATTCAACTGAAGAAAGAATGGTGACATGATTCCAGAGTAGCATGGGGATTAAGGAAAAACCAGTACCATTTCTTTGTCTCACCACTGGTAAGACTGGTACTGCTTATTTAGGCAAAAGGACAAGAACAGAATTTGGGCTAAGAGAAGCTTAGAGAAGGAACAAAAAAAATTGGATCCCCTACTAAAACCTGCTGATTCATAGCTCTTTGCCAACTGTCCACTTCTTTACTCTCAAGGTAAAACAGAAGACCATCCTTCTCTCCCATATTTTCTAGCGACCAGAGAAATAGCATATTCTATTACAGTTCAGCACATTAGGTACTACCATTTCTCCCTGCCCTCTTGGTTTGGGCTCATGAACAAGTGGCTTCTGTCAGTACTGTTTAAAGGTCGCCTTGGCCCCAAATTGCTGGGTATAGAGTTCTTAGTAGTGGACAGACTATAGTCACCACTTCCTCACAATTTAGAACATCATCCAGTTTGAATACCTGCTCTCTAGTTTTTTTTTTAATTTAATTTTTTTTTTTTTTTAGGCAATTGGGGTTAAGTGACTCGCCCAGGGTCACACAGCTAGTAAGTGTCTTGAGGCCAGATATGAAGTCAGGTCCTCCTGACTCCAGGGCTGGTGCTCTATCCACTATGCCATCTAGCTGCCCCGACCTGCTCTCTAGTTGCAAGAACCCTATGGTATCTGTCAAAGCAACACTGATACTAAGAGGTTATATTTTACTTCTCTAGAATTACCTTTTATATACATGACTATTAAAACACTAATGCTGATTAGCACTACTACCTTGTTAAATGTGAGCACCTAGTATTATACCTTAGGAGACTGGTAATATTTTAAAGGTGTGAAGGTTGGCAGGGTTGGACTTCCAATAATGACTAGGCAGAGAGAGATGCTATGATGGGGATTTTCAACCAAATGAAACCATTTGGTAAAAGAAACAAACAAACCAAAAAACCAACCTGGTAAATCTTGACCCAACAGGAAAGCTTTATTATAAGTACATGTATGTAGACAATAGCAATAAAGCAAGGTATGTGTTGGTTTGGCCTAGGCTTGAATAGGAGGAAGAGAGCAGGTAAGATCACATTTGGGAAACTGTATAGTGTTTTCAACAACTATAAGCTATCCTTGCTGCAAAACCCCATCCATCCATCCATCCATCCATCCATCCATCCATCCATCCATCCATCCATCCATCCATCTATCTGTCTGTCTTTTCTTTTGGAGGCAATCAGGGTTAAGTGACTTGTCCAGGGTCACACAGCTAGTAAGTCAAGTGTCTGAGGCTGGATTTGAACTCACTGACTCCTGGGCCTGTGCTCTATCCACTGTGCCACCTATCTACCCCAAAAATTCATTTTTAAAAAGAAACAAACCAAAAACAAACAAACAAAAATACTGGAAGAAGGTGTTCAGTGAATTATAACTATGCCACTTAGTTGCCTTATATGTTGATATTTCTTATACATACATATATAAATATACTCTAAACATATTATATATGTATATACAATATGTACGTATAAACTTTATTTTGAAGTTCCTTACTAAATATTTTTGGAATTTGTTACTTTCACTATAAGGTACTCAATTGAGGTGCTTCCATTACTGGGACATTTAGAAAACCAATAAAATCATGTCTGGTACCTTAGTTGAGCTCCTTGAAAAACACTAAATCCAACTTAAATAGCTGTCAGAATATTCAGCCCTCATGACTGAGCCATGCCAATAATAAAAACGACAGTGCTACCAAATTTAATTTACAATTTTAACGCTATACCAATCAAATTATTAAAGAGATACTTTAAAGAATTCAATGATAACAAAATTCATTTGGAAAAAATAAAAGCTCTAGAATATCAAGGGAAATGATGAAAAGATGTAGGAATGAAAGGAGAACAGCACTTCTAGACCTCAAACTATATTATAAAGCAAGCAGTCAACAAAACCATCTGATTTGGGTTAAAGAATAGAGAGAGAGAGATCAATGGAACAGACTAGACAAGGAAGAATCAGAAACAATGAAAATCAATAATCCAGCGTTCCATAAAATGGAAAACATCAGTTACTTAGGCAAGAACTTCCTATTTGATAAAAACTGTGGGGAAAAGCTAAGCAGTTTGGCAGAAATTAGGCTTAGACCGACATCTTACACTATATTTCACAATACATTCTATATGGATATACGACCTTAATATTAAAGATAACATTATGAAAAAATCAGAAGAGAAACAGATCACATACCTCTCATGGCAACGGGTAGGATATGTATTCTTAACCAAAGAAGGATAGAGGCAATTACAAAAGATAAAATAGATAAAGCTGATTGCAGAAATGCTTTGGCACAAATAAAATTAATGCACCTAGAGTAAGAAGGAAAGCAGTCAAATTGGGGAAAAATTTGTATCAACTTTGAGTAAGGGTTTGGTGATGTGTGTATGTGTGTGTGTGTGTGTGTGGTTCTCAAATGCAGAACTGCATAACAACCATTTGAAAGAATGCTCCAAAATCACTAATAATAAGAGTAATACAAATTAAAACAACCCTGAGGTTTCATCTCACACCCTGAAAATTGGCAAAGATGATAAAATATAGGACAAATCAATGTTGCAGGGGTTGTGGGAAGATAGATACACTAGTAACATTACTGGTGGAGCTGTGAATCCATACAACCATTTTGGAAAGCAATATAAAATTATGCAAATAAAGTGACTAAAATTTCCATACTCTTTGACCTAGAGCAATAGAATCGCTGCTGTTCAGTTGTTTCAGTAGTGTCTGACTCTTTGTGACCCTATTTTGCTGTTTTCTTGGCAGAGATACTGGAGTGGTTTGTCATTTCCTTATCCAGATCATTTTACAGATGAGGAACTGAGGCAGAGTTAAGTGACTTGCCCAGGGTCACACAGCTAGTAAGAACAGCCAGATTGGAACTGATGATCAGTCTTCCTGATTTCAAGTCTAGTTCTCTATCCACTGTGCCACCTAGCTGTCCAAATGGAATCATTACTAGACTTATACCTCAAGGAAGCCATTGATAAGAAGACCTTATATATACCAAAAAATTTATAGTAGCACTTTTTAACAGCAAAGAATTCTAAATAAAGTAAATGCTCATAGATTGAGGGATGTGGTATATAATATAATGGAATATTAATATGTGATAAGAAATGACAAATGTGATGTATACAGAAAAGCACAGAAAAATCTACATGAAATGATTCAGAGTAAAGTAAGCAGAGCTTACACACACAGACTGCAACAATGGAAATGGAAAGAACAACCATACACAAAATTTAAAAGAACAAGTATGGCTTGAAAGAGGAAGACACTTGCAGAGGTAGGATGTCCTCAGGTGTTGCACACTGGACATATTTTCAAACTTTTCTGATCTACTGATAAGTTATGTAGGTTTTTCCTTCCTCTTTTTGGTCTTTAAAAAATGCTACGTTATATGGGACGGATAGGACACTGGGGAAATCCATAGCAATGTAAAAAAACATCAATAAAAACTTTTTTTAAAAAGATGTTGAACCAATGAATTGTATAGTCAAATGTAATTAACTCCAATGACTCGCTATTACCTCCAGGATCAAATGCAAAACCCTCTACTTGGCATTGAAAGTCCTTCTTTTGAAACCTAGCTTCCTCCTACCTTTCCAGCTTTCTCATACCTTACACTCTTTGGTTCTGTGACACTGGCCTCCTGGATATTCCACGGACAAGAACTACCTTTTGCCTCTTTTTTATATCCCCAGTTCTTAGCACAGTGACTGGCACACAGGAGGCATTTAAGAAATGTTTAGTGAGTAATTTTCATCATCATCATCATCATCATCATCATCATCATCATCATCATCATCACAATCATCGTTCAAAACTTCCTGTTTCAGCAGCTCTAACTTGAAGAGCTAACACCAAAACTCTCAAAGCAAGAATAGCAGTTATTTATTAGCTCCAAGTCAATCCATGGTCAGGGAGATAACTTCCTTCTGGGTAAGGGCAATTGTTTTTTTTGAAGAAGAGGGTGGGAGTGGTTAACAAGTTGAATTAAATAAAGGTTAATACTAGTAACATTGATTTTATGCAGGCAAAATGTCAAAGCAGAATTTGGGATTCAACATACAAGCTGCAGACTTATCTCATATATTCTCCCTCTTAATTAGAACATACTCTATAGAATTTTATGCATCTTAGCTGTTGAGCTAAGAAATCTGGTCATAGCAACCCTTAGCCACTGTGTCCCTATGTTCATATATACAGTACTCTGGAGTGAGCTAAGCGTAAGCATGTTATCTTGGGCAAGGCAGAGCAGACAAAAAACAATGAATTTCATAGCCAACCCACTAGGCTCTATATAACACAAATACAACATGTATTTTCTAGGAGCCTGAAAGCCAGCAAATCTCTAATCTCCACTAAAATCCTCTGCTGATGCCTCAACTATGTAACGTAACAAAACAAAGTGTCAAAGGTTAAACCAACAAAGTACAAGCACAGCAGGTCTTACCAAGCTGGAAAAGCTTTGGACTATATCTGTTATCCAAGGAAGAGCCTAGCAAAATCTGGAGAGGGCCATTATCAATTTGGCCAGAGTGATAACATTTCTGGCTATAGTAACTTACAAAAAGTATCTCCTCAGGGTTTTGATCTGTACCGATGCTCACAGAACTAGCCAAAAATTAGAGATCATTGAAGTATTAGGTCATTTTATTAAGGCCAGAGGTTAGGGGATAGGCTACATCTCTAGCTAGGAAAGAGTAGGTTTTCTTCACCAGAAAAAAAAGAGGGCAAAGAGAAAGTATAGCAAATCAAGGAAAAAAAAACTCCATTACCTGACCTCTTCATTAACCAAAAAATTTTAAAAAGAAAAACATGGATGTACTTTGCCACCTCACTATTAATGAAAATAAAATTTCCCAACTATTGATTGGAAGAGATAGGAAGCTCCCACTTTGACCTGGGGAAAAAATCTCTTATAAACTCCAATTAAAACAAAACAAAACAAAACAAAAACCTGCAAAAGGGAAACGCAGTTCTTTCTTTTGTAAAAGTCTTCTTCATCTCTAATAAAAGGAAATTACATAAATAATGAATGAAATGAAAGATACTTCCTAAAATCATACATAAGCCTCTCCTCTTAGAATCATCAGATAAAAAGTGCTCTACTCCTAAGAAACTCTATCTCCTTAATTTGCATAGTACAACAGAAGATAAGCTGGAATTGGAATTCAGCCTGGAAAACCCCAGCAGGTTCAAGTGAACCCAGGCAATAAGCAAAGAACATGCTAATTAAGAGCTACTGTGGTGTCTTTTTCTGCTGTATAGTTACTTTGTTTATTCCAGGGATGAAGGAGAGAAATCAACAACAAAGAAGTCATTTATTAAGTGAAATGTACAAAGCACTAGGTTAGATTCTGAGTAAGATACAAAGGTTAATTAATTAGCAAAACGGCATTTTTGCCCACAAGGTACTTACAAATTAGCTGGAGGAAGGGGAGATAAGACACAAATAATCATGCAAAATAAGCACATGGTGAAGTCCCTAAGAAAGGTACAAAGTGTTAAGAAAAGTCTTAGGGGAGAGATAACCTCTGACTTAGGACAACAGAGAGGGTGTCAGGGTGTCATTTCAGCTAGGTCCTAAAGAATTTTATCCTAAGGGGGCAGTATGGTATAGTGAAAGAACAGTGCATTTGCAATCAGAGAACCTGGGTTCAAGTTTTCATCTCCTTATCTGTAACGGCTCTTATAGGAGCGAATTCTAGGATTTTAGAGCATCCCAAATATAAGGAATAGTGTGAACAAAGGTACAGAGGTAAAGAAGTTTGGAGTGTAGTTTTGAAAGTGAACAATACACTTTGGAATAAGAAGGGTACTAGTAGGAGATAAGTTAGAAGAGTAGGTTGTAGAGAGACCAAGGAGGGCCTGGAGTTTTGGCTTTATTCAGTGGGCCATAGGGAACTACGGAAGGCTTTGGCAGCAGTGTAAAAGTTGGATGAGAGGAAATAGTCCTGACAAAGGCAATGAAGCCCTGGCCTAAGGTGATGGCTATGAGAAAGGAAAGGAGGGAATGGATTTAAAAGATAATGGAGACATAATCGGCAAATTTGGTAAATAACAGGATGTAAGGGAAGAGGGGATGAAAACAAGGTTTCCAGACTAAATGGCTGAAAAGATGGTGCTATTATTTACAAAAATAAGTTAGGAAGAGGAGCAGGTTTCAGAATACACTTAAAGAGTTCCGGTTTTAGATGTGGTAAATATAAGGTGCCGGAAGGATATCCAGGAGAAGCTATCCATTAGGCATTAGATATGTGGGACTGAACCTCAGGAGATCAGTCAGGGCTGCCCTGAATAAAAGCAACATGACATAGTAGGAAGAACACTGGATCTGTTTTTCAAAGGGCCTGGGTTTTAACTCCACCGAGTCTGCTACTAAATACCTGTGTGAGCTGGGAAAGATCACTTCCTTTCTTGGTGCTACAGTGTCTTCATTTGTAAAAGGTGGGAGTCAGTCCCCTCCAATTCCAAATCTATGCTCTTAGATGAAACCCTCTTCCAGCTCTAAGTCCTCTGATCCCAGGTGACAGATGGGCATACAAAGGGCAAGCACATCGAATAAAAAGGCTTAGGTCAAGCCCATAAAGGACATATCCAATAGAGGGCTCGGCAAGAAGAGAATTAAAAGAGGAATGCTTAGAGAGCTTAGGGGAGCAGAAAGAGTTCAGTCATAGAAGCCACTCACCGGAAGACAGGTGAAACACAACTGAAGCATAGAAGAATAAAGATGGAGAAAAGCCTGCTGAAACTGGTAGGAGGGCTTCACTGTGGACCTTTTGAGATGACAGTGGGGGGGAGATGGCTTCTTAGTAGCCAATGTTGCTTTAGGTTGACACACAATGGAATGGTGGGCGGGGCAGGGATCTGGCCTGATTTCCACTGCAGTCCTACACCAGAAGGATTCTTGGGGCTGACACACCAGATCCAAATCAAGGATTCCACAGTTACCGGATGATAGCTATTGTTCTGACTCCATAGGAAGCAAGGCTAACTTCCAAAAGTACTGATTACCCATTCCATTCCTCCAACTAAATTCAAGGTCAGAAGTGTAACTTTTAAACACCCCCATCTTTCCTATTTTTTTCTTGTCTCCTTTGCTTTCATGTTCAGTGCTGCATGACCTACCTTTCTTGGTGTTTAAAAAATCCTCAGCAGTGAGCCAGCCAGCCAACTGCTGAGAGGCTACCCTCCTCAGCCACCAGCCCTACTGCTGCTACCTCAGCAGCTCTTGCAACTTGCAACCTTCTTGGCTGGAGCTAGGGACTGAGCATAGTTTAATTAATGGGATATATAAATGACCAGGGATAGAAGTCCTAATATATGCCAAACAATATAAGTTAGGCTTTCAAGTGATTAAAACTCAACTTTCATCAACATTCCTGACAAAACAAATTCAAGCTAGATCAGATACTCCAATAGAAGTGGTCGGCAATGGAAGGCTTTTGGGAATGAAGAAATCTGAGTTGTTAGGGGAAAAATCACTATCTACAATGCCCATTACATAGTCCAGGGGTCTAACATTTGATGGTTGGGGGGGGGTGCTACCCAAATTATTTAAACGGAGGACACAAAGAATATATTCATCTCTTTTAAATCCAGTAAAACAGCCTGGTAGACTAGAAAAAAGCAATCACTATTTAGAATTCAGTGACACTGGTCAATAATTGAACAACCCAGAGGATGAGCTGCTAAGGAAGCTATACTGACAAAGGTAACTACTGTCCTTATGAGAGAATAGAAAAGTAAGGGCAATGATTATTTCCCATTGAGGTCTTTTTCTTGAAGAGGAGGCTTTTGGCCACAACCCTACTATCACCACAACTTTCTTCAGTAGGTTGGGATGGCCACTCTCCAACTTGGCAGAATTGGAATTTCAGTAGCAAATGAAGGGTTTAGAAAGGAAAAAGAGGCATCAAAATTTTAATCCCTTATCAAAAGGATAGTCAGAAGCCACAGTGATAGTAGGAAGCCATCACCTATGGCAAACAAGATCAACTAAAGGGGAGTGAGTAGCAAGAGGAATAGTAGGCAGGATACAACTGGCTTCTCTCGTCCTCCCTCTTTTATTTCTTTCTTTTTTTTTAATAACATAGTCATTTCCCAGTATGAGACTCTCCCTATGAGCTCTCCTCCCCTCTTCCAATAGAATTCACCCCTGTAACAAAGAAAAACAGTCAAGTCTAGCAGCATACCCGACAGGTCTACTTCTGCTATGGCTACTCTAAGAAGGAAAAGGGATCCAGGGGTCAAGAATGTTCCAGGGTTATGTAACAGAATAAAATGCATTCATTCTACTGGTTTTCTTCATATCAGACTGAAATGTCATCATGGCTTAGCTTGCAGGAAACCATTCATCATTAAAAAGCAAATTCCAAATATGTTCCCCAAAATGTCCAACAGATAACTTCAATAAAGCTTTCATTATAGCAAAAATGCTGCCAAAGATAAAACAGGCCAAATGAATTCTACGTTACTAGGTTCTAACAAGAAGCAATCTAAAAGGCTTTCAAAAAATATATAATTTTATGAAAGTATCCAAAGCCTAGAAAATGAAGCTCAAAATGGAAATACTCCTTGAGCTCAATTTCATGCCACTGTGATGTAGCAGACTTAGGGCATAAAACAAAGCCAAGGTACAAAAACATCCATCTGCACAGCTTTATTGAAAGCAAAAGCCTTGTGGCCTCAATACTCTTACTTGTATATAACACTTGTCAAAGATGACACAGTAGTGCTACTAAGGCATAGTCACAGCTGAAAACAGCAATAATGCAGGTAGCATATATTGGAGCCCAAGGCCCAAGGTAGAAATCCAAGGGGATCTCCCTGATATTGAAAGAAAAGAGGTTCAGACCTAAAGCACTATAGCTGAGATGGGATTGGTTCTTCCAGGTTTTAGACAGGTAGCTAAAAGAGACTTCCCTCTAAAGCAAGTTCCAAATTTAAATCTCAACCCAGTCCCATTACGTTTGTCTCTCCCCCCAGCCAAAGGCCTGGCCACAAAGAATTCCAGGAAGCTTTAGCTTCTGTTGAATCCTGCACTTTATAGTTTGTATCTTTCCTATTAATGTATAACATATGACTATTCTCTTTTTCTCATATAAATTATCAGCAACTTTCAATACCAATAAACTAGAGTGCTTGTAAAATGTATCTGGAAAGCTCCATTCCTTCTGCCTCTAGCATGAGGTAAATTCTCCTTGTTCACCCTGAGAGCAGCAGAATCTTCCCTGCATTAATCAATGAACAGAACCAATGGCCCCCCCAGATCTCTTGCCTTGGTTCCTATCACACAGGAAAGATAACTAAGACTAAAAGCAGTGGGCAGGGGGAGGGTAAAATAGGATAGGAATCTAGAATCCCTGCTTCTGGAGTTCATTCTTCTTTGCTGTCAACCACAATATAATTTTTCATTCTCAATTCTTCAGAAGGTACAAAAAAAGGCCTATGCTTCAAAAACAAACAAACAAACAGTTCACATGAACCAAAAGCAAATCCACCCCCAACCCCCACCCTGGTAAAAGTGACCACTGCCACCAGGAGAAAATTCCCCATCCTTCTGGGTGAAGTCATGTCTGTATATGATGGGTGTCCCACAGGGCTGTCCTCTGTCCTCTTCTCTCTTTATAGACTGTGAGCTTGTTGAGAATAGACTGTCTTTTGCCTTTATTTGTATCCCTAGTGTTTATTAGCATAGTGCTTAATAAATGTTTCTTGATTGAATGACTAACCATACTACCCCCACATACAAGCAAGCAAACTCCCCTAAAACATAGCAGAGACTAAGGCTATTCTAACTATTTTAACTTGCTGAATCACCTATTTCCCACCTAACAAGCAAGTTTTGCAATACTTGCCAAGTATTCATGGGGCAAAGGAGGTATCAATATAAGAATAAGTGGGACAGAGGCCAATTTGCAAATAATGTGGGTAGGAAGTGATTAAAGAATAGGAACAAGGTTGCCATACTCTGGATTGTACCACATTCATCTCATGGTTAACTTGTAAGCTCAGAGTGAGGGTAACTCTAACAAACACAGGCAGAAAACTTATTTAGTTCAGATAGTCCTGGAACTTGATGAACAATCTGTAAATAAAACAGAAAGCTGCTAGGTCCATATTTTAAGTTGTTCTGTCTACTCTAGATGTAATGGCCTTTTTCTCAATGCTTAGCCTTCTGGACTACTGTAGCATTTGATACTGTTGATCTCTCTTTCCTCTGTTTTCTTCTTTCCTTTTTTTTTTTAAATGAAGATAATTTTTTTTTCCCAATCAGCAAAAATCAATCAATCAATCTACCTTCTCATCTTCCCTCCCCCAACTGAGAAAGAAACAAAAAACCAAAACCCCTGTTACAAACATGTATAGTCAAGCAAAACAAAGTTCTGAATTGGCTGTGTCCAAAAAAAAATATGTTTCAATCTGCACTCATAGTCTTTTCACCTCTCTAGCAGGAGGTGTAGCATGTGACTAAGTCTTTCAAAGTTAGTTGTTCATTTTTAAAATATTGTTGTTATTGTATAAATTGTCTCCTGGTTCTGTTCAATTCACTCTGCATCAGTTCATACAAGTCTTCCCAGGTTTCCCTGAAACCAACCTCTTCGTCATCTTACCACATAATTCTATCATATTCATAAACCATAACTTGTTCTGCCATTCTCTAATTGATGGGTATTCCCAGCTTCCATTTCTTCGCCACCAAAAAAAGAAGTACTAGAAATATTTTTGCATAACCTTAGAGCATGTCTTGTTTAGGACAAATTCCTCCCTTAATCTACTCTCTAATTCCCCCTTCTCTCCATTCCTTCCTATTTCTCTGTTGAATGAAATGTATTTCTGTAGCTAACTCTGTGTGTGTATATTCTTCCCTCCTTTGACCAGTTCAGATAAGAGTGAGGTTCAAGGGGCAGCAACTCTCCCCACTCCTTCCTCATTTGGATAGACTTCTACTTGCACACCCCAATTATGTGAGAAAATTTTCCCTAACCTAACTCAAAGATCTATATATTTGGTTCTAGCCTCTCTCTTCATTTCAAGCACTGCATCACCAACTGCAAATGGACATTTCCAAATAGATATCCTGTAGGCATTCAAATTCAGTATGTCCAAAATAGAAGCACTATTGTTCCTTCCAAGACCTCCCTCCTTCCAAACTTGTCACCTATGTTTGTGACCTTTGTATCATGCTCAACTCATTCTTATTCACTCCACATAGCCAATCAGTTGTCAAACTTGTCATTTGTACCTTCACACATCACCTTTATTACATATCCTCTTCCCTCCACTCACAGTCACCACCCTAGTTCAGGCTCTTACTGGTTCTTATTCTGACACTTTTAAATTAAAAAAAAAAAAAAATTTTTTTTTCAATTAATGAAAAACTGCCTTCCCCAATTGAAAAAGAAAGAAAACAAAAACCCTTATAACAAATATAATCAAGCAAATTATATAATACAATATAAAAAAAATCAAGCAAGAAAAATTCCCACATTGTTCATGTCCAAAAATGCAAGTCTCATTTTGCGTCTTAAGTCCATCACCTCTCTGTCGGGAGGTGGGTAGCATGTTTCATCACGAGTCCTCTGGAATTGTGGGTAGTCACTGCATGGACCAGAGTTCTTAAGTGTGAACAAATACAAAGTTAATTACATTACTAAATTTAAAATAATAACACTTCCTAAATAAAGTATAAATTTTAAAGCAGTACAGACCTGAGTCATAAATCACAAATATTTATATAGCACTTTAAGGCTTGCATACTTATCTCATCTGATCCTTATAATTACTTTTAGGGACTACAAGATTCTCATTTGACAAATGAGGAAACAGGCTGAGAAAGGCCAAGTGACCTCTGATCCATGCTTATATAGCTAGATGACAAAAAAGGGGAACAATCATTATTGAAGGGGCCATGGGAAGACAGGCATACCCCTATCCCATTAAATTCCATTCATGCTAGGGGTTACAATTATTCTCCATTAATGAGAAATTCCCAGTAAGACCAAATAAACAAAAACAAAAACAAAAGCAGGAAGAATCACTATTGAAGGGGCTGTGGGAAGATAGACATACTACTACACTGTTTCTGGGATTGTGAATTGGTCTAATCTTCTGGAAATCAATTAGGAATTATGCAACTAAAGTAACTAAACTGTCCGTATACTTTGATTCAGTGATCCTACTTCTGGGCATATAGCCCAAGGAAGTCAAAGAAAGAAACAGAGGTCTAAAATATGCCAAAATATTCATAGTAGAACTTTATAGTAGAAAAGAACTAGAAACATAGTGGGTATCCATCAATTGGGGAATGGTTGAAAAAACTTTGGTATGTGAATAAAATAACAGAACATGATTAACAACGAACAAATTATTAACAAATATAAGGAATTTTGAGAAAACATGTTAAAATTTGAAAAAGCTCATTCAGAATGAAATAAACAGAATCAAAAGATCAGTATATATATGATGACAACAATGAAAATGTAAAATTCACTAAAAAGAAGTGAAATTCTAAGTAACTGAAAAACCAATGAAAGAACCAGAGAAAAGATAACAAAACTTCCTTCTCTCTTCATGGCAAAGAGGTAGGGGCCTGCTAGGACAAAATGTTTTATACACGGTCAGGTGTGGTTACTGTACTGGATTTTTTTCTCAGTTGTTTTTATTTGTCACAAAAGAGAGAAGGGTTTTTTTTTTTTTTGAGTCTCCTTCCTCCAAAATGATGGTGCTGCAAAGACAAAAGGTATCAAAAAGTGTAATTTTAAAAAAGATTTAAAAGTCCCCTAAGGATCTGTCCTTGTCCCTCATCTCCTCTCTCTCTTTCTACCTCCCTCTCTTTATGATCTCATTAGTTCCCACAGATTCAATTATCATCTCTGTGCAGATAATTTTCAAATCTATTTATCTATCCCCAACCTCACTGACCTCAGCTTCACATTACCAACTGCCATTTCAAAGTGGATGTCCCATGGACATCTTAAACTTGACACAACCAAAACTGAACTTGTTATCCTCCCCCCTCCCCAAACCCTCCCCTCTTCCAAACTTCCCTATTACTGTTAAGGGTACCACCATCCTCCCAATCACTCATGCTCATGACATGACCTCAAGTGTCATCCCCAACTCCTCACTCAGACTCACCCTGTATATCAAATAAGTTGCCAAGAATGTCATTTCACATGTCTCTGATATATCTCTTCACTCACACCGTCGCTACTCTGTTGCAGGCCCATATCACCTCCTACCTGGGCACCTGAAAATAGCACTTCAATCCATCTTCCACTCAGTTCTAAAGTGATTTGCCTAAAAAGCACAGGTCTGAACAAGTTTTCCCTTTACTCAGTAAACTCCAATTGCCCTCTATTACCTCGAGGACTAAATATAAGATTCTGTTAGGTACATTTTCAGTTTTCTTACATTTTACTCCCCTCCATACACTCTATGATCCAGATACTCTGGTCTTCTTGCTATTCCTTTAACAAGACACTCCATGACTTTTCACTGGCTATCCCCTATGCCCGGACTGTTCTCCCTCCTCATTTTTGCCTCTTGGATTCCCTGGCTTCCTTAAAGACTCAATGCAAATCCCATTTTCTGCCAAAGGTCTTTCCTGGTCCCCTCTACCTCCCACCCCCTCCCAGCTAGTGACTTCCTTCTCAAATTACTTCTCACTAACACTATGTACATATAGCTTGTATATACATAGTTGCTTGCATATTTTCTTCTCCATTAGATTGTGAGCTCTTTGGGGGCAGGGACTGTTTTTTGCCTTTCTTTGTATCCCTTATTGTTGTTGTTGATGATGATGATAATATGTACAGAAGATAAAAGCAAAGGCTGGTAACACAGGATGATTATAAGAGTATGGAAGAATGCCATGAGAGCAATGTGAGTAGTACCAATGCTCAGGATGACCTGAGGCTGGCAAAGAAAGCCAAGGTCAACAGTAAGGGATTTTTTCTTGCTGATTAGGGTGGATGGGAAGAAGAAAACTAATGAGAGGGCAGAGTTGTTCAATTCAGAATAGTGCACTGGCACTGAAAAATGGCTAGGAGGGAATTAAAGCCTAATAAGTAAACAGAGTACCTAGTTGCCCCTGAGAAATTCAAGTCTCTTGGCCCTGTCATCCCTGTACATAAGGAAAATCCGTTTGATAGTTTGGAGGATGAACTGAAGTAGGGAGAGACTTAAGGCAGGGAGGAACAGAAACAACTGAACTCAAACTGTGGTCATTAGAACAGAATATAGATTACTTGGGGAAGAACTTCAGAACTGTTGAGAACTGCTAATCTGTTTTTTTTTTTTTTTTTGCTAATCTGTTTTTAACACTTGATCAAGAAAAGTGTTCCCTGAAAGGCTGGAGGACACTGAACCTGGTCCAGTGGTTCCTAACACTGTCCTGAAAAACTAGAGAGGGCCTTGAAAAGCCACTTCTGTAAACCTCAAAGATCAAGGGGTACTCTCCCCCTCCCCATGCCTCCCTCTTAACTTGAAGAGATAGAAGTTTATGCAGGAACCCAAGCTGAGATAAAAAATGGCTGAAAATGCCACCAGAAAGCATAGCAGGGGGTAAAGACTGGTCCTGGCACAATGACTCAATACAGGAGCTAAATCCCAAGAAATTAAAAATAAAACAGAACAGCAACTACTATAAAATTTTTGCAAATGTAGAGACCTCTCCAAAAGGAGCAAGTAACTTTATAACAACTACAGAAACTATCTACGGAGACTCACAGGAAAAAATAGATTGTCCACTAGGACTACATGAATACCTAGAAGAAATGAAGCAAGAGATAAAAAATGAAAACAGGTCATGGAAATATAATTTAAGCCTCACTGAAATCTCTGAAAACTATGATTTAAAAAAAATTTAATTTAATTTATTTTTTGTGATATTTTAAGTTTCAAACTCTCTTTCTCTCCCTCCCCACCTAGCACTACAGAAGGCCTCCCCCCAAAAAAGGGGGGGGGGCAGCTAGGTGGGGCAGTGGATACAGCACTGGGCCTGGACTCAGGAGAACCTGAGTTCAAATCCGGCCTCAGACCAAACACTTGACACTTACTAGCTGTGTGACCCTGGGCAAGTCACTTAGCCCTAATTGCCTAAAAAAAACAAACAAAAACAAAAAACAAAAAACAAAAAAAGTGACCTCTCTCTCTCTCACACATACACACACAATCATATTACGCGTACTTCTATTTATCAGTTCTTTTTCTGGAGATGCATTTTCCTTCATAGGGTTCTTTGTAGTTGATTTGAATATTTATAATACTCAGAATGGCTTAGTCATTCACAGTTATTCTTCAAACAATATTGCTGTTACTGTATATAACGTTCTCTTGGTTCTGCTCATTTCACTCTTAATTTCATGCAAGTCTTTCCATGTTTTTCTTTTTTTAATTTTCCCAATTACATATAAAGACAATTTTTAACATTCATTTTTTAAAATTTTGAATTCCAAATTCTCTCCCTTTCTCCCTCCCTGAGATGGTTAAAAAAAAAAAAAGTCTAGACATTTTATTTCAAGAAATCAAAAATGAAAAGTGATTAAATCTATTAGAACCAGAGGGCAAAGTAAAGTCAGAAAGAATCCACCAATCACTTCCTAAAAGGAGCCACAGAAAGAAAAGTACCAGAAATGTTATAGACAGAAGAAAAAAGAATGTAAGCATCCAGAAAGAAGCAGTTATAGTACCAGGGAACCACTGATCAGATCCCACAAGATCTTTTACATTTTTATTAAAAATGAGAGATCTTGGGATATAACATTCTTTTTTTTTTTTTTTTAAAAGGCAATGGGGGCTAAGTGACTTGCCCAGGGTCACACAGCTAGTAAGTGTCAAGTGTTTGATCTGAGGCCACTTTTGAACTCAGGACCTCCTGACTTCAGGGCCAGTGCTCTAACCACTGCGCCACCTAGATGCCCCGGGATACAACATTCTAAAAGGCAAAAGAGATAAGCTTACAATCTAGAATAACTTACTTTGCAAAGCTGAGCATTTCCCTACGGGGGGGGAAAATGGGCTTTTAAAGGAACAGAAGACTTTCAAACATTTTCTGATGAAAAGGCCAGAAATGAGAAGGGACTTTGAAGGGGGAAAAGAGGAAGATACTAATGTAGAAAGAAGAAAGAGAAATAGAACTTGCTACTGATAACTGGGTTATCTGAGAAGTGTGTACAAACATGAAGGGTTTGGAAGAGTGGGCATCAGATGAATCTCATCTGAAACGAACAATGGAGGGTTGAACACAAACACACACACACACACACACACACACTCACACAGAGTTTGGTATAGGTAAACTCAATAGGCAATCAAGTGGGGATGAGGTGGGGGAAGAAGTTAAGAGGGAAGATGATACTGAAGAATAGTTACAAGCAAAATAAAACTTTCTGTTCCTCAAGGGGTAAAAAAAAAGAAAAAGGTGGGGGAAGAAGAAAAGCAAAAAACTAGAATGTAAGGGAGAATTTTGAGTGCCTGTTAGATAATTGGGGAATGGCTGAACATGAATGTAGTGAAATACTACTGTGCCAGAAGCAGTGATGAAAGAGATAATTTCAGGGAATCCTTGATTGTATGAACTGATGCAGAGTGAAGCAAGCAGGACCAGGACGACAATTTACTGTAAAGAAAAATACCTTTGAAAGACTTAAGAATTCTGATCAAGGCAATGACCAATCATGTCTCCTGAGGAGGATCTATAAGGAAGCACATTATCCACCTTCTGACAGAGACATGATGGACACAAGTTGAAGAGAGACATTTTTGGATATGACCACTGTGGGGATTCCTTTTGCTCCACCATGTCTTAAGGTTGTTTTTCCTTTCTCTTGGTGTTTAATGCAGGGGATGGGGGTGGCAATAATCATGCCCTAAAAAGATGGCCAAGGGCAGCTAGATGGCGCAGTGGATACAGTACCCGACCTGGAGTCAGGAAGACGAGTCTTCCTGAGTTCCAATCTGGCCTCAGACATTTCCTAGCTGTGTAACCCTGAGCAAACCCTGTTTGCCTCAGTTTCCTTATCTGTAAAAACGAGCTGGAGAAGGAAATGGCAAACCACTCTAGTATCTTTGCCAAGAAAATCCCAAATGGGGTCATGAAGAGTTGGACCCGACTGAACAAAAACAGCAAAAAGAGGGCCACTGTAACATTATAAAAACGTATAGAAGAGAACAGAAGGAAGTTCCGAAGGAAGAACAGGGAAGCAGAACAATTTTGAAAGTAACATGTGAAATTTAATTTATACATTAGACACACACACACACACACACACACACACATATATGCATGAAAAGGAGATTTATAGTTTTACATAGAAAAAATGGTGTCTAGAAATTTCTTTGTCAAATTTCTAGGGACTTTTGGGTATATGGTAATGAAATAGTTTGATGTTCTAAGAAGAAAGGCACAACCACACATACATACACAGAGAGAGAATTAAGGCAATGTGGTACAGTGGAACGAGTGCTAGATTTGGAGTCAGATAACTTGATCAGATTTAAAACCTCCTAGCTATGTGACTTCAGACGAGTCATTTAACCTCTCTAAGCCTCAGTCTCCTCATCTATAAAAATAAAAGGATTGTACTGGATGACTTCTCAGATCCCTTCTAGCTTTAAATTTATGATTCTTTATTATCAATATTATTAAATCAATTGTTTTTTTCTTTGAAAAAATTATTTTACAAGCATTATCTATCTCTCCCTCTCACTGTCCCACCTCCCACTGAAAAACAACAAAAAAGAAACCTTTATCAGAAATAGTCAGGGAAATAGCCACACTGGCTATTCTCCAAATATGTATGTCTCATTCTTCATTTTAAGTCTAACACCTCTCTGGTGGGAGCTAGGTAGGGTATTTCACCTGCAGTTGTCTGGCCTCATGGTCAAAGTTAAATTATTCTTGTTCTGTTTATAGAATTCATAGTTCTTAGTTTATAGAGGTTTTTTCATAGTTCCTAGAGGTCCTTTCAGTTTCACCTGAAACTGTCAACTATCATTTTTTCTGGTGCAATAATATTTCAATTCATTCATATTCCACAATTTGTTTAGCCATTCCCCAACAGACGGGTATCTCCTTAGTTTCCAGTTTGGAGATGTACTAAATCAAGTATGATATTAAATAAGCACATATACGAACTGATATAAAAGTCAGCAGAACCAGGAATACAAGATACACAATGACTACAACAATGTAAATGGAAAGAATAACCACCACAAAATCACAATTGAATGCTTTGATAATTATAGTGACCAAGCTTAGCCTCAAGAGATATGAGAAGTCACCTCTACTTTGCAGAGGGAGGATTATGGGTATAGGACACTGCATAATACCACACTTTTTCAATGCGTTGGTTAGCTTTGCTCAATTGTTTTCTTCCTTTTTTTATCTTTTGTGATAAAAGATGAAGCAAAAAAGTAGGAGATATTAAAACAAAAAGGGCAGCTATGTGGTGCAGCAGATAGAGCACCAGGCCTAGAGTCAGGAAGAGAGTTCTCTTCCTGAGTTCCAATCTGGCCTCAGACACTTACCAGCTGTGTAACCAGTCACTAGAGTCACTTAACCTTGTTTGCCTCAGTTTCCTCATTAGTAAAATAAGCTGGAGAAGAAAATGGCAAACCACTCCAGCATCTCTGCCAAGAAAACCTCAAATGGGGTTGCAAAGAGTCGGACACAACTGAAATGAATGAAAAACAACAACATAAAAACAAAAGATACCAATAAAAACTTACTTTAAAAGAAATTAAATAAAGTCAGAATATGCAAATATTCAGCTTCTTCAGGTTTTCAGCCCCAATGACCAGAAACAGTAACAGTGCCCATAACAACTGAAAACAGCCTACCTGTACAATGTATGTGCTTTTTCAGGTTGCTAAGTTTATTTTCACTGTGTATTCTTTAAATTTATAAATATGCAAATGGCTGTCAAAAACTATCTTCTCCCTTCTTAGATAAGAAAAAGAGCCTGAAGTGAAAAAAAGAAAACCTTCTGGTGGGGCAATAATCTTGTAAAAGACACACCACATATACTATCAGTTGCCAAATCTTGTCATTTCTTTTCCACATCTCCAGCTCTGATAGCTCCTATTCTCTTCACTCACAGAGCTACCAACCTAGAGAAGGCTCTTTCCACCTCTCACCTGAACTACTGCAATAGCCTCTAAATTGGTCTTTCTGTCACACAACTGCCAAAATGACTTTCCTAAAATACAAAGCTGATGGTGTCATACCCCCGCTTTCACCCTTACTCAATATACTCCAATGGTTCCCTATTACCCATAGGATAAAATAGAAATTCCCTGGTTTGGAATTTAAAGCTGGCTCCTTCCAGTCTTTCCAGGCTTCTTTGCTGTTCTTCACAAATGTCCTGTCCCTGTAACTTTGCACTGGCTGTTCCTTATGCCTGAAATCCCCTCACAACCCTTACCTCTACTTCTTAGAATCCCTGGCTTTCTTCAAGACTCAGTTCAAACAGGAGCCTTGACTTCTGGTCTGGGCTATGAGGGAGAACGGGGTCAAAGAAATGAAATTAAAAGCAGGCCACCCTTTCCTTTTCAGAGGCAGAGACTGTTTGGAAGAGAAAGAGTAAACAAAGACGGTAGCTAGCTGGTAATATGTGAGCATCATATTTTCACAGAAGCTAGTTACCCTTTGATCCAGCTCTAGGGCTCAGGCAGCGCTGCCCCAGAACACAGGGGTAATCAGTCCTCCCCCGAGAACCTGGCCAGTTCAGGCATCTTGCCATCCACCCTGCTGCCGTACACAACCACTTCTCTCCCAGATTTTCATTTCTTCCTCAGGCAACAATAATCAAAACATCCAAAACAATAATCCTTCTCTGATGGGGGGTGGAGGTGGCATACTAAGGCCAAAGTTCTGTCCTCTCCAAGCTATTCCTCCTCAGGGGCAGCTCTCTCCCCCCTTTGCAACCAGAGAGTAGCTCTAATCTCCACTGGCTTAATATTTATGAATAACTCACAGTTATGGACCAAGTTTCCTCAACCAATCAGAACATACCTTGGGATGGACCTAAATGAAATGTCTACTGAAGTGGCAATAAAAATAGCTACTGAAAAGGACATGAGTTCTCCCCTCAACCTCCCAAGGGCTCTCCTTCCTCCCATGTACTTCTTTCTCAGGGTCAATTCTTCTTTCTGCCACCAGACACTAGTTTGAATCATCACTGGCGTGTTATTTTATGGACAACACACAGAGAATGACCAATCAAAATAGACAGGCTCTATACCCCCTAGAGCCAAGACTCCTGAAAGTATCACTGCTTCAATTAAGGGGGTACTCTATGAACAGCACTATAGAGTACAATAAACCTTTAATAAGCAAAACAGAGGTCACAAGAGGAATTCAAAAGCTTTACTTGGGACAACTTTGAAATTATTTTACCCTTAATCAATCTTGCAGAAGGGGAAGGATCTGAATACAATGGAAAAATCCAATTATCAGAAACATTAACTCCAACCCACTTAATGTAAGGGACAAGATGCTAAATCCTGCAATCAACTGACTCATATCAAAGACATTTCATCTAGGTCCATCAGGAAGTCCATTTTGATTGGTTGAGGAAACTTGGTCCATAACTGTGGGTTGTCCATAAATATTTAGCCAGTAGAGGATTAGAGCTACTCTCTGGTGGCAGAGGGGACAGAGAGCTGCTCCTGCGAAGGAATAGCTTGGGGGGAGAGCACCCAGGTCTTAGTGTTATCACCCGCACTTCCCATGAGAGGACTGCATGAACTTCTGGAGGTTGGGGTTGGACTTTTTCATCTGGGTTCTGGCAGTGTCCCTGGGACAGAATGCCTGGTGGCAGACACTAGCAGTGTCTCTGCATTAGGAGCTGAGAGGAAGGAAGGGAAACAGGTAGGGAGATAGGAGGAAGGAAAAAAGCATTTATTAAGCACTTCCTCTAGGCCAGGCCCTGTGCTAAGCACTTTACAAATATCATCTCATTTGATTCTTACAACAAACCTGGGTGGTAGGTGCTATTACAATCTCCATTTTAAAGGGGGGGGGAACAGTGGGGAAGTGACTTGCCCACAGTCACATAGCTAGTAAGTGTCTGAGACCAGATTTGAAATTAAGTCTTCCTGATGACAGAACCAACTGTACAAGATGAGGAAAGGAAGATTCAACGCTCCACAAGCTCAGCAGAAAAGTACACCATAACTAAGGGAATAGCTGATAACTCCAGTGAAATGATTTGAAGGAGCTGTGAATTACCTCTTTGCCACATGTGTTCTCTAAGCTTGAGCCTACTTTCCCCTGAACGTGTTAAGTAAGTACTGCTGAAGAGTGTCACAGACTTTAAGGAGGACTATACCATTACAGTAAATATCCCTTCCTAAAAACTAATTAAGCCTGACTGAGATCAACTGATAATCCCAGCAGTAGGAGTTTATGAGCTATAGCATAGAAAGACACTCAACCCTCTGTGTTGTGCTAGTAAATGTTTAACAATCAGCTCTCCGGGGGGAAAAGTATGTATGACACTCTTTGAAGTTTAATGTTCATTATTAACATTTTCTCCATCACTTTCTTTACTCTAGAAAACAAACAAAACAAGCAATCAAACCCTGATTTGTAGTGTTTGTCAATTTTTGAGGTGTAAATGTTTACAGTGAAAGTTTAAAAATTAACTCCCAGTGCTGAGATTTCAGAAACAAAAGGGATGGAGTCAGAGAAACCTGGGAAGACTTTTATGAATTCCTCAAGTCCCCTTCCATCGAGCTCTCTGGCATTCCATTCTATAATGAACAAACTCCTCTTCTCCTTAGGCCTTTTCCTCTGGTGCTCCTTCCATCTTCTGGCACTCAGAGACCTGGCTCTTCCCAGAGGATACTGCATCCTCAGTCATCCCTTCCAGTACTTCATGTACCTTCTTTCGTGCTCTTATAATACAACAGTTCTGGAGGGGTAATGGGATTATTCCTTGTTCCCCACTTCCATCATCACGCAGCAACCTCCTGTCTTTGAGGTTTCCTTTGTAATCAATCCAGAGCCTGGTGGCAGTGATCTAAGGCTAGGTACCTGCAGAATGTTCCAAACCTGTAAGATGGAGAATGGAAATGCTGCTGCTTTTAGAAATATAAAGTAAGAGCCAGAAAGGACACCAGAGACTGGGAAGTAGTGTGATACATTATGAAGGATGCCGAACTCAAGAGCCACAGAACCAGAATCCCAGCTCTGCCACTTCCCTGGGCCTCAGCTTCTCCCTGAGGGGGAATGAAGGAGTTAGCTTAGATGACCTTTAAGGATCCCTCTGGTTCTAGATCCAGGACGCTATAATATAGCTTAACATCTTTCTGAAATATTCATTGTCCACTGTAAATAACATTACAGAGAGGCACTGTGGTATAGTGGAAAAAGCAGTGGATTTGGGGTCAGAGATTGTGGGTTCAAATCCCATGTCTGTCACTACCTGCATAACAGTGGGCAACTCACTTCCCTGTCCTGGGCTTCAGTTTTTTCAACTAACCAACCTTTAACCAGACAACCTTTAAAGTCTTTTCCAGCTTTAAATCTAGGATGCTATGCCATGTGGCCATCAAATTTCTACTTGAAAAGTTCAGTGTAGGGGAAATCTACTACCTTCCAAGGCAGCCCACCCATTATTCCATTTGTGGACAGGCATAATTGTTCAGAAGTTGGCCTCCCTGTGGCTTCTCCCTATCAGTACAAGTTCTATCCTCTGGGGCAAAGCAAAATAACTAATCTTTCTTCTATATGAGAACCCTTCAAATATTTGTCCTCCCTAAACCTTTTCTTCTTGTGGCTAAAGACCCTTAGTTCTTTCATCCGATCTTATTGCAGTGGTTTCAGATCTCAAATTCCCTTTCCATCTTGGTTGCCTTCTTAGATGTGTTCCAGCACGTCAATATCCTGGTGTCACAACCACTAACTTCCAAATGTCTTTCTTAAAGAGTATTCAAGAACAAATGCTGTTGTTCTCTATGCACCCACTCATGTCTCTGGAAGAAAGCGGGTAAGAAAGTTTGGCAATTTTTTAGCCACTTATAGAGCTACACATATTTACAGAATTGAATATGTAGTATAACAAATGTGTGTGTGTGTGTGGGGGGGATAATCAAGAACTGGAAGGCCAATAGCTAGTCTCCAAATCTTTCATAAAGCAAGAGTTTCCTTGTTGATGCAACCAAAATAGATGCACATTCTACAATTCTCTTTCTACAGGAGGCAAATAACAGATGTTATCTGAAGTCAAATTTAGTTTCTTCCTTACTTTCAATGTTCTCTGTCTCCACCTTCTGGGGTAAAAGGCAAAACCGGACAAGCCCAAGATTAGTGTCAAGATGGGAGACTAAGAATCAAGTTTCACCAAGGCAGTCAGACATGACAACAGCAAGTGGTACAACACCACTGGGTCATATGAAATACAAGGCAAGCAGCTCCGATTTTACCACAAAGATTTTATGGGTTAATTATGGGAAGGACAAAGACTACCAGGCTTTGAAGAAGTTGAAGTCAACCAATCTATTTATCCCTTACCTTGAAAGGGTTTCCTTACAGGCAGGTAAGCATCTACCCCAATTTCTTCCTTGTGTTTCTTGGTTGCACTGCTAAAATAATGGATGCTGAGGAAGCCATCAGTAGTCTTTCACAGGACCCATTGGCAATAGAACAAGAATTTTGACTGTACGCTGGACTAGGCATGGTAAATTAAGTTTCTAGTGCTTAACTTTCAACAAATGAGTATAGTATATTCAGTTTATGATCTCAGGAACTCAAAACATGAAGTAGGTTCAAAGCTTAGGATCAAGACAGAAAAACAGGCAATCTGGAAACACCTATTCTGTAACTTCTGGAAGTTTTTCCAATTATCTCCAAGGGATCTTAAAAGATAAGGATTGGGACTAGACCTATACTTTCCAAAGGAACTCCTAGGTGAGAAAATTCCCTCTAACCATGCAGGTCCCCACCTTCTCTGCAATTTAAAGTAACTGCAGAAGAAAAGAAGGAACACTTCCTACAGTAGGAGATATCTGAGGTGAGTCGTGAAGGAAGTCAAAGAAGGAGTCAGGAAGTGAAAAGGTAGAGAATTCCAGGCATGAAGGATGGCTAGTACAAATGCATTGGGTAGGGAGATAGAGTGTTGTGTGTAAGGAATAATAAAGAGGCCAGTGTAGCTAGATCACACAGTGTACAGAAGGGAAATTGGAGGGGTAGGAATGGGCCAGGTGGTGAATCCCTTTAACTGGAGGATTTTATATTTGATTCTGGAGAGAACAGAGATTCACTGTAGTGTGTGTGTGTGTGTGTGTGTGTGTGTGTGTGTACACGTATGTATGTGTGTAACGTTGTCGAACCTGAGTTTTAGGAAAATCACTTTTGGGGCAGCTAGGTGAAGCAGTGGATAGAGCACCGGCCCTGAAGTCAGGAGGACTTAAGTTCAAATCTGGCCTCAGATCAAACACTTGACACATACTAGCTGTGTGACCCTGGGCAAGTCACTTAACCCCAATTGCCTTAAAAAAAAAAAAAAAAGGAAAATCACTTTGGCATCTGAGTGGAAAATGGCTTGGAATGGGGAGAACCTTGGAGCAGGGAGATCAATTACAAGGCTAATTCCAGGTAAGAGGTGATAACTCTAGGTAAGAGCCAAGAGCCTGTACCAGGGTGGTGGCTGTGGGAATGGAAAGAAGGATGTCTACAAGGGATGTTGTTAAGGTAAAAACTACAAGATTTCATAATGGATTGGCTATATGGGGCTAGTGAAAATGAGGAGTCAAAGATGACACTGAGGTTGTGAGCTCTGAGAAACTGTGAGGATGGTAGTACTCAAGATAGTAACAAGAAACTGGGAAGAAGGGAGAGTTTGGGGAGAAAGAGTAACACTTTATCCTGTGCAATTCTCATTTATATCCTCCCACAAATCCTCTATAGAGAATTTATACACTATATTGGAATCTTTGTGGATACCAGTGCAGTACTCATACTGTATGACGTGCCCACCTCCTTTTCACATCATCTATGTGTGATACTGTTGCCTATAATTTCTCAAGGTCAACTCATCACAGGATTTATGCTGTAGCCTACTTATACCCACCATGTATCTCGCTGCACCTTTGCACACACTGTCCTCCCTTGCTTGAAGTATTCTTTACTCACCTCCATCTCTTGATGTCCCGCTCTTCAGGAATGAACTCAAGCATCACCTTCTGCAAGAGCCCTTTCTTGGTACTCTCAGTTGCTAGTTTCTTCCAAATCATGGTTACTTGTGTCTTGTACAAACATATATATGTATATGTTGTCTCCACTGATAAAACATAAGTACCTTGAGGACAAGGATTATTTCACCTTTGTCTCTATATCCCCAGAACTTAGCACAGCACCAGGCATGTAAGTAGGCACTTAATAAATTTTTGCAGATTGATTTTCATTTGCCCTTGGGTCACCTTGTAATTTTTATTCCTCTGAGATTGTGGTAATCTATAATTCACCAGCCATATAGCACAATCACCTAATGTCAGAGTTGGAAAAGACCTCAGAAGCCATCTAATTCAACCAAAGAACTCCTTCTACAATATTACTGATAAGTAATTATCTAACATCTGCTTGAAAGCCTTTATAGTAAAGGGGATGAACTAATTCTCAAGGCAGTAAGTTTCACTTTTGGTTAGCTCAAATACAGCATCATTGAGGGGATGTGGGTTAAAAAGATAGGCTATCGGAGCAAGGATGAGTCTAGGCTCACTGATAGACCTGTTCTGTCTTTCTGCCTAACATCTACAAACTGATAGATTAATTCAATGGACAGCTTATCCAACTGCCTATCTCAATGGGGTAATATGCATCCTTTATCTGCTTGTTTTTTTTTTCCTGGTAGAATGCAAGGCCAATATCTTCAGCGGCCAAAAATCTCATAGTACATTTAAAACTGTCTAAAATGTACAAGTTTCTTTGATAAAGGCCTCTTTCTTCAATATACAGAGAACGGAGTCAAATTCATAAGAATACGAGTCATTCCTCAGTTGATAAATGGTCAAAGATGAACAGGCAGTTTTCAGATGAAGAAATCAAAGCTATCTATAGTCATATGAAAAAATGCTCTAAATCACTATTGATTAGAGAAATACAAATTAAAACAACTCTGAGGTACTACCTCACACCTATCAGATTGGTTAATATGACAGAAAAGGAAAATGACAAATGTTGGAAGGGATGTGGGAAAATAGGGACACTAATGCACTTGTCAGTGGAGTTGTGACCTGATCCAACCATTCTGAAGAGCAATGGAGTGGGCTTTTACAGCTTATAGAGCTGTAAAACTGTTCATACTCTTTGACCAAGCAACACCACTACTAGGTCTGTATCCCAAAGAGATCAAAGAAAAGGAAAAGAACCTATATGTACAAAAATATTTATAGCAGCTGTTTTTGTGGTGACAAAGAACTGAAAATTGAGAGGATACCCATCAACTGGGAAATGGCTATGATAAACTGGTATATGATTGTGATGGAATACTACTGTACTAAGAAATGAGGAGAAAATGATCAGAAAAACCCTGAGAAGATTCAAATGATCTGAAACAAACTGAAGTGAGTAGAACGAGGAGAACATTGTATACAGTAACAGCAATATTATACAATGATCAACTGTGAATGACAGCTCTTCTCAGCAACACAATGATCCAAGACAATACTGAAGGATTTATAACGAAAAATGCTATCTACCTCCAGTGGAAGAACTGATGGAGGATGAATGCAGATTGAAGCATACTTTTTAAAAACTTTATTTTTCTTTTTTTATCTGTTTCCTTTTGTAACGTGGCTAATATGAAAATGTTTTACATGACTGCACATGTAGAAATCTATATCAAACTGCTTGCCTTTTCAAGGAGTGGGGAAGATAAGGGAGGGAGAAAATTTAGAACTCAAAATTGTAAAAAATGAATGCTTTTTTATTTATTTTTAGTTTACAACATTCGCTTCCATAAGATTTTGAGTTTTAAATTTTCTCCTCCTCCCTCTCCTCCCCCTCTTCCCCCCTCCCGAAGACGGCATATAATCTATTAGTCATGATATATAGAAAAATTAGAACTAATGGGAGGAACCACGAGAAAGAAGAAATAAAACAACAACAAAAAAGAGAGCAAATAGTATGCTTCCATCTGCATTCAGACTCCATGGTTCTTTTTCTGGATATGGATAGTATTTTCCATCATGAATCTTTTGGAGTTGTCTTAGATCCTTGCATTGCTGAGTAGAGCCATATCTATCAAAGTCAGTCATCGAACAGTGTGGCTGTTACTGTGTACAATGTTCTCCTGGTCCCACTCATTTCCTTCTGCATCAGTTCATATAAGTCTTTCCAGGTTTTTCTGAAGTCTGCCTGCTCATCATTTCTTACAGTACAATAGTATTCCATTACATTCATACACCACAACTTGTTCAGCCATTTGCCAGTTGATGGGCATCCCCTCAATTTCCAATTCTTTGCCACCACAGAAAGAGCTACTATAAATATTTTTGTACAAGGCCCCTTTCCTGTTTTTATGATCTCTTTGGAATACAGCCCTAGAAGTGGTATTGCTGGGTCAAAGGGTATGCACAATTTTATAGCCCTTTGGGCATAGTTCCAAATTGCTCTCCAGAATGGCTGGATCAGTTCACAACTCCACCAACTATGCATTAGTGCTCCAATTTTCCCACATCTTCTCTAACATTTATCATTTTCCTGTTTTGTCATGTTAGCCAATCTGATAGGTGTGACGTGGTACCTCAGAGTCGTTTTGATTTGCATTTCTCTAATCAATAGTGATTTAGAGCATAAAAAAAGAATGTTAAAAATTGTTTTTACATATAACTGAAAAAATAATTTAAAAAACTATTTAAATGTATAATTAAAATTGTAACTAAAACAACTACATTACAAAGAGAGCATCTCCAGTGCTCTAGTTAAAAAAGCCACAAAAACAAAATAAACACCACTGGTGGGGTTTGGGAACAGCCAATGGATCCTGGGGGGGGGGGAGTGGGGCAGAAAACAAAAGAAAAACCCCAAACCCCAACCTATTATTTTAAAAAGAATAGTACATTATCCAAACAAGTAGTTGGCTAACCATCTACACTCAAAGCCCTTTCACACAATTATAAGTTCTGAATGTGGAAGTCCTGAAAACCATCCAGCAATGAAGGTCACGGAGCTGAGCAATTTGCTACTTGGAAAAAGGCCATGTATCTGATAGGATGCTAAACACTGATAAAGAAAAGGAGAAGACCTCTAGTGCCACACTATCTAGGGTATGAACATAAATAGAGAACAAAGAGCAACACTAGGCTGCTAAGTTCTTTATATTATCTAAGATAAAACAACTCAGGGCAAGCTTTAAAGTTCAGAATTGGCCATTTCAGAATTTTTGTGAGAGTGTATTTTGAGAAAATTGCAAAAGGAACATGTGGTTCCTTCACCAGGACGGTACTAATTTGGCAGTGAAAAGGGGTCAGGCCATGTACCACTGATCACCACCACATAAAAGAATCAGTCACCAAACCATTAATCACTTAAAGGACTGTGATCCATTAATCACTTAAAGGACTGTGATCCATCTGAACTGGTGTAACTCTACAAACATATGATAGAACTCTAGTTTGATCCACTATAACATGCCTTTGCTTGAAGACTTCTAGTGAGAGGGAACCTGGAATGGTGTGGATGAAAACAGACATTCAAAATAAAGTTTTGCTACTTACTACCAATAGGATGATGACTTCAATTTCAAATACTCTAAATCTACGTCATTAACCTCCACTCTACTTTTTGTTAGTAAGTTCCACATGTTCCCCTGAGTTTTGCCCTGTGGGGTCAAACAAAAGAAGTCTAATACCTTATCTATATCAGTGGTCTCCAAATTGGAGGCCAGAGCCCCCGGGGTTATAACCTGACCCCAAGGGATATAATTCCACTTCACCCACAATAGCCCGTCAGTGGGGCTTGTCTATCACACAACCATACCTCCCCTAATAACCTAATTCTGCTTCCCTATCCTCTCTTCCTCCAGGTGTAGTTATAACCTAAAAACTACCTGGGTACCCTCCCCTCCTTTACCCCAAATCACCTGGTGGGTGTGGAAGACAAACTTCAGAAGGTGGGCTCTAAGTATTGGAAAAGTGACTGGTGAATAAAAGCCCATTCCATCTTTTTCATTTTGGGTGAGACAGGATGAACATACTGAGATGGGTTTTGATCTGCATTTCACTACATTAGCTCCTCCCCCCTCAACATATCCCTCTTCTGAATTTCCATTACTATCCTGAACACTACCATTCTTCCAGTCATGCAGGTCCACAGCTGGAGCGGCATCTTTCACTCCTCACTCTCACTCACCCCAAACAGTCACTTATCAAATCCTGGGTTCCTAACTCCAAAACAACTCCCCTATCTGTTCTCTCCTCTCTACTCACAGACACATCCTAGCTCAGGCCTTCATCATCTCTTAGCCGGTCTATTACCAACAGTCTTCCATCAGTCTTGCCTTAAATCTCTCCCCACTCTATTCTACCCTTCATTCAACTGTGCAACTTTCCTAAGTGCAGGTCTGACCACGTGACTCCTCTGCTTAGTAAACTTTAAGACCAAATGTTATTTCAACTTTATCTCAACTTTTCATAATGGCCATGATAATTAGTATAGTACTACATATTCTATATAAAACTTATAAATAAGTATATGCACACATATTTGTGATGTGTGCCAAAAATTTTTCTACTGAAAGGCATGGACAATCAAACTACACAACAGCCTTCTAAATACTTGAAGAAAGCTATCATATCAACCTAAGAACACATTAGCATTTTCAAACACCAGATGTTGTTTTCAAAAATATTTTTGTTATCTTGTTTTCATATCACTTTCACTTCCAAATATGCCCCTCCCCTCTCTACCCATCTAATAATCCTTTGTAACAAAGGATAGGAAAAAAGAGCAGTTTTCCAAAATCAACCAACACATCAACCACATCTGAAAGCAAATTCAGTATTCCATACCCATTGGTCCTCCATCTCTGTAAAATATTTTTTCAACTACTCTCCTGGACCAAGCTTGGTCATTACAATTATACAAGAGTTTAATTTAGGTTTTTTGTCCTTTCCATTTACAGTGGTGTGTGAATTATGTGGAACAAACAATTACAGATATGGTTTTATTTTGTGACAGCAGTGGTGATGTGTGTGTGTGTGTGTGTGTGTGTGTGTGTGTGTGTGTTTCAGCTGATGCTAGGTTGATTCAGAACATGTTACCTTAACCAGGAAAGACTGGATTGTGCTGGTTTCTTCATCTTTAGTTTTTTGTCAGTGGAGTGCTGGATTTCACGCCATAAACATGTTTCATTCCTCATTTCCTCATTCCTCTTTTGTTCTGTGATTCTTAAGAATGGATGCTACTCTAAGGAAACACACAAAATTTATAGCTCTTACACAGCACACCTCAATGACTGTTAAGAGACACTGCAGCTGCTGGTGGTGTGGGGAAGTCAAGCATTTCAAGGATTATTCAAGGTTATAAAGAAAAAGGATCAGTTGCACTGACATGCAAAGAAAAGTGTGGTCAAAACTGAAAAATGTCAACAACCAACAAAATATTGCTGCAAAACAGCTTAATTAAGCCTCCAAAAAATAAGCAAAGACTTTCAGAGGGACCTGACAGCTCGAGAAATTGTTATTAATTCCTCTATAGTGCAGCCTAAGCTTTAAGTTGGAAGAATAGTCAGATCATTAAAAAAAAACAAACAAAAAACCCCAACAGCTGCTGACCATTGTAAGAAGAAAAAATACTTGTCACGGGCAGGACAATATGAAGGTGAGAGTTATTAAAGATTTGAATAAAAGTAATTTTCATGAACAAAATTCACTTTTTCATTCAAGGCAATATGAAAACCACTGGCAGAAGGGTCCAGGTAAGCTGTTAAGAGCCAGACATCTTCAGACCATAAAATACCTATCCAAAATGTTTTGGGGATTTTTTTTACTTCCAGTAGGCCTGGAAATCTTATCCCTATTGAGGTAACAATGAACACGAAGAGATTGAGAAGCAAAATTCTTCTGGAATTAGAGAAATTCCCAAATGGAGACAGATACTGCAATACAATCTTTCACCATGCCACACATCAAGAAAGGTTAACAAGTGTATTCAAGAGATGGAGATAAACATGCTCCAATGGCCTGGGAATTCACCTAATTTAAACCCCACTGAAAATCTATGGGCTCCCTGGGCAAGTCACTTAACCCCAATTACCTCACCAAAAAGGGGAAGAAAAAAAAAAAGGAAAGAAAAGAAAGTCTGTGGGCTATAATTAAGGCTAGATTTGAAAAAAAAAATGGACTTTTCAAAGGTATGTTTAATATCCAGTGTGATAATAGTGTGGCTTCATGACTAAGAATGGAAGAAAACATCAAAATCTTGTGAATTCAATGCTAAATTACATAGAAATAAGTAACTGCAGCAAAGGATATGCACGTTAAAAGTTTTTTAAAGATGTAAAGAGTTACAAAATTTATTACATGTCAGTACATTTAATTATTTTACTATGCTTCAGTTAATTTTTTTTTCCCTTCTTTTTTTTTAGGCAATTGGGGTTAAGTGACTTGCCCAGGGTCACACAGCTAGTAAGTGTCAAGTGTTTGGTCTGAGGCCAGATTTGAACTCAGGTCCTCCTGACTTCAGGGCTGGTGCTCTATCCACTGTGCCACCTAGCTGCCCCCTGCTCCAGTTAATTTGAACACAATTGTCCACTATTATAGTTCATGTGCATACTGTTTTCCTGGTTCAGCTTACTTCACTTTGCATCAGTTCACATATTTCTTCCCATATTTCTCAGAATCCTATTTATCATTTCTTTGATCACAGTAATATTCCATTACATTCTTGTACCATTTGTTTGGCCATTCCCCAATCAATCAACAAGTATTTCTTAAGTGCCTATCATGTGCCAGGCACTGTGCTGGGTGCTAGGTATGAAAATACAAAGAAAGAAACCATCCCTCTTTACAATAAGCTTGCATTCTATTGGGAGAGGCAACAAGTATATATAAAAACATATGCAGCATAAAAATAAAGTTAACAAATACATGTATACACACATATACAAAGTAGTTAAATACAAGGCAATTTGGAAGGGAGAGTACTAGTAGTTGAAGAGATCAGGAAAGGCTTCATGCAGAAGATGGTGTTTGACATGCATCTTAAAGGAAGAGAAAGATTCTATAAGGCCGGAGAGGAGGGAGTGCATTCCAAGCATGGTGGCAGTCAGTGAAAAGGCATGGAGACAGGAGATAGAATATCAGGAGTGAGGAACAGAGTTGGGGTTGAGGGGGTGGGGTGGAAAGCAGTAATATCCATGTAATAGCTGGAAAGGTAGGTTGGGGCTAGGTTACAGAGGGCTTTAAAAGTTAAAGAGAGGAATTTATACTTGAATCTAGAGGCAATATAAAGTCACTGGAGCTGGCTGAATGGGGTAGTGATGAAATTAAATCTGTGTTTAAGGAAAACTACTTTGACAGCAGCATGTGGAATAGACTGGAATGGTGAAAGACAAAGCAAGGAGACCAATTAGGAGGCTGTTGCAATAATCTAGGAGAGAGGTGATGAGGGCCTGAACCAAGGTGGTAGCTCTGTGGGTAGAAATGGGGTCAGATGTAAGAGATGTCATGAAATTAGAAACAGCAAGATTTGTCAACTGATTAGATATGAGGTAAACTGAGTAGTTGCCAAGATTATGAGCCTAAGACACCAGAAGGATAGTAGTGCCTTTGCTAGAAAGAGGTAAGTTTGGCATCTACCTTGCTTCCAGGCCTTACCTACTGCTACCTGTACTTGGTGCCTTCACTTTTGCTCCTCTCACTTTCTTAATCCTCTGCAATTTGGCTTCCAAATTTATCATGCAACTAAAATTGCCCTCTGCAAAGTTATCAACTATATCTTAAACGCCAACTCTGATAGCCTCTTCTCAATCTTCATCCTCCTTTAGCTCTGCAGCATTTGGCACTGCTGACCACCCTCTCTTCCTGAACATTCTTTTCTCTTTGAATTTTCTTGTTATTGTCTTTCCAGTTTCCTTTGCTTATTAAACATCCAAATTATGCCCACTCCATCTTGTTTCTGTGTCTTTGCACTGGCTGTTCCCCAAGCTTCTGTCCTGGGCTCCCTTCTCTTATTTCTCCACCTCTTCCCTTTGGGTGATCTCATAAGCTCTCATGGGTTCAATGATCTCTGTACAGATGACTCAGATCTACAGAGCTAGCCAGAGTCTCTCTTCTGAGCTGCAGCTCTACTTCACTAGCCACCTGTTAGACACTTCTAAGTAGACACCTCAGGGGCATCTCAATCTCAACAAGTCTAATCTGGAATTAGATTACTCTAATCTAATTAGATCACTCCCTCTTCTGAACTTGCTAATATTATTATTCTTGAGGGTTCTACAATCCTTCCAGTCATTGAGGTTTGAAAGCACGGAATCATGACTGACTTCTCATTTTGGCCCTGTAAATCCAATTCATTGCCAAACCTTGTCCTTTCTACTCTGACAACATCTCTTGTATACACACCCCCCTTTTATCCATACACACAACTAAAACCCTAGTTCAGGCCCTCATCATCTCTCACCTGGCCTACTGCAATAGCCCTAATTGATCTCCTGCCTCAAGGTTGTCCTCACTCCAAGCCACCTTCCACTCTACTGCCAAAATGATTTTCCTCAAGTGCAGATCTGACTATGTCTCCCTGTACCCCTATCCATTCCACTGGCGTCATTACCTCCAGGATCAAATATAAAATCCTTCATTTGACATTTAAAGTTCTTCAACACTTGGCCACTTCTTACCTCTCTCATCTTCTTACTATGTACGCCCTCTCCACATACTCTAAAGTCAAGCTAAGCTGGCTTACTTGCTGTTCCTTTTACATGACACTCCATCTTCCCTTTCACTGGAGGCCTTTCTAATCCCCCCAGATGCTTGCGCTTTCTCTTTGGAGATTACTTTCCATCTAACTCTCTATTTACATTTTGTCTCTCCTGTTAGAATGGGAACTCCTTGAGGGCAGGCGCTAGTTTTGCGTCCCCTTCCTCTGGACTCACCGCCATCATCCTAGTTCAGGTTCTCATTATCTATGACTTGGTCTACCTAGGCAGTAGCCTCCTAACTCATCTCTTGGCCTCCAGTTTCTTTCCCCACTACAATCAATCCTCCACACAGCCACCAAAGTGGCTTTCCTAAAGTTCAGGTTTAGTCACGTTACCCTCCTGCACAATAAACTCCAGTGCTTTTCTATGAACCCCAGGATCATATATAAACTCTGTGACATTCAAAACCCTTCAAGGCCTATTACTTTCCTGTTTTTCTGCATCACTCCTTTCCTCACATTCTGCGATTCATTGATCTCATTGTTACACCCACGTGTGCACACACAGACACCAACATGATGCTCTGTCTCTCATCTCTGTGCCTTTGGACTGGCTGTCTCCCTTTTCTCCTTTGTTTCTTGGAATTGCTAGTTTTCTTCAAGACTCAGCTCAAGTGCCACGTTCAACATGGAGCCTTGCCTAATTCCCATTGCTACTACTGGACTCGCCTACAACTACCTGAATTTTGTATACATTATCTATATAATTGTATATATTCACGTTGTGTCCCCCATTAAAATGTAAACTCTGTGAAGGTGGAGACTTCATCTTCAGGGCAGGGGTCATTTTTGCCTTTCTTTGTATCCCTAGCGCATAGTACAGTGCCTGGCATGTGACAGGCACTTAATAAATGCTTGTTTATTGATTGATGGGCACTGTTCTGGTGCTGGGGATACAAAGATAGTATTTTTAAAAGTCCCTGCCCTGAAGGAATTTATATTCTACCTTACACAGGATTCACAGACCATGACTTAGGGTCCCTCATATTCATCCTTTCCCTATTATTAACTATATTACTCATCAATGAGTACCAACAATGAGGCCTGTGTTCCCTAGGACCTTCTGCCCACAACCCCAAGGGCCCGAGCCACCTCACCCAGGGCTTCCTTGGGGCCAATTCTCATAAGATTTGAGGTCCACAACCCAGGAGTCCTCCTTGATAAGTCACCATTTATCTAAGCCCCCATTGTCATGACTTGGGGTCTTTTCTGGACACACTTGAGGGCCGCCCTAAAATCAAAGAGCCTCTGCACATTAGAGAAACCATTGGTTAGAAAATCAATTTCTTTGAATGTCTTAAATCACATCTGAATTTCCTAGACTTCTTTGTATATCTCATTTCTCACTGATTTCTTCCCCTTTTTAAAGTGTAGGGAGCAAAAAGTTAAGAGTATTGGGGACAAAAACTTTTCACTGATGGAACTGCAGATATAGTGAAGTGCCAAGTTTAAGAGCAAATTTTGCTGAAGTTACTGAAACTTATATAAGCTACCTAGCAGAAAATACACTGAATCTTTCTATAGTAGTCAAAAGACTACTTCTTTACTTTAAGAACACTCAATGAACAAGCATTTATTAAGCATCTGCCATTCAGCAGGCACTGTACCTGGTGCTAGGAATACTTAGTTCTATCTGGGGAGACAGGCAGAAGGTGGTATTTAAGCTGAGATTTGAAGACGAATAGGGACTCTTGAGAGGTGGACATGAGAAGGGGCTGTATTCCAGGGATGGAGGTGGGAGATGCAGTATTATGTGTGAGGAATAGCAAGAACTACAGTTTAGCAATTCAGAGATCATTGGTAACTCCAGAAAGAGCAGCTTTGATTGAATGATGATGTCAGAAGGCAAACTGCAAAGATTTAAGAAGAGAGAGGAAAAGAAGTAGAGGTACTCAATAGAAGTACACATGGAGAAGGCCTTCTTAAAAAGTTTAGTCACTGAAGTCAGGAGGACCTGAGTTCAAATCTGGCCTCAGACACATAACTAGCTGTGTGACCCTGGGCAGGTCACTGAACCCCAATTGCCTCACCAAAAAAAAAAAAAAAGTTTGGTCACAAAAGAGAGATAGAGAGATTAATGGCGAGGTCTTTTTTTTTTTGAAGATGAATGGGGAGACATGGATATGCTAGTAGGTAGCATAGAAGTGGGAGTAGGGGGGGTGGAGGAAGAGGAAGAGAGGGAGAGAGAGAAGGAAAAAGGAAGAAAAAGGGAGAGAGATTGAAGATTAGTGAGAGTGTGGATGGTAGATATGAGGTAATCTTCTGGAGAAAATGAGATGGAATGGAATCACTTGTGCACATAGAGGGGTTGGCCTTGACAAGAAGGGGCACCTCATCATGTGATGGGTAAAGGAAGAGAGAGTGGTGGCAGGTATCTGAGTGATGTAAGATAAGGAGAGGAGAAAAGGGACCATCAGCATGTGGTCTCAATTTTTTCAGTGAAATATGAGGCAAGATTTTCAGCAGAAAAAGGGGGGGGTACCATGGGAAGTTTGAGGAGGGATGAAAAGGTTTAGAAGACGTGTGAGATAATGAATCAATTAGGGAGGTGTAAAGCCCAGTTGTGATTATATAACAAATTTGTTGTGGTCTCAAGTCAGCAGGATTTCATGATTTTTCTTCGCTTTGTTCTGCAACACATAAATAGAAACAAAGGCAGTGGGATAGTGGGAATAATTCAAGGCTGAGGCTTGGTAAAACATGACCAGAGACAGGATAAAGGGGCAGTGGACTCAAGAAATGATAGTGTAGACTTGAACTAGTTCATCAATGGGTGAAGATGAGGGAAGGAGAATGCAGGGGCAATAGCCCCAGTTGTCATGCCCTCCAACAATTCATATTGATTTTACATTATTTATTCGTGTACATGTTTTTAATGTCTCAGTAGAGTATATGTTCTTTGAGGGTGGTTTTTTTTTTTTTTTTTTTTTTGCTTAGGCAATCGGGGTTAAGTGACTTGTCCAGGGTCATACAGCTAGTAAGTGTCATGTGATTGAGACTGTATTTGAACTCACGTCTTCCTGACTCCACTTTGAGGGCATTCTCAGTGTGCCAGGCATTTTGCTAGGCATAATAGGTACTTAATAAATGCTTGCTGAACTGAAGAGATTCCTAAGTAAACAGCTCCAGTTGCCTACAGAAATCTTAAAGTGATCATGCTTCAAAAGAGAACACATAACATGTCCTGACAATGACATGTTTCCTTTTCTTTCCTAGTGCTACACCCACATAAAAATGTACCTGTCAGCGTATCTAAGTCCCAGGTTAAATTGTAAAGCACTTATCAAAGTGCCATGTAAATGTTGGTGATCTTTGTAGAGAAAGTATGGCTGGAAATGTTGACTGCCCTTCAGGACTACCCACTATAACCTACAATCAAGAAGGGCCAGAGTATGAACAGAAAGAAGTATCGAGTCACAGTGGAAAGAATATGCTGGATGTGATGTTAGTGAGATGGTTCACATCCTAACTCTGATATTTACTGGCCATGTTACCCTGGGCAAATTCTTCCCCTCTCTGGACTCGTTTCCTTCTCTGTAAAATGAGAGAGTTGGACTTGTTGGCCTCTAAGATTTCTTCCAACTCTAAATTCATAATACCATGATTTGCTGTTTCTCCTACAGGCAGCTCACACATAATTCTGGTTATTTGAGCATTTTAAACCTACTGCTATTCACTGGAGTAAAAAATGTTATGGCCAGAGCATTAACAATTAAGTTCAGAATCTCTCCTAGCTATTGTCAGGGACACATTTTAAATCCATGAATGTGTCTGTGTGTGTGTGTGTGTATTTTTTAGTGAGGCAATTGGAGTTAAGTGGCTTGCCCAGAGTCACACAGCTAAGAAGTATTATGTGTCTGAGGCCACATTTGAACTCAGGTCCTCCTGACTCCAGGGCCAGTGCTCTATCCACTGTGCCACCTAGCTGCCTCTACTGTGTATATTTTAAAAACTACTTAGAAAGGTTCAAGGATTGACACAAGAGCTGACATTTACATAGTGTTTTAAGGTTTTAAAGCCCTTTATGTACATCATTTTATTTGATGCATATAACAACCCTGGGAAACAGGCACTGCAGCTATCATCACCTCCATTTAGTAGGTGAGGAAACCCCAGCCTCTCCTGTCTAAATCTACCCCAAATGTACTTCTGGATTGTTATACTACAGTCTACTCCCAGTTTTCCACTAACTTGCTGTGAGACTTTGCAACAAGTTGCTTTAACTATCTTTAATTTTGCTCTTTGGAGAAATGATTGGTGGTTAGATATGATCTCTCACGTCTCTTTCACTTCAATTCAATGATTCTGTGACTTCAAGGTCAAAATGCATTAAGTCCAAATGACCAAGAAAATTTCTAAGTGAAATGCCACTTGCAGCACTGTTTGTCCTTCTGTTTTATTCAGGAGCTAGTCCAGTCTCATCTTTGAGCTACAAGCAATGATTTGTGAATACTGGAATTAACAATGACAACATATAAAGGCTAAGGGTCATCTTCTCTCTAACTGTACCCTTTAACCAAATGCAAACCTCAGGCAAGGGCCTGTCTTAAGAGAGGTACCTTCTCTTTTCTGGTGCCCAGCCATACACACGAGAATTTGTTTTCCTGGACCCAAATAGGTGGAGGACAAATCATAGCGGGCAAGGGCAAAATCAAAGGAGAATATGTGGCATACTAAAATGGAACTCAGAATTAATTTTCTCATATAAAGTGTCAGACAGTGGTTGGATATAGTTGCAGTACAGTGGAAAAAAATACAGGATTTGGAGTCAGAAAACTGGGGTTCAAATGTTGGGTTCTGCTATTAACTCCCTGTTGTGACCTTGGACAAGACAACCTCTCTGAGTCTCGGCTTCCTCATCTGTAAAATAAAGGAATTGGACTAGATGACCTCTAAGATTTCTTCCTACCCTGAACCTATGATCTGTAATACTATTAGGACTATTATTCAAGGATGTTATTAAATAAGCTATTGTAGGTTGCTCAGAAAGTTAATCATCGTGTATAAATTTTTTTTTGATAGTTTCTCCCTCTAAACAAGAACTCACAAACTTTGGGAATGAAACCAGCTGAAGTACAAGACAGCTAAATACAAGTATTTAGTTCTGTCAGGAGAACTGCATGGAATTCATTGACTCCCAAGGATGACAATTATTTTGTCCCAGTTGTGGAAAAAGTCCTATGAATAAAGTACATGTCTTGCACCTGCTTGTCATCAGCACACATTTATTGGGCACCTTGGAAGATGTTATGTATATACGTGTGTGTGCGTGTGTGTGTATACATAAATATATATATACATATATATAAACACACACATACACAGAGCTATGAAGAGATGTCCTTATCCTTTTGTGAAAAGAAGACCATAATTTATTTCTGTCATGCTCTAAAGTGAAGTTCAAGTGAGCTATAGCTTCTGGCTGTTCTGTGGTTTCTGTTATACAGGCATTGTTGATGTTCTAGCAAATAGTGGCAAGTAGGTAGATCCTAGCACTCGACATCCACAATATAAACCTAACTTACAATAATGCATCAATGACTTAATTCCACCGAATGCATGTACTAGCTTGCTTGTTCCTTCCATCCAAAATTTGTTCTCCCAACATTTAAAAAATATTCTGTGTTGCAAGCTCAGTTATAAAACATGAAATTGGGTCAACGTGACTCAGGAAACAGCAAGTTTAAAAAAAAAAGTTCCAATAATGTGGGGTTGGCCAAGTATGGAAGGAATTTCCAGGTCAAGAGAACAAAAGCCAAGTGTCACTCTCAAAGGTTAAGGACATGGTAAAGAAAACACTTTTTTTTTTTAAAGTTTTGATTTCATTTCATTTTTAAGATGCTGCCAATACAAAATGAAACTAGTTTTATAGTTCTGCTTATACCATGTTAAGGTAAACTTTTTCTTTTTACATTAAGACCATAGCTCATATTGCCCTATGGGTCTACAATGACAAATGAAAGTCATTTATAATAGCTACGCCTATCATCCATGTTCACTTCCTGTTATATGGTTCCAGAATTGGGATTGCCTTCTTCCTGTGTGTTGACATTATTTTAATCTCCCTGTTCTTTTCTCCTTTCCCATTATCTCCTTTCTAGCTGATTTTCAGTTTAGATTCCTTCTAGTATTCTTACCCTTTGGACTGAATTGTGGGTGGAAAAATATACATAATATAAAATAACCAAAATCCTGAATCGGTAGTAGCAAAGGAGAAGAAATCCTTAAGCATAGGGGTCCCCAAAAGGCAGGCCAGCCCTGTAAAACAAGTCTGCTTCTAGTTAGCTCTCTTCAATTGCTACAGGTTATTCCCTTCCTCCAATTCAACAAATATTTCCTGAGTGCCTCTATGTGCTAAGCATTTTGTTAGGTGCTATAAGTGCCTAAAGACCTGCATCCTGCTCTCAAGGAGTTTACAACCTAGTAGGGGATTTAAGAGTGGGCACACGTAACCATAATACAAACTAGTATAAAGGCAAGTACATCAGAGAGGTACAAAGTAGAGAGGAGGAAAACCATTTCTGGGGAGGGGAAATCATTTAAGGCTTCCTGGAGGAGGTAGCGTTTGAGTCAGGCCTTGAAGAATGGATAGGATTTTAATTGAGGGGGAAGGGGAGAGAAATGGCATTAGCAAATATATGGAGGGAGAGAGCACAGGACAGACATGTTTGGTTGACAGTTCCATCTGGTTGGGTAACATCGGAGATGAAAACCACTCACATTTGTAGTTTTGCAGTTACAAAGTACTTTATTTTTAACAGGAGCTAGTAAGTGGAAATAGCACTAGATTTTGAGGCAGAGGACCTATGTTTTTATCCTTGGCTTGTGTGATCTCAGGAAATTTACTTAACCTCTCTAAGCCTGAGGGGGTGAACTCTTAGGTTTCGTCCAATTCTAAACCTATGATTCAATGACCCTAAGAACCATACAAGTGAAAGCTATGACCTTGTTTGGGCCTCATGACAACCCTGTGAGTTAAGTAAGTATATTATCAACCATATATGCCAGATAAAGAAAATCAGTTTCAGAGAGTTTAAGTCATTCAATCCCACTCTGCTGGGAACTGGAGGTGCTGGAACTTAGGGACCTAAAGACAAAAGGGTGTCAGTGTTTGTGGCACAGAGTGTCTAAAACTTTCATCATTATTTGGGCAATAAGAGAGGCTTAAATCTGTATATAGTAGTTCACATCTTATGTTTTCCTTGCAACAATCTTGGGGTATAAGTTGTTGTTGAGTTGTTTGTCATGTCTGACTCTTTGTGACCCCATTTGGGGTTTTCTTGGTAAAGATGCTGGAGTGGTTTGCCATTTCCTTCTCCAGTTCATTTGACAGATGAGGAAACTGAGGCAAACAGGGCGACTTGCCCAGGGTCACACAGCTAGTGTGTGTCTGAAGTCAGATTTGAACTTAGGAAGATGAGCGTTCCTGACTCCAGGCCCAGCACCCTATCCATTTCAGCATCACCTAGCTGCTGTGGTGTAAGTAGTACAAGCATTATAGCCACAGTGACACTGACAGCAAACCCAAGAGTTTGGATATGAAGCCACTCCTTCTACCTGTCAGTCCAATGTTCTTCCCATTATACTACATTGGCAAATTCTTTCCACCTGCATGATCCTTCACCTCCTCATCTGTAAAACAGCAACTGGATTACATGTACTGTCACATAAGGCTGTCAGGAAGATGGAATGAGATAGGTATGAAAACACATTTTAAAACCATTAAAGTTTTTTTTTTAGCTTTTATTTAGCATTTTGTTTTTCCCCAATTACATGTAAAAACAATCTATTAAAGTTTTATATGAAGTTGTTATTATTAACAATCAATCATCACCACCATCATCGTCACCCTGACCAACTCACAGGGGAATCTGGAGGACCAAACATGGGAATGCACTTTGTAAATCTTCAAGTGTACACTATTATTAATTACAGCAAAGTAACAAATTTCTCATTCTCATCTTCTGGTTTCTACAAGATAGCTGATGGCTCCCAAATAACTCCCTAAAATTGCTAATTTAGGACTGCATAACTGAAGATGAAAGAAATAAAACCACACTAAAAGGAATAAGTTCTATTGACTTTGAGTAAGTACACTTTGAGCTAAAACTTAAGCCAAAGTCCTGAGCTTCTCAGGGACCCCTCAAAATACTGAGATCCCTCAGAAAGCAGTTAATCATCCTCTTTACCTTGCTGGCTCAAAGCCGAGAACAGAAGTGGCCGCCATCTTCACAGACCAAAGGCAAGGGCTGGCCTACCAGCCTTAGGGGACTGCTCTATATTAACTGAGTAATGATGTCGGCTTTTCTTTTTTTATTAAACTTTATTTTATTTTTTAAAGAGAAGTCTGTTTTCACTCCTTCCCACCTCCTTTTTCCCCATTGAGAAAGCAAGAAAAATAAAACCCGTTACAAACACACACAGTTGGACAAAACAAATTCCCACAGACCTGATGATGTTGTAAAGATTAACTAATAAGCTATGCCACTGAGAAATCTGAAAATGGCAACATATCCATTATTTCAATGGTGTGGATAATCCTACCTATAGATCATCCATCACCTTTCTATGTTCTAGTAGATGATACCTTAATGACTATGGCCAAAACAGTTCTTAGGCTAGTCAAGAGTCTCTTTGTACTTAGCTAGATTGGTCCCTGGACAACAGAGACACAAGGCCATCAAGAGAACTATTAGAAGTTCTCAACTGAAAAGACCCGCTAGAACTTAAATCCTGCTGGCAGAGAATGTCCAGTGTCACTACGTGCAATACCATGCATAAGTATATAGCACTGGGGGACTCTCCAACCTGAAATGCTACAGAAATTTAAAAATCCAATAACCATTCTTTTCCCTCATTTGCTTCCCTTTATTTTTCCTTCCTGATTTATTTAACCAAATTATTTTTATAACTAATAAATGTCATTTAATTCCACTTTTTAACTTTCAGCGGCAGAGCTTTCAATAGTTAAAAGGCAGTACTAGTTGGTGCCTGTTCATAAATTCATGTATTTAGCCAAATTCTTAAAGCTGGGATGCTACCTCAACAACTTCCCTCAAGTTGGCGCTGAAAGTATTTAAATTGTTTTTTCAATGAAAGACTTTGATTTTTCAGACATCTCCTGAAGGTAGGGTTGTATTGTCAAGATTTTTAGTGGGGTCAGACCACCTTCAGCTGGTACTTGGCTAATACAAACGATGTCACAAGACCCACATGTTACATTGAAACCACTTTCTATTTTTAATTTCTTGAGAGCACACAGTCTTCTTAAGGCTCCTAGCCATGTTTGCTGAACCAGAAAGGTATAAGCACCAGAGAACACTCTAGTCAATGCATTAAATTTTGGCTCAAAGATTGACTAGTACATCTGTAGTCTCAGACAATTAAAGAATGAGTAGTCCAACTATTTCAAATGTTGTCTCTATACGCATATCTTTTCAATGACCAGATCGAATTGAATTTTGTCTTCTTAACCCTTGGCCACAACATTACATGGAGCCAAAGAAGAATGACAATGCCTCATTTTTTCTTAAAGAAAAATATGCTACACTTATAGAAATAAGTTAGCAGAATGTATGTGCACCACTGCCATTAAACCTTTGGCCACATGATGGAGCTCTAAGTCCTACACAGACTATGAGGGGTTTTTAACCTGGGGGGGGGGGGTGTTAACTTTTTTCCTTTAATATTTTGGTAACTGTATTTCAATATAATTGGTTTTCTTTGTAATCTTCTATGTTTTATGCACTTAAAAATACCGTTCTGAGAAAGGGTGCATAGGCTTTACCAGACTACCAAAGGTGGTCCATGATGATACAAAAAAAGTTAAGAACCCCAAGATTCTGAAGACAATAAAAAACTCATCTTTTGTAACACCCATAAGGCAATGACACCAAACATTTGGCAATACTCATCCTCCCATTTAAAGAAAATTGAAAAATCAATGGACCAAATGTGAATCTTCAATGCTGTCTGTATCCACTGTTTTGTTTTGAGCAAATCTAGTCCTCCAATATTGTGAGGTCTTTGGATGGTGCAGGCCCAATGAGAAGGCGGTGGTCCTTCTAACAATCCCAAGTGCAAAATACCCTATCAAGAGAGTCTCCAAACCCTTAGGATCTGGAGGATTTTATTGGTTCTTAGAGAATACTTAGCTTCCTTCAAGATTCAACCTGAAGGAAATTGGTACCTGCCATGTGCCATGGGAAACCCTTGCTGATTGATCCCTTTTAGTTGTTAATGGTCTTTCCCACCTCAAATCATATTGTTATTGACTTACCTGTGCAACTGTTGTCTTGCCATTGTAAAATGTAAGCTCCTGGAGAGGTGTAGAGTTTTTCACCTTATTTTTTTGTATCCCCTCAGGCCTAGCACACAGGTGCTATTGTTAATAAATGCTTGATGAATGAAGCAATGATACGATTCATGTTTTGTTCCAATGGATTTTATAATCTAACTGTTTAAGATCTTAAAAGTAATTTATAAGTTACCCTGTTGGGGAAGAAGAGCTCAACTGGGATCCTTAAGAAATCAAATAGCACTTTGGGTTCTTCCATTGCCTCTGTATATGACACCATATTTTCAACTCAGCTTGACCAGCCCTAGGTCCCATCCCCTTCTCCTTCCCTAATTCTAGTGTGGTAGAGGGATACATCAAGACTGTTAACCCTTAACAGGTCCTAAAACAGGACAGGATGTTATGGGCTAGCTAAGATAATTTTTCTATGTAAACAAAAACGAGTGACTTAGAAACCTGATGAAACACCAAGAGCCACATTACCCCCAAATTCTGAGCTCTCACTCTTCTCTCCTAATCTTTAACTCGAAGACATTCCATACCTGTGCTGTTGGGGTACTGCAACAGAGGAATTCTCTGATGCAATATCTTAATGAAATAAAAAACTTTTATTTTGAAAAAGGACTCCACTAAAATTCAAGGAAATAAAAATGTAGTTTTCAGACTCCTTAGTTGTAGAGCACAGGATTAAAAAAAAAAATAACACACACCAAACCCCAGAACTTGAGAAAAGAGCACAATTCATTATATAAAAGAATAAGCCCATGTCCAAGCCATGCCAGCCTTTGCAGTGCTGCTACTGCTGCTGAGGGATAAGCTGGGTGGATTCTTGCCCTGACGGTTGCTCCAGTAGGCTTTCACTGTGCTGAGCTGGCCAGGCTGCCGTGAATAGCTGAATTCATACACTCCTAAGCTGTGTGAAGACAAAACTCCACCCAAAGTGACACTGCCCCACCTCCAGGACACAGGAGCTTTCCTGTTGAAATGCCGTCTCCCTGTGTGTACATGTATCTGCACTCTTAAGTTCTAGGCTGGCTCCTTCTTTTTCCATAGCACTCTCATTCAACATGTGAAGTTCAGTAGAGCCAATGAGAATAGCTCAGCTTTGGCAGTCAGTTACTAACACAACTAGTAGACAGTGATAGGAACCAGATATAGGGTTTTACTGACATAGAGAATGCCCCATTAGGCAATTCCTTCCACCAATATGGGTCACTACCTTCTCTGCAATCTATAATCTTACAGTTGACAGTTGCCTAGGGCATTAAGAAGTAAAGTAAGACTTGCCCAGGGTCACATAGCCAGGATGGGTCAGAGGGTAGACTCAGAAATGGGTCTGGGCTTCTTGGCTTATAGTAAGGTCTCTAGCCACTACACCAGGCCACTACTCTCCATAGACAATGTTTCAAAATGTTCAATATTGTCATTAAAACACTTACTGTAAATATTTTGGGACCTCTCTTTTTTGATGTACATAGGACATTTTATTTTAGTCCCTTTCTTAGTAAAATAGATGCTTGTCCATTAAGGGATGGCTAAAGAAATTGGGGTATGTGAATGTAGTGGACTATTTACTATGCTGTATAAAACAATATGAGAAAAAGAGAAGCATGACTTATATGAATTGATGCAGAGTAAAGGAAGTAGGACCAGGAAAAACAATACACACCACTACAAGAATGTAAATGGAAAGAACCACCAAACAATCAAAAGTGAATGCTGTAACAATGCAATGATCAAGCTTGGCTCCCTAAAAGAGTTTTGAAAACACCCCTCACCCCTCCCTTCTCTGCAGAGCTGGGGGTCCATGAGAATGGAACATTGCATATAACATAAGACTCAGTTAATCTGTTGCTTAATTTTGCAAAACGATTTTTTCTTTTTTTTTTGTTATAAGGAATGGCTGAGGGGGGATTGACTGGGAAACATAGGTGATTAAAAACCAAAGGTAGCAGAAAACTAAAAAACAAGTTGGTGTGCCCTCTTGGTTTCTGTTGCAGGACTTGAACTTAGTTTCCTTGACTCTAAGGCCAGCCCTCTATATACTCTGCAATATTGCTTCTCATTTGAAATAAGTATTATTATTTTAATTTACTGGGCTCAAGTCAGGTTTATGTCACATACACCTTGAGTAACCTTGTGCAAATCACTTAACCTTCCAGTGTCCCAGGCAACAAAATTATGAGTTGCCACATTTTACAGATGGGGAAATTGAGGCTGAGGTTAAGTTGATCATAAACTTGACCATGTTTATACAACTACTAAGTGTCAGAGGAAGGATTTGAACTCAAGTTTCCTGCCTTCAGATCCACTATCTATTCCACCATGCTGGCTCTCATTGGAATATTTATCATATTGGTGTGCATATAGACTGTATTCCCCCAATCCCAAATCTGGCTTATCTAAAACCTGAATGGAGCTTATAGTCAATATGATGTGTATTCATACATCTGTATATTTTATATTCATATACGTATACAGATATACATACAGGCATATGTATATGTGGATACATACATATAAAGATATATCAATATATCTGTATATTATAAATATGAAATATATAAAAATATACATTTTTTCCTTTCAAAGAGATCTCACTTTAGGGGTTATGGACTACATTCAGACTCACACATTATACACTTGTTATGTAAATATACTTACTATATATTTCAAAATATTAGCTGCTTCAAGTGAATGGTAATAAATCCTGTATTATAGATCATTTCATAGTCTTGTGGCAATGGCTTCTTATGTCAAGCCTCCCCAGTCTAAATTGCAGGTGTGAGCAGCAGCTGTGCCTTCTCGAAAAGGTGAGCTACCCACCATGGCTTGTTCTCAAATCTGCCCCAAACCCTGGGCTCGGCCCACAGGGACAATCAGGGTGTTACTTACCTAGGAAAAAGATCATTTTTCTTGTTCTTGTTGCAGAAAGTCAGACTTTGAGTCTTTTGGGACAAATACCAGAGCAGTAGCTTTGATGGCTAACAAGAGAGACCTGTTCTCACCTACTCTTGATGAAGTAACACTCATTATCATGTTTAGAACTGGACTATGGTCATCTCATTCCTTGACAAGAAACTCTTAATTGCATTGTTATCTGAAAGAAATTCAATTCCATTTTTAGAATTCTAAGAACTACCAAACCACACATTAAGTAAGTTTGAGACCCTTTCTCTTTTCTTTTCTTTCTTTCTTTTTTTTTGGCTAGGCAATGGGGTTAAGTGACTTGCCCAGGGTCACACAGCTAGTAAGTGTTAATGTGTCTGAGGCCGGATTTGAACTCAGGTCCCCCTGAATCCAGGGCTGGTGCTCTATCCACTGCGCCACCTAGCTGCCCCGACCCTTTCTCTTTTCCCTTTTTTGGGGGGGGGGGGCGGGGGGGGTTTGGTGATGTAATCGGAGTTAAGTGACTTGCCCAGGGTCACACAGCTAATGTCAAGTGTCTGAGGTCGCATTTGAACTCATGGTCTCCTGACTTCAGTGCCAATGCTCTATCAACTGTGCCACCTAGCTGTCCCCTTCTCCTTTCCCTCTTTAAAGCTGTTTCATATATCACATGTCTTCATTTGTTTTCCTTCTTAATGGCATCCTCTCCATCTACCTCTGAAAAATCATTGTGCTTGGTGGCCACTTGTGGCCTCTGGAATAATTTGCTTACTTGTAGTCTATTTAGTGGATGAATTCCATAGGCTCCTCATAGTAACTTTTATTAATGGTACTATTTATTTGTTGCTCTTCTCCAGTTTTTGGTGTCTAGAACCAAGTAAAATTTTAGTTCTTCTCCCTCTGCTGGTTACCTCTGTTTTTGCCCTATTTTGTCATGACCAGCTATTTCATTGGAGAATCATACAGTTATAACAGAATGTTAGAGTTAGAGCAAGACCTTAAAGATTATCTAGATCAAGTTTCTCATTTTTCAATTTGGGAAATTAAGACCCAGGCGGAGGAAGTGACTTGACTGAGGTCATATAGTAAGTTAGTGGCTGAGCTGGGCCTGGAACCCAAGACTCCTGATTACAAGTCCATTTCAACATAATGCATGTGCACGGTATAGGAGAAAGATAATTAGACCAAGAGTCACTTGCTCTGGGCTCAAATTCCTAATGGCCTGTCCATCTCAGCCAAAACACTTAATAACTCTTAACCATAGTTTCCTCATCTACGAAATGGATGTATTATGGCCCCTATCAATTCCATAGGGCTGTTGTAAGAAAAGTGCTTCTTAAACCTCAAAGAACTATAGAAATAAGTTATTAATTTCCTGATTAATTCTTCCACATTTGTGTTTAGAAATCATAATCCAAATGAAGACAAATCTGATATAATCTACTGAGTAAGGAATGACCAGTTTTCACTGGAGGTATTCAAGTGGATGACCACTTTGTGGGGTGCTCTGCAGAAGTGGCTTCTTCTTCAGGTAGAAGAGGAACCAGCTGACTTTTAAAGACTTTTGCAAATCAAATATCACATGTGGTTTTGTGAACCTCTCCATCCTCCAATTTCTAGGACTGCAGTTAGCTCCATTTACTGCTATTTTCTCCATTTCTTAAAATTCTTTGGAAACTGTGCTCTAGTTAGCGTGAGGTTGTTGTTGTTGTTGTTGTTGTTTTGAAATGAGCTCTGTAAACTTGGGGATTCCTTTCTGAATTCTCTCTAGGGCCTTCCCTATAGTCCTTACTTGCCATTTCCTATCTTTTCAGCATTTGAGAGTGTGTGGAGAATTTATTCATTCCATCTTCACTAAAAGAATTCAAATGATCATCTGCTGATTGTACTTACCTGATTTCTTAGATTCTGTTTTTAAAGGATTTAATATAGCACAGGACTAAGGTAATCTATTTTCATTTATCTTTTGAAAAGACTTCATAAGAATAAAACCACTACATCCTACTACATCTGATATAAATCTCTTCACGTCTGCCAATCTTTAATACCATCTGAACTTACATTATTAAAAGTCTGACTCAAAGATGCCTGAAAAAACAAATGCAACTTAATTTACATAAAGACAGATGTTCATATTATATTAAAATAAACCAAGAGGATTATCATGGAGGCATATGTCAAAGAACCAAGAATAACTGCACCAGGAGAGAAAAAGCAGAAATTACATAAGACAAAAACCATTAGACAAACTAGTTTCATTCTACCTGACTGTTTTCACTGCCACCTGCTAGAGGGTGGGGGTCAAGTACCTGAGAGCTGACTCAATAACACTGGACTCCAATTCTATTTGCTTCTTAATCAATGAGGTCAAGTTTTCCTAACCATAGGCAACTCCTCTCTCCATTTGAGATGTCCCAGCACAAAGCAAAGGCCAAAATCATTGGATATTTTTGAGTAAAACTCTCATATAAATTTATTTACTTTTTCCCACTGAAAACAAAGTTCAAATGAAAGCCAACAAAAATGAGACTAACAGACAATTTTCTCCGACTGTGTGGCAATTATTTAATGTGGTTTGAATTGGTGTATGTCAAACCTCCATACTAATATCAACTACCACCACCACAGTGAATTTGAGTAGGCCGTAACCCAGATAAGTTGGGTCAGCATATCGCCTGCTCTTTGAATATGAAGTGTACAAACTTAAAATTTTAAAATCTTTGAATAGAAATCAAAAGTACCACACTATGTTACATTTTCTCAACATAATTCATCATGGTAAATTACAACATAATCTAGTTTCCAAAAAAATCCCTGCAACTTTAAAAAAACTGAAATAACTTGAGTTATAGAAAATAGTTTGGAATTTTCAATGTTAAGTTTAAATGTCTTAATTTTTTGCCTCTAATTTATTAAAAAATGAAATAGTCTTATATGATAAACACTTAACCAGCTTAAAGAGAAAATTCACTGAAGCAGATAAAACTAGTACAAGATGAGAGGTAAAATAGTAAAATAGTTAAAATAGTACAGAAATACGAAATAAAAGCCCAAATCCAGAAAATGTTATTTACTATATTTTTCATTGAGGATCACAAGTACTATTAATGATGAAGAGGGATGACGACAATATTTCTTTTAATTGACTGCTTTTAACTGTGACTGGCTATGAAACTATGCATAGCTTGAAATTAAGTGTAAGTACAGAATGGGCTGGCAAGACAATTTTTCCAGGGAAAACTAGATGCTTTTAGAGGTAGCTATCTGGTTCAGTAGATAGAGTGTTGGATCTGGAGTCAGCAAGACCAGAGTTCAAATCCATCTTCAGATACCTACTAGCTGGGTGACCCTGGGCAAGTCACTTAATCTCTGTCTTCCTCAGTTTCCTCATTTCTAAAATGGGGGTAATAACAGCACCTACCTCCCAGGATTGTTGTGAGGATCAAATGAGATAATTTTGAAAGTACACTGCAAACCTTAAAGCACCATAATAATGTTATCTATCATTATTATGATGATCCTTTTAAAAAGTCAAAACAAACTTTCAAAAAAATCATGGCTCTGATCTATAAAGGACTGCTCATATCATAAAAAGCTGCTTACAGAATTTCTAAGTGTAAAAGACTCATTCCATAAGAGAAATGTTGGTGCTCTGGATACAGTCGATAGTGCCTGGCAAATTCTGTGCAAAGCAGCTTGGCATAGTTTCATTTACAGGTAATATGGTGGAGCATATAAAGAGAAGCACCCACACAGCTTAGGACTTCTGCAATCAATGAAATCAGAAACAAAAATCCTCCTATCTTATACTGCAATCAGAGGAAGGAACAGATGGAGTTGAAGATACTTGTTTGATTACATATGTATGATAGGTTGTTGAAACTGCTGCTGGGGAATTTGTTACTGCGCAAACCCATGAATGGAAATACCATATTAAGAGAAAATGTCAATATAATTGATGACTTTTCATGAAAATGATATAACATCAAAGAATTATATTGGACTCTGCAGTGACAGTGCTCAAACAATGTCAGGACTGACTGCCAATCTCCAAGCACTGGTTAAGAATGGCTGGCTCTTCATGCAATGTGTATGCACTGAATGCTTCACAGATGATCACTTCTACTGAAATACTGGAGTGAAAAGGTAGGTAGTTCTCAAGTTGGTACAAGAGTAAACAACCCTATGATATACAATCTATTAAAAGGAAGGTTCTTTGAAAAGCTGTATGATGAGATGGAGCAGAACACAGGACACCTCTATCATTGAGAAGTATGGCTGGCTTGGCTTTCTTATTGTGGGTGTTTGTGCCATTTTCCTTAGTGGTAATAAAGAGAAGGCAAGTTTATTATGTAACAAAAATTTCTTCTTGAGACTTGAATATCTGGTGGATATTTTTGAAAAACTAAGTTTACTAAATAAAGCATTGCAAGGTCTGCAAACTCTGATCCAGAAAGACAAAGTGACCACATTCATGAACAAGTTCCAACTATCAAGGATACATTTGCAAAGTGTTTTTGACATTTCCCAATTTTAAAAATACTGGCTCTGCAAATGAAATCCAAGCGAAGCCAGCCCTATTTAATCAACTGACCAGTCGTCTACAGGAGCAACTCTAATTTTATTTTAAAGACTTAGATATTTTAAAAGATGAACTAAGAGTCCATTCATTTTTCATGGACAGATATACTGCAATACTTGGTCTTACTCCAACTGAATAAGAACACTGAATAGACTCACTCTGTGACACTGCACTGAAATAAGCATTTGATTGTAAAAATCTTGGTAAGTTTTTTTTTGGTGTCAAACAAGGTTTTTGCTGTAGATGTTCTAAAGACAAAATATCATCTAGGTTAGTGGTTAAAAAAGACTTACAAGTAGCAATACCATCAATGACACCAAATTTAAAGAAATTTTGTCCTAGTAAAGTCCAACTATTACAAAAATATTATTTTTATAATTTATAAATATGAAAATTATAAAGGATTGCCAAATAACTACACATTATTAACAATAAAAATATGTATGTCCAAGATTTCAGTGTTATAACAACTGTAAAAAATACTTAATTTGACTTGAATAGGATCTAAAATTATTTATATAGACTGTCTTATGAAAAGTAGAGGGCAATGATACATAAAGGTTGAAAATCATTAGCTTAGAAAATGCCAAAACTATGCTAAACGTGGATTTCAAATACAACCTCTGAATAAGAAAAGCTGTGTTTCTGTTTTAGTTTACTAAAAATGTGATTTTAAAATGGGAACAATTCTCTGTTCCCTCCAACTGTACAGAAAACACCTTATTCACAAATTGCCAGCAGATCTAAGAGCACAGATCATTTTATTTCCCATCATAGCAAGTGGAGGCTGAAGTAAGACTCCAGGTTTTTAATTTATGGGCACCAAAAGACTATTGTGTCCATTATCCAAAAGTAGATTAGAAAGGCTTGCTGCTGGCAAGGAACATACGACTTCAGTAACAACTCGACAAAATCCCTACCTGCTCAATGTGTTTACAATACAGAATAAATGTTATTTTTATCAACTAAGTTAGTATGACATGTATCCTACTTAACATAGGCAGGAATGTAGAAACAGTTCTCCTCTGTTAATTCTAACACCTATGCTCAATTACCAAAATGATAGAGTGGTGCTCAGACATAATCTATGTGGTTAATTACATTGAGATACAATCTAGGCACAAACAAGATGGTATTTCTTTTTAAATACATAGCAAGAGCTATAGTAGGTCTATATTTCAGCACTTGAGTAAGAAACCCTAAATATAAACCCTAATATATCTACTCTACCCTACTAAACCCTAATATATCTACTCATTAGATAAATTAACCTTCTTGGGACCCATTCAAAAACTAAAAAGGAAGCAAAAAAGGACAATGAGCAACCACAATCACTGCCACAAGGTCCATGGAATAAGCTTTACAGTAAACTTGACTCATAGGACAGCCCTTCTGAGGCTGTGGGCTCTGACACAATTCAAATAAACTTTAATTATCTGGTGTCCCATCCCACAGATTAGAAAGAAAATCTAGAAGAAGGGGAACAAGAATTTACTAAGCACCTATTATATGCCAGGTGGGGCAGTTAGGTGGTATAGTGGATAGAATGCCAGGCCTGAAGTCAGGAAGATTCCTCTTTCTGAGTTCCAATCCAGCCTCAGATACTTATTAGCTGTGTAACCCTGGACAAGTCACTTCACCTGGTCTGCCTCAGTTTCCACATCTGTAAAATGAGCTGGAGATGGAAAAACACTCCAGTATCTCTGCCAAGAAAATCCCAAACAGGGTCACGAAAAGCTGGACATGACTGAAATGACTGAACAACAACATGTGCCAGGCACTATGCTAAGTGCTTCACAAATATAATTCCATTTGATCCTCACAACAACCCTTGCTGTTATGATCCTCATTTTACAAATGGGGAAGAAACTTAAGAGTTGAGGTGACTTGCCCAGGGCACACAGATAATAAGTGTCTGAAGCTGGATTTGAACTTTCTGACTCCAGGTCCAGTGCCCTATCTATTGCATCCCCCCCCCCCCCCCCCGGGCAACTATAGACAGGAGACATATCAACAGCAGCAAGAAATGATAGCTAATACTGAGCAAGGAGCCAGAAAAAAACTATAAAAAGCATATCTAAGAACTCACAAAGTTCACTAGTCTGGGGACCTTAGACATCATTTACGTCCAAGTTTCTTCATTTTAAAGAGGGGAAAACCAAAGACCAGAGAGGTAAAATGGCCAGAATTTGAACTTAGGTCCCTTGACTTCAAATCCAGCGTTCTTCCCACTACACCACAGTACTTCCCAATAACTTCCAGATAACTAAAGCCAATGTACTAAATGGGTAGACTCAAAGTTATCTGGAAAATTCACAGATGTGAAAATACCTCACTCTCTGGCAATAGCAAAAAAAATTAAGCATGACTTTTAAAGGTTAAAAGAGTCCAGGTCTACAGAATTCTAATATATTCCTTTTCTAAAAGATAAACTTATCTTGCCAAATATTAAAGCAGAAATATTACTCATACTTTTTTATTTGCTGGTGAGATTTTTGAAACTACAAAATTGATACTGGTGGATAATTAAACAAAGCAACTTTGATAATACCAAAGCAAATGTTATATAATTTTGGGTCAAGAAATGAAAAGGTCCTTAAGAAAATGACTACCCTAAAGACTGATCTGCATGCAGTAACATTAAGGATAGAGAATGAATCGGATAGGCTCTCATTAAGCTTTCTACTTATGCTTATGGTCTCAGCAATTCATTTTAAAGTAATCATTTTAGCAATTTATTTTAAAGAAATCAATCTAGGCAGAGATCTGAAAATCATGATCCGCGCCATTCGCCTACTTCAAAAGTTGCACCCAGGCCACCGTTCAAGCCTAAACTTCAAGTCTAAAAGCCCCTGAAATTATGTGAACAGTTCTTCCTCCTCCGTTTCAAACCTACTCAAAGGCCCTGATGTAAAGTTTCCAACTCTAATACGAACAAGTTCTTTTGACAACTGCAATGGAGATGCCACCAGACTACTCTTCTTCCAGGTGCTGCAGTTCTGCATCCTGAGTAGCCACAGCTACTGAAGACCAAGAAAAGAAAGTTTTCACCACTCACGCCAAGTAGTTCAACATGAGAAATAGACATAATTTTATCAGTAAAAATAACATTAAAGAACATGCATTACCATCTGCTTTGCCACTGTGCTCTAAGGACTATGACATGTTTCCATCCGACTTGCAGCTGAAGCCTCTTAGATGTGCTGGCTACCCCAGTGGTATCAAACTCAAACAGAAAGAGATCCCTGTGGGCCTCATCTTGCCTTTGAAAACCACAAATTAACATTATCGATTGCTTTATTACTTCTTTTGTTAAACGTTTCCCAATTACATTTGAATTGTGCTGAATCTGTTCAGCACTAGCCAGTTTGATACTTCGGGTCTATTTATTTCATTAGAGCACTCCTTGACAGAGCAGGGTCTGCCTTGCCTTTCTCTTTAATTCCCCAGTGCTTTCCACATAGTAAGCACTCAATAAATGCATTTTCATTCACCAACACCAAAAAAGCTAAGGGGCTGCAGAAGAATTATCCAAAATTGGGGATACCTGGCATCAAACATGGAAAATTTCTGCCCCATTATGATCAAGCAGTTCCTGGCACAGAGCAGAGGCTAAACAGATGCTTGATGGTTAGGAGAGGATAGACAAGTATTTGCAAACTCAAAGATTATCCCTGAAATAGAATGTCAGTTCTACTAAACAGATCAAGCTTCTGAAAGTGACTAAGAAGCCTATTCAGGGTCTTAAATTAAAAAGAAAAAGGAAAATCCACAAAATAAGCTAGCAGGTGAGAAGCCTGAGGACTCAGCACCTCACAATCCCTAATGGGAATCCTCACATTTCTTAGCTCCTTTTGGTTAATAATGTTTTCATTCTAATGAATACAGCATTTGATTTAACCCCCAATAGTGCTTGTGAGCTAGCCAGCTTCACTTCTTATGTTTTGCCCTCTTTAATTAACCCCCTTTTCTTTTCCTACCTCCACTCTACTTCACCCCAAAACATAAAACCAACTTTAGACTAACTTTGGCACTCCCTCATCTCTAGAGTTTTCTAATGAGAAAGTTGATCCTTTCAGGCTCAGTGTGAATCAAAAGCTGGGGCCCCTGCTGCAAGGACTCATTACAACAGCCTTATTGAAGGAGCCTCATTCACTGGTTGGAAAAAACAACGTTGGGGATTTCTGAAAACTCCTCTCTTAATATCCTCTTATTTAATTAATAATGGACTATTCAGGTTTCTATGGGGTTCTACCAAGAAATTCTTCCTTCCAACTCTAGTTGCTTAGAAAGCTTGCAGAAGCAACTAAATACAATACTTAAATAGCATGAAGTGAACCCCAAACGAAAATGCATCAAGATCTAGCAAAACACAGTATATACACACCAAAAAACACTCAGAGAGGAAATAAAAGTTAAGAAACTGTGTTGCAAAGCCTATCATTTCCCAGATTTAATCATCAAAAGGATTCCACTTGGTTTTTAGTTTTACCCACTTGGTAAAACTTGCTTACCTATAAACTTAAGGACAAATAACCTCATTTTGAAAGTTTTCCTTTAATACACTATTTTCTCAGAAAGTTAAGTTCCTAACAAATATCATCTTTTTTTTCAGTAACAAAGTTTATGGCCAGTCAGAAACAAATTAACTTCTAGAAAGAGAAATGTTAGTAAGATAACTTCTGAGGACAGCAGTTTTATAAACCCTCTATGGCAAAATGAAGACTGACACAGGATGGAGTTATAGCTAGGAGAAAACAGAAGGAGCACATCAGAAGTTGTAGGACTTTCTCTCTGATGCCAGTGGTATTAAAGGGTGAACATTATCATCAATACAGAAAGAAGACACTGCCACTCAACATTTATTTGGTCCAGTTCCACTAATCACCTCCTGCAGCTTTCTAATTTCAATTTTCTTGTTAAATATTAAGTGAAGAGAAAACCACGTTAAATAGTAATCCCAATTATCTTGGCCTGAGAATTACCATACCCTATAGTTTAAATAAGAGATAACAAGTACAGAAGGGAGAAAAAAATACAGTTCATTTTTTTCCAAATCTGGTGCTCTCTCCTAAAAGAATCCTATGTCCAAGGAATTCAGAAGCACAATAGTTATCAGCCTGAAAGTCTGATAGTCCTGGACACTGAAGCCAATCATCCCCATCCAATCTCCCTGAAAAAGGTCCAACAAGCAAAGATGAAATGCTGATCTAGACAGTAATTTTACAACTCAATAATGAGCTTCTGGAACATGCACGGGAAACAAATTATGATAAGAATAAAGCCACTAAGCCCCTTTGTACCTCTAAGGTTCTGTCACATAAAGGTCAGGTGCTCCAGTCCTCTCATGGCAGAGCCTGGAGCCTGTGACTCTGTCATTAGTACTGAAGTCTTCCTTAAACCTGGCCTATGTAAAGCAGAGGCCAAGGGTGTTTGGGGACATGCAGTCTAAACTCCTTGGGGGGGGAGGAGAGGGGAGTATAGACTTATGATTTTGTTGGGGGGTGTAGAGAACTCCTGATGTGGAAAACTCCCTCCACTGATACAGATATGAACAATAATGATCACTAACATTTAAACAGAACTTTATGGTTTACTAAGGGCTTTACATATATCATCCCATCTGATCTTCACAACAACCTAGTGAGATAGATGGTATTTTGTCTGTAACTTAAGAGTTTTCCAGAGTTCCAGGGGCACTTGAAGGTTAAGTGATTTGTCTATAAGCACCTATCTAGTATGTGTCAGAGGCGGGACTTGAACCCAGGTCTTCCTGACTTGATAATAACCCCCATATCTGTCATGGCTTTTCATGAAACAAAGTCTACCTTAAATTAACTACCTGACAATAGCTGGAAATAGGCTGTGATTTCACTCAGCTTATGATTAACTCTAACCCAGCTCCTAAATATGCAGTAAAGCAATTGGAAAAATTTTGACAAGAGCTACTCATTGGCTATAGGATTCTTCCTAAATTTAGTTGTTTTATTCCTCCCAAGATTCATGTGCTACTTTTCTCTACTTCTTAGATACTTAGTGCGTAGAAGAAATTAAATAAGTTTAAAACTGATGAAAGCTTCCTGTTGACACTTTCAGGAAGTAAAACTCTCTTTAGTTACAGAACAGATATAATTCAGGGAAAAGCAAGGTTAAAATTCTCCATAATGTCTCCCATCCAACATGCCTCACTTCTCAGAGTGGAAAAGGAAAAACTAAAAACCCATAGGTAAAGCTAACATTGGCTTTTTTTGTTGAAGCTTCCTAGAAAATGACAACAGCGACATCAGTGACATAGATGATCATCTACTCTTTTACATACTCAGAGACATAACTAAATCACATGCGGATGACCTGATATCTCAAATATTTATTTCCTTACTTTAAATCTTTTACTATGGATACAGACAGAGGAACAGGGAATAATTTTATTCCTCAACCTTAGAAAGATAGTTTCATTGACTTTAGTAATTAATCATGAAAACTCTGTAATAATAATAATAATAATAAAATTGTGGCTGGATTTGTAAGAGACTTACAAAATCAGGTTTGTTTGACTCACTCTGCTTACCATAGGCAGATATAACTTACAAAAAAATCTGGAAGATGGTGACACTACTACTTGTAATGCCTACCTCACAAAGGGGGGTGGGAAGAAAGCATGCTGTAAACCTTTCAGCACTACACAAATGTGAACATTGGTATTAACAAGTACAAGACAATTCTATCTCCACAGACTACAGGCATTTTACTCTCCCATGGCAGAAAGACTAATCCTGAAACTAATGTGTCAGGTGAAAGTCTAGCTATGGCAGATGGTGTTTTAAGTCTTCAAGTCTTAACAGGCTAACCAGAACTTTTAAAAATACTAAGTCTCAAGATAAGGACTCAACAAGTCTGGCAGTCAGTGAGCATTTATGAAGTATCTACTATGAGTCAAGCACTGTGCTAAGCTCTGAGGATACAAAGAGGCAAGAGACAGTCCCTTACCTCAAGGAGTTCACAATCTAATGGGGGAGACAACAAGCAAATGGGTACAAATAAGCTATATATAGGACAACTAGGAAATAATTAAGAGAGGAAAAGGCACTAGAAGTAAGGAAGGGCTTCCTATAGAAGATGGGATTTTAGCTGGCACTTAAAGGAAGCTGGGGAAGCCAGGAGGCAGAGATGAGGAGGGAGAACATACCAAGAATGGGGAATAGCCAAAAAATGCCCACTGATGAGAGATGGAGTCTTGTTCATGGAACAGCAAGGAGGCCAGTTATTACCGGACTGAAGAGTGAAGATATGTCCACACAGTAACAGGGAAGGTAGGAGCTGGGGAAAAGGTTTAGGGGGAATGATAATAAGTTCTATATTGGACATGTTGAGTTTAAGAGGTCTACTGGACATCCAGTTAGAGATATGTGAAAGGCAATTGGAGATGCAAGATTGGAGGTCAGCAGAGAGGTTAGGGCAGGAAAGGTAGATTTCAGCATCATCAGCAAAGGTGACAATTAAATGCATGGGAGCTGTTGAGATCACTAAGTATAGAAAGAGAAGTGTGGCAGGTGACAGATGAAATGAAGAGAAGAGGGCCCAGTTCAGAATCCTGAGGGACATCTATGATTTGAGGGAGTGGCATGGAAGAGGATCCAGCAAGGGAGACAGAGAAGTAGTGGTCAGTTAGGTAGGAGGAGAACCAGGAGAGAGTGGTGACCTGAAAACCTAGAGAGAAGACAATATCAAGGAGAAGAGGGTGATCAACAATGTCAAAGGCTACAGAAAGGTCAAGGAGCATGAGGATTGAGAAAAGGTGAATGGCCTCAATTTTTTCTGTAAAATATGAGAAAAGGCTGTCATCTGAGAGGGTGGGGAGAGGGAGAGCCATGGGAGGCTTGAGGAGGGATGAAAAGATTTGGAAGAGCCACTGTGGAGTGTAGGAGACTGAGTTGATCAGGAAGGTGCAGAAGGATTGCCAAGCAGCAATGAGGGGCCAGTTGAGGGCCTCCATGTCCCTTAAATAGTTTCATCATGGCACCTGGTTTCAGTGCAATCTTGCTTGAAACTACCTGAGTGGTTTACTATCATAGTGAGAGCAGACAACAAATACCATTCAGTGTTGGTGGCACTTGGGACCCACTCGAGAGCTCTGGGCTTTTAAGTTACCGCCATAGCTGTTCCAACTCAGGTTCAGCTCCCTACCCACACGTGAGAAAAGGGTAGGGAAAAGGAACTGATTTGGGGGCAGAATGGGGCTGGTCAGCATACAGCTCAGCTCCTCTCTGCCTCCTCTCTGATCCTCAATGTCAGAGCTGGATGGGCCTAAGGTTATTATCTAGTCTGACTCCTTCCTTCAACAAGTGAGACAAATGACGCCTATAGAAGGGAAATGACTTGCCTAGCCATAGCCCCAAGTTCTTTTGAATTCAAGTCTCTTGCTCTTTCCACTATACCATACTTCCTCTCCATTCTCTGTGTTTTTCCAGTCTCATTTCACATTATTCTCCTTTCTGTATATTACGTTCCAGCCAAAGGGGACATCTTATCTGTGCCCAAATCTCAAACTGCATGCATTCCCACAAGCCTGGGATGTGCTCCCCTCCTCATCTCTATCTGTTGAAAACCTCTTCATTCAGGGCTTAGCTCAGAGGCCATCTCCTCAAGGAAGCCTTCCCTGATGTCTCCTAGCTGAATGGGTTCCTTCTTTCTCGAATTTTTCTAAAAGACACTGTCGAGCTCTTTCCTTTGCCCCTTACTTTGTAAACCATTTGTATATCTGCTGTGTATAAGCTCCTTCAAGAGAGGACTATGTTGTTTTTCATCTCTGTTCTTCCATGCACATAACAGGCATTCAATAAATAACTGCTGAAATTTAATCCTTTGGCTTCTGTAGCCCTGGGTGGCGCTAATTTGTGATTCTATCTGAAACTGGAAATAAACATCCTGTGGTAACATGCTTCCTTCTCTCCTCTCCACCTCCTTTTGTTCTTTTTCACTTAAATGGTGCAAAATTTCATTTGGCTCCAATTTTGGGGGTTTAGATCCTAGGTTTGAAGGAATTTTGTCAAACCCTGTCTTAAGATCTTTCTGAATGAGAAATCAGCTCTTCTCAATTAATATCAAGTTGTAGAGAAGACAGAAATCAGATACTTTAATTTTGGGGGTTAATTTTGAATCATGTTATAATGGTATTTACAATATTGATCACATCAACCATAAAAATTCATTTAGTATTTTGCTTCCTCCACTTGTTAAATGTCTGTCTTGGGCAGGGGAGAAATTCAAATAAAGTAATACTTTTTTTTTTGTTAGGCAATGGGGTTAAGTGACTTGCCCAGGGTCACACAGCTAGTAAGTGTTATGTGTCTGAGGGCGGATTTGAACTCAGGTCCTCTTGAATCCAGGGCCAGTGCTCTACTACTGCACCACCTAGCTGCCCCAAGGTAATACTTTTTTAGATTATACCTTCACATTCTGGTCCAGTGGAGCTCACTACTTCATTATTAAGTTATTGTGACCACTACAATCCAAATTGCTGAAAAATAAAGACATAATAAAATTCTGAATTCCCCCGCCTCCCCCATTTCAGGGATCAAAAAAGTAGAAGGGTTGCTGCAAATGAATCCAGCAGATAGTAAGAGTATTCCAGAAGGTTAGGAGTCAAACAAATCCACTGGGGTCTTATAGCTTCAAAGCTTTAAGTGTTCCAAATAATGCAATTTTTGCTAACACACAGAGTTATTATATAGCATTCCTCTCAAGGCAGATCCCCAAAAGAAAACACAATATGGTTCAAATTGCCGAAACTTGTATACATCAATCAGCCAGAGAAGGGAAAATAATGTCCCATATAGTATGCAAGGTATGATATGATAAAAGACCCAAGTTTCTGAAACCTGATGTAACACACACAGAAAAGTGCTAAGAGACAGTCAGGGCATAAACATTAATTCAATGGGTATTTATTAAGCCCCTAACATAAGTATTAAGTACTGTGCTGGGTGCTGAGGGCACAAAGACCAAAAAAAAAAAAAAAAAAAAAAAAAAAAAAAAAAAAAAAATGAGAGCAAGAGAGAGATCAAAGCAGACCTAGAGAAGCTTGGCCCCTTTAACTCAACCTTTATCATGCTCCCTGTTGTACCATTTGGATTACTTCTAAGTACTCAAGCCCTGTGGTTTCTGCCCCAAGCCTTAGAGTTGGCTGAGAAACCACAAAAGCCAAAGAAAAAGAGATTCTCTATTGCACACCTGTCGGCAGAATATGTGTTTTTATGCAAACACACAACAGACCACACCACAAGTGCTATCATGCAATGTTACTTGACACTTTTTATGCAAACAGTTTTTACAGTGAGGCGCTCTGCAATTATATGGCCAGAATGGACAATGAGGAGGGAGAGGTCAAGAATCAGTGACTGTGCAGTGAGGAGGAAGAGTTGCTTGAAGCTCACAGAGATTAAGACCTTAGCCGTAGGGTCTTAATGACAAGACCCTAGTCATGGACTCAGTAAGTGCCAGAGGAAGAGGTTGGAATCCAGGACCAGACACTCAGAAAGACGTTGAATTATAGGACTGCTGTTCAGACTTTCACAGAGATGCGTTCTCCTGTTTTCTGACTGCAACTGTGAGTGCACCCCAAAGTGGCTCCAATGGCAGCTGCCCCGACCTGCCCTCCCTGCACTTCTGCGTCACACTGCACTTAACTGGCATCAGCAAGCCAGGAAGGAACTGCTACAACTACAGCACAAGGCACTACATTCTACTCTGAGCATCATAAACAGCATCATAAGCCAAGTTCTCCATGCAGAACCTTTACTTTTGGAGATAATGAAAGAGACAAAAGGATTAGAGTGGCATTTTCGGGTTCTGGGTGGAGTTGGTGGCGCCAGCCATTATTAAAAAAAGCATCCTTTGACTTAAGACAAAGCATTAGGATTTGGATGCTATGCAAAAAGAAAAAAAAAGGATTTTCACAAAGTTGCTTTTCAGAATATAACCTAATTTGAAATGGTTTATTTTTTTGTGTGTATAACAGATCCTAAAATAATATAATTTTCATAAGAAATGAAGCAAAAAGCTAGTATTAAGAATGGCAAAATTGGATCTGGATTGCATACATCTTAAAACGGGCTGGGAGGCAAGCTGTTTGTAGAAACTGAGATACTGAGACAATGGCATGAGCTTGTAAACAAAAGTCCTTACCACACTTTTGGTGGAAAGAGGAGAGAACTCCTTCAGGTGACTGAGATTTAACACTATGCTTTAGCTAGACAGCTATTGCCTTATAGGGTCACACAGACCACTTGAAAAGGCCTCCCAACCTTTCCAGACCGCTGAGGAATTGTTATGGTGACTACCTCAGAATGACATTGAGCTACAAGAGCTGTTATCACAGGCTTAGTACAATCATTTCTGTTTGCTGTTATTCCACAGTTACTGAGTCAAAAGCAAACTGTCACACTCACAGATATTTATACTTTTTGCCAAGTTTTATAACCCCAAACAGTGAAAATACTAGATGACGTTAGGCTTTAATGTGGACCAATTCCTTCTACCATTTAGGAAACACATATTACAAACAAGCACAGATATTTAAATTAGGAAATTAGCAACTAAAATATGTGAAATAGTTATTTAAAAACAATCCACCAATGTAACTGTCAAGGCCTAGGCACCACAAGAAGCTCCAACTGAAATTGATGTTTTAAAATCATTAAAAATTAAATTTCACTTAGATACTGAAAGTACAGCTCCCCTAAACCAAAATGTTCTAGTTGTTCTTTCAGTGGCAATACCAAGCAGAGCAAAGGAAATAAGGTCTCCCAAGTGACATAATCAGATGGCTAGGGCATAAGCCTAGAAAGGAACATGCACCCCGCAGAGGCTCACTTCCAAATCCAAGGGTAATTATTTGGTTACCCTGTCTATATGTCTACCACAATAACTACTTAGTGTTAATTTTTTTGGGGGGAGAACAAAATTTTGTGAACACAGAGATCCAATTATTCTCTTCTAAATAAGACCAATGTGTATAAATTCAACAAAATATCTTTCAATTTTTATATCTGATTTTCTGTAATTCAAATCATTTCTGGACATGTATTAAATTTACCTTGCAAGTAAAAAAAATTCAGTGTTATTGTGCATAGATTAGTGCTAATAGAGTACTCTGAAAATGAAAATGGTATTATTACAACATCAACTTCAATCAAAAAATTTTCCTATGATTCTAGCAAGCACTAGGAAATACAGTGGAAGAGGTTTGGAACATAAGAAAAAAACAATGCTTAGAGCACTTTGGATGGCAAGAGAGTTTTTCTAGTGTTAAGTTGCTGAAAAAAGGATTTGTTTATGCTGATAAACAGCAGTAGCTCTATAATCAGGTGTAGCTCTATAATCAGGTGAAGGCTATTGCAGTTAGAAATCTATGGGATTATCCTATACTGCAGGATTTTCTGCAATTAAAAAGGCTAGGGGTGGGCAGGGAAGGGAAGAAGAGGGAGAATTTACTTTCCTTCCGCCTCAAACGAAGATTTTTTTTTTTGTTAAATCAGAATCGTGGTGATACAACAGGATGGGTTTTCATTAGGCAATTCTGTGATGCTGATACATGAATTTGGTTAGATTCCCTAAGTTTTATTTGCCAAAGAACTGTCTTCATTTTAAAAAAAGGTCAGCATATCTCTTGATTCAAAATGAAACTCAAGAGACACAGTTCCCATACCACATGTTTAAGACAACCCTCAAAAACAGTGTAAAAGGAAATCCCTCCATCTACTAGTACTAAACTGTTCTTCTGTAACAATAAAAGGAATGTTGAACATAAAACCATGCTTCAACAACAACAAAGTTTCTATTTGGATTTGAGACAAGAACCAGTTTGTACTTGCAAAATTTATGGAGAAAAGGGCACTGGTAAAGAACTAAAAGATTCCTTATCAACTTGTGTTAGCCTCATTTCAAAAGATCCAAGTTGTATCAAACAGAAAAATTCTAATCTTACACAGTTGACACAAAATTAATATGGCCTTCATGCAATATTACCAATATTTTATTGAGCCACTCAAAACATATGTACACTCAAAACTATAAATCAGTCAGCAGAATTATCACCACAGCACTGTCAATTTCTGCTGTCAAGATTGGAAAAATAAAATCCCTTAAAGATTATAAACATTAAAAAAGCAATCATAAACTGAGAAAAAAAAATTTAAGTTTAAAGTAAATCAGAATAAAAACACTTTAAGGGAACAGTTTTAAAATCACTAACACTTTAGATACATGGAGAGTAAGCATTTAGAAAGTATTTGTCAATTGACAATGATATTAGAAGACTAACAGACAGGAGTCTTAACTATAAAAATCATCTGGAACCATCATCATCCTTTCCTTAACCTAGAATTTGCTGAGAATCAGTGAAACTAAAGAAAGCCTTAATTTATCTATCTAAATTCCAGTTTTCAAATTCATTAATGGTTTCTAGGGCCACATTTTAAAAATATAATAAAACTCAACCCACTTTCCAGCTGTAGTTAACTACAGAAACAAAAGAAATGATCATATTTTAAAGGGTTTGGAGATTTTAAAAAAATGTATACATGTAACACGTTCCCTTTTCCTTTGTTTTGTAAGTTTACACATGGTTAAATAAAAACTACCTTTCCCTCTGCAGGCAGGATTTGAAAATGCTATTTTAGTTATTACTGGAGTAAGGTTGGGATAATTTAGGTTTTTCTAAATTATTTCTAAAAGCAGTTTACAATTTTTTAAAAGTCACGTACTTATTTACTAAAAGGTAAGTAATCGGGGGCAGCTAGGTGGCGCAGTGGATAGAGCACTGGCCCTGGACTCAGGAGGACCTGAGCTCAAATCTAGTCTCAGACACATAACACTCACTAGCCATGTGACTCAGGGCAAGTCGCTTAACCTCAATGGCCTCACCAAAAAAAAAAAATTAAAAAAAAGGAAAAAGAACCTATTTGTACAAAAATATTTATAAAGGTAGGTAATCGTTTTCTACCCTTAGAATATTTTCTTATTAGCAATAGTAACATTTTAAAAGTACAAGTTCTTTGAGGCTAGGGCTTACAAGCGTTCGTATTTACAATACATGTTCAGGGAACTTTTCTACTGTTTCCTAAAATCTTAGGGGCAAAACCTGAACAAACCAGCATTACCTATTGTTTTAAGATAATTAAAAAAAAACCAAACAAACATGAAACAATAAAATCCTAAAATCTATTTAAGGAAATCTAGTTGATTGACCCAGTTTATGAGACAAAACAGCATAAGCCACATAATTACCCCTAGTAGGAAAAAGAATCACAGAGAAAGTTCCTGTGAACAAAGCTCAGACCACCCATGGCAATGGATGGTGTGAATTACTGTTTCAATCATAAGACTCATAAGCAGAGCCAAATCTGGGCCTTGAAAGATGCGAAATGCTACCCATTTTCTTCCACAGTGTTTTCCTTTGCACAAATTTTGCCCTCTAACACAACACTTGTATAGTGGGGTGTTGGGAGAAGATGGAACAACACATAATAGTTAACATTTCTATAGCACTATGTGCCAGGCATGATGCTAATCGCTTTAGGATGATTATTTCATTTTATCCTAACAACCATCCTTTGAGATTGAATGAAAGGCTTAAAGTGCTGCTTGGTCCCAGGTCTGTTAAGATCTCTTCAATGGACTGGCAACATCGGGAAAACTTACCATGAAGAGAGGAAAAGAAGTTGTCAAATCCTCTGTGCCTCAACATACTGGGTGTGTGAGCTCCAAGAGTACAAATTCCGAAGAAACTTAGGGCAATTGCTACATGTTTTGTTAAATTGTGAAAAGTGGCATGATTGCTAATTTTTTTTTTCAATGGAGATGCTGTACATAATAACACAATAGAGAAATCATTAAGAAACCATTTACCCCCCCAAAACATAATCCTTATAAGGATGCCAAAGGCACCAAATTCCAGTTTATCTGCCACGTAAACTTTTCAAAAGGCATTCTATGTTATTTCCCTGACTGTATTCAACATGCTCATCTGTGTGTGTGCTTCTCACCTCAGGAAGGCCATCTAAGCAGTCATGTGGTGAATATCCCCCCATAGCTAGGTCCTCTGCTGCTTGGTAAGAACCTAGAGAAAGTAACACTCACAAAGCTATACTACTGATAGTTACTGTCCCCGAAAATACACTACACAATTACACTACTAAAAATTACGGAAGGCCTTTTAGAAAAATTATCACACATGTTAAACTACTGTAACAGGTGGTCAGAGAATTCACCAATAGGTGATTTTAAGCTTAGCTGACCTGCTGAAAGGTGAACTCAAGTTACAGATCACCAGTTTTTGCTCTAATCTTACTCCTTAACACATACCATGAGGCAGTAACCGTACAAAAACTGACCTTTCAGGGCTCAGGGAAGTAAATTTTTTTTATTATATGGCGCAGTTTGGCACAGTTCTTATATCTTTAGTCTTTGGGGTATTTTTATACTGTCCAAGTGTAGCACAACATTTTTTTTTTAAACAGTTGGCCAAACCATGACATATACTAAAAAAAAAAAAAAGAAGGTTACTTACCTGAGCCCTAACATCCCAGCTACCATGGAATCCTGCTGGAGCTGGTCTACAGAAGCAAGATGTGTTCTGGGGAGTCACATGTCACATCAAAGCAGGAACTGGTGATTCTGTGTTTTTATGGAGCCTAAAACAAAGAAAATGGTAAGTTGAAAGCCCCCATGTGCTTCAAGACCTTGTTCCCCAGGGCTACTTGGAGTATTCTGAAGATAAAAATGTAGGAAAATCCTATGTACACCAGGAAAGGTGACTTCATAACTGGAAGCTAAATACAAACCACAAATCTTTGGAAGATCGAGTATGTGTATATTGCTACAATGAAAAGAATAACCATTCTTGTTAAAAAAAAAAAAAGAGAGCGAGAGAGAGAATATCAGACATTTTATTACCTGTGGCAAAGCCCTGACACTATAAAACAGGATATAAGCAGCAATCTTTGGCATGTTCTTCTGTCCCTAGGCACAAACCACACAGAAACATTCTGGGAGTGAATATATATTTTAAGACAACGTGCTATATCAAGGTATCACTCCACAAGGAACACTTTAAATCCAGAAACAAAGCAGGCCTTGTTTTCCAAACAGTAGAAGACTACACGATACCACGCATTTACACAAGCAACTACTATAGAATCATTTGAAGGAAAAAGGCATTACATTCTAAGAAAAACTGAACTTGAAATAATCACCAGCAACAGAGAAAATATGGTGACCTAGGCAATTAAGAGCCATCATCGAAAATATTTTAATCTTCTACTACCAGGGACAACTTTGAAACCTCTTTAAAAATTATTATATTGCAATAACCAAAAAACTGCAAGTTAATTATTACCTCTCCCTTTTGCTTTTGAATAAAATGCTCAGTTACTAAAAGAGAGGTCTAGGGCTGCTTGGATGACTGTATTTTTAGATATTACTAAGATATCCGTCCTCATTTCCTTATTATGACCCAAACTGCCAAGAAAATAGCTAATCTCTTGGGCCCCTGAATTACCCAAGTGCTGCACCTTTATCTTTACATGAAAGAGGACCAGAATGTGCTTTGGAAACTGTTCACAGGAACAATTACACGTACAGTAGCTCATCAAAGGGCTACATCATCTAAGCCATCACGTTCCCCAGAATAGTGAGGAAGAAAAGAATGCTTCCGTCTCTCATGTTCAAGACTGAAGAGTGCTTTGAGATCCAGGCAGTAAAGTTAATTACATAAACAAAAATGAAACTGGTAGATAAACAAATATTAATTAGATGATCTCTGGCAAATTAGTCAAAGTCTCTGGTCTTTCTTCACATGTAAAACTGCAGTCAGACTAGATGATCTCTAAGGAAGGTACTTTCCAGCTTAAAAAAGTCTTTGATCTAATCCAGATTTAAGTTAAAAACAAAAAAACAAACAAATCAAAAACAACACCACCACCAACAACAAAAACTGAACCAATCAAAAATAAGAACTTATCAAAATGTGACCTACTGGAAGACTTCTAGCTCTCAAAGCAAACAACACAATTGAATCCTGAATTATACAAGGCACCCGCCAGCTTCAGAGGTAGTGGTAGAAATACATACAAATAAACATACTTTAACGGCAAACAACTACAAGGATAAAGTACATAATTATGTCCAACTTACATGCTTTGTAAGAGCAGTTTAAATCACAAGGCTATCCTTCAAGAAATATCTTATTACCAAAAGGTGAAGCTGCTCAAACGTCATCATGGAAGGGGGCTGTTCCTGGCAACCCCACACCACAGTAGCATTCAATACCGAGACAAAGTTGCAAAGTGCAGGCCCCACTATCCTTCCAGTTTCACTGGATATTACTCCCCCTCCTCCTGAACTTTGTGATCCAGCCTTTGTGCCTCACACACAACTCCCATCTTTGCTTTTGCCAAGGCCACCCAGCATTTTTTAAATGCACTCCCACCTTACCTTTGCCTAACAGAGTCCCCCAGGCCCCCTCTTCCTCTGAGTGGCAGCTGGGCACCATCTTCTGCGTAAAGAACCTTCTAGTTGCTAGTGCCCTCCATCTGTTAATACCTTGTATTTAACATATATATATATTAAAAAAACTATTTACTTACTATATTTGTGTTGTATGTGTACATATGTATGTATGTATGTATGTGTGTGTGTATGTGTTCTTGTCTCCCCGTTAGAAAGTAAGCTCCTTGAGAGAGCAGGGATTGTTTCATTCTTTGTATTTTTATCCCTAGAACAGAACACAGTTTCTGGCACACAGTAAGGATTTATTAAATACTTGTTGATTTGACTTAATTTCATGCAAATAAAGCTTCCATTTTGAAAAATTTGCTCCACTGGCAAAAAAGAAAGGCAGACAACGAGCAGAAGGACGGTAGAGAAGTTCGAGTTTTCAAAGATACATTGATAACCCCAAACAATGTCACAATAGGGAGCTGGTAAGCAGCAAGGCTGCCAGAAAGCTCTGGTGTGCTACTAGAATGAAGGCGATGATTCTTCAGTTTCAGAGTCACAGCTGCTCTATCTCCAAAGCAAGAAGATGGTATCCTGTAAGCCAAAGTGGATTGCTAGCTGTTCCCTAACCTTGAGCTGCTGTTCCTGCCTCTGGGCATTTCTGAAGGGCAGCCCCTTGTGCCTAGAAGACGTTCCTTCCTCATCTTTACCAGTTAAAATCCTTTTGTTCCTTCAAAGCTTGGCCCAGATGCTACTTACTCTAGGACGCCATCGCCATCTCCTGAGTTTGCATGAAATAAGATATAAAAGTTCTCTCCTCTCTCATATTTCCATTTGAAAATTTTGGAACTCTCCTTTGCTCCGTTACATCTTACCTTGTATTGTAATTATTTTTATTCATGCCATCAGAGAGCTGGTGGGCCAAACCAGGGATAATGGATAGGCAGTCAGACGCCCAACTGGTATCCATACAAAGTCAAGAGGTCTAGGGAAAAGCCCTCAGCCTTGGGTGGACCCCCTGGGATGGACTTCCAAGAAAGGACAAGAGGCATAGCACAGGATGAGAATGTAAGACTGATAAGACCACAGGTACATACATACATACATACATACATATATATATATAATGAGTGAGAGCATCTTCCCCTCCCTCCATACATACTATCATTGTACCCACAAAGTACAGTAGAGTAGCTTGCATGTAGGTGCTTAGTTGAATGCTGATGAATTGAAGTGATAGCAGAATCCTACATTAAGGTTGGCTTGTATATGTATTAAACATGGCCAAGGGAGCTAATTTTAAAAGAGTGTGTTTGGACACATTCACATTTATAGGAAATGACCTTTTGTGAAGGATTGTGTTACTGCCGCTATCAGTCTAGAGGAGGGTCCCCTTAACGTTCTCTAAAAATTCAACAGCGGATTGAGCATGTTATGCACCTAGTAGGCACACAACAAATGCTAATTAATGACAAACTGAAAGATTTCATGCCCTTTTCTTCAGGGCTGACCATGATGGCTAATTGCAAAGTGTGCCGAGATGTTTTAAGTCGGTTACAAGGTTTTCACCAATGCTCATATTCATAAAAGATTGACAGATTCTACAACACATTGTTTACTATCAAAATAGTAGCAAGAACGTATGCTAAAGTTGAAAAGTAGACTCAACTAGAGGTATCAGTAATTCTACCTGAGTGACTAACAGTACTTTATGCTAAGTTGGCAAGAGAAGCACTCCAATTGGAAACAGTACACAAAACTTTAACAAAACACAGATACAGTGGTCCGCTACAAAACTATTTTATCACCTGCAGTTTTTACTTTTCATGTGACAAAATTATTCAAAATCATGTTTCTCTTTTATGGTGTTATATAATGTGAATCCTACCAATCTATTTTTTTTTTCAAAGTATTAAAGCTTTAAGAAAAACATACATGCCTTACAACCAACCAGCAGTGTGCAGGAGAGAGCAGAGGCTACTTGGGAGCTTCTTTCTACCAAAAGCCCACTAACCCTAAACGAGAGACTAAAGATGTATTTCACTTTAGGGTTTGGAAATCTGTGAAAAAAGAAATTGTATTTTTCCACTGACTTGTATTATAATCTCAGAGATGTGACAAGCTGACACTAGCAAAGAAATCAGGAAGCTGCATTTCTATGAGCTATCAAGACACTCAGAACTCTGATGCCTAATTTATACCACTAATTCAGTTAAATGTACTTTTCAAAGAAACCCCTCTCTGGATGAGGTTTATATTTATTCTATTTAAAGGACCAGTGGTGTGAAGAACAGATGACTGTCAAGGAGGCTGCTACTGCTCATGGACCTACTCCCTCCATTTCTTAATTTAGAGATACCTTTAACTTATCTAAATAGGTCTTGTACAACAAAGCCCACTTAGATATATTTGTAGTATTTATCTACAACAGTGATGTAGAAGCAGCAGTCTAGTGGAAAGGACAAGCCCTGCAGTCAGGAAGCCCTGGGTTCAAGCCCTGCCCCTGACACGTACAGGCTGTGTGACCCTGGGCAAGTCACTTACCCTCTCAGTGGCCCAGGCAACTCTCTAAGACTAGAAAGTACAGATCAAGTTTCCATACCAGGCATTTTCCACAGAAATGAAATCACAGATCCCAATCAAAAACAACAAAACAGTGGTTAGGCTACTTGTCGGCTTAGTATAGTAGAAAGAACACTGAGTATGGTGTTGGAGAAATCGAGGTCAAATCTCTTCTCTAACTCCTTATGTGTCTGACCTTTTCAGCATCCTCATCCATCACATTAGCTGATCTCTAAGGTCTCTTCTTCCAGCTTTTAAACTGACAGGTTGGATAAAAAACAAAACACCAAGAGCACAAGAAAAGCGACATTTTTACTTCTAGCTTGGTTTTTGGTGTTAAAGGTTTCAAAAGGTTCTTGATTAGAAACATTTCACTATGAATTACTAGGCTTGCTTGACTAGGAACTAAGATCAGGGGAAACAAACAAACAAAAAAATGCCCTGTCTTTTTACTGGGTCCTAGCATGTTTTGAAAGACCAGGAATTTGATTTGTTATATTTACCAAAATGTAGGGATCCAGATGAAAACTTTACACTATGCCAGCCCTATAGTTCCCATCGAGGGTATTAGCTACCTTATAAAAATTCTATTTAATTAGCCATAGGTGCAAGGTTATGTTTCATTTTCACAGCTTAACTAAATCCGTAAATCTTACAAAGTTCCTCTGTTAGAAAGTCTAGGTCAGTAAGCTTAAGACAGAGCAAGTTTAGTACCACAACCATAGGACGCAGTTCTCATAGAACCCAGCTGTCTCACCTATGCATGCTACTAGTCACAAGGGGTGTGTATGACTGAGCACAACCAATCCCCACTAGTAAAAAAAATAAAAAATAAAAAAATAACTGCCTGCACATGTCCTATGGAAAAAAAGTCAAGAATGTCTCCTTTGTAATGATGTACATTTGTCATGAACAATCTACACTCCTACATACCTAATCCTAAAAGCAGTTGACTTATTAAGTGAAAGAAAAAAATCAGTTTGGGTTTTATTTGCGTTTTAGAGCAATTATTTTTCTATATTATCTGTATATATTAATTTCATAAATGGCCTCTGGGATGAGATAAATCTTTTCAGATTCTTCTCCTTAAGTGTTCAGTGGAAAGCTGTACACTTTGTACTGAAACCTAAAACCAGGCCAAAGTCACCTGGTTTTGCTAAGAACTTGAAAGTTTATAATCAGTTGGGCTAAGTGTCACATGTGAAGGTCCTGATTGTTACTTACACTCTGGAAATTTGAAATGAGTTTTAGTTTGGGAAGCCATTCAAAACTAAACTAGGAAGGTAGACAGAGTGAATCAGACTGAAGAAACTACCAAACCAGACACCCATTGTCCTGCCTGTGACTTTGCTCCAAATGAACAATCCGAACTCAGGGCTCCACAGAATATGGCCCATCACTTTTATGTAACTGGAAGATTTTGGATGTTGGGGGAGGAATATGAGGTGTGCATACCATACTCCAACAGTCACAAATTCAGACATTCCCCAAGAAGATGATGAGAGGCACAATGTGGGACTCTTCACCAAAGAGCCCCCTTGGCTGCAAGTAACAGAACTGGTTACACTTCCCGCACTGCTTCTATTAGAAAAGGCTGTGTGGGACAGAAGGGACACAACGTACACTTCTCCCTATGGGGTGGGCAGTAATTCCCATCTCCCTCTTCCTGCCACGGGGGAGGGGAGGAGGAGGAGAACTGACAGCCCTGTGGGGACCGGCAAAGATGTGGGGGACGAAAAAAATAAACTGGAGTTAACAGGGCAGCAGAAGAGGCAAGAGGAGGGGAAGGGGAGGG